>NC_058133.1:175311243-175440670 GCF_016433145.1 Gracilinanus agilis
TCTTTCTCTCTTTCTCTTTCTCTCTCTCTTTCTCTCTCTCTCTCTCTCTCTCTCTCTCTCTCTCTCTCTCTCTCTCTCTCTCTCTCTCTCTTTCTCTCGCCCACTTTTTGCTATTTAATAAATAATAATTATAAAATTAAGTTACAGTCTCCAGAGAATTTTAATTGTAACAAAGGAAAAGCACAGTTATTAGTCACCTATTATATACCAGGCACTATGCTAAACACTTTACAAATAATATCTCACTTGACCCTCACAAAAACGTTGGAAGATATTATAATTCCCATTTTACAGTTGAAGAAATTGTGGTTTGGAAAGGTTAAGTGACTTGCCCAAGATCACACAACTAGTAAATGTCTTGAGTCTGGATTTGAACTCACAAAGATGAGTCTTCCTGACTCTAGGCCTAATAACTTTCAACAGTGCCACCTAGCTGCCCCAGAGGCTAGATATAATAATAAAAATAATAATTTTATTACATATTGAACATATTCTATCATAGTGTATAGGTATATACTATATAATAATTATATTTCATTTATATAATATAGAATCATTAAATATGGAAATAAAAATATAGAAAATATAGAAATAAAATATAGAAAGAGAAAACAATAAGTATTTAAAATAATGAAAATAGAATTAAATATAACAAAGCACCTAGCACTATTCCTAGCACATTATAAGCACAATTATTATTATAATAGCTAATATTATACATATATTACATGCATTATTATAACTAACATTTATGTAGTGCTCACTCACAATGTGTCAGAAATCGTTGCTAAGCGATTTATAATCATCATCTTGTTTGATCCTCCCAATAATCCTGGGAAGAGATGCTATTGTTACTCCTGTTTAATAGATAAGGAAACTGAGGCAAACAGAGGTTAAGTGATTTGCCCGGGGTCACATAGCTCTGAGGCTAGATTAGAATTTAGGTCTCCCTGACTCTAGGTCAAGTGCTGCCAAACCCTTGGAAACCAAGGATTCCAAGAAAGAGGACAGATTGCATTTCTGGCATAAGGGCCAAGTGAGTGCAAGGGGATGAAGATAGGTGATTGAGTGCTACCTGTGAGGACCAGCAAGGATAGTTTGGCTGGCCTGTAGAGTATTTAAGAAAGCCAGAAAGAGATAGGGACTCTACACCAAAGGTGTCAAAATCATGGCTTATCAAGCTTCCAAACTCTTCAGTGAGCCAGATTAAAATGTAATTGGGATGGGGCAGCTAGGTGACTTAATAAATTGAGAGCCATGTCTAGAAACACGAGGTCCTGGGTTCAAATATGGCCTCTTGCTTCCTAACTGTATGACCCTGGGCAAATCACTTAACCCTGATTGCCTCTAATCACTCTTCTGCCTTGGAACCAATACTCAATTGGAAAATTGAAATCTAAGATGGAAAGTAAAGGATTTTTTAAAATGTAATTGGGGAAATGTTTATCAAAATAAATAAAAAATATAGTGCATCTTAGATAATGTATTTTGTGGTTCTCTAAGTTAAGATGTGGTAGCAGGGATCCATTTCTATTTGAGTTTGCCATCACTGAGCTATACCCCCTACGTCAATAATTGTAATCAGACTAAGACCTTGAGGAAGTTTTCCTGTCTAAACATATGCCTGGGGCTTAGCCAAAATGTTGCCTGTGCTAAATACCTTTATCAGGTGAGAAATGTTCCCTCTTAGGGGCCTGCTTTCTCCCTTCTGATTGCAATTCTCAAATTAGCAAACACAAAGCTGGCTTCCTTCCATGTCTGGACTGGCCAAACTCCTGGACTGGTTTGCTGTTTTGATACATGACCCTGGAGCAATGACTGATTCAATCAATGACTACAAGTTGGTATCATCTGCCTTTCATCCAATGGCCAAAATCCTATAATTCTCACTTATCAACTCATGAACTTGTCTTTTAATCCTTTATGTCATTTGAGTACTTATTCCTTCTTTTATTCACAATCCATGTACCCCAAACACCCCTAAGTTAGTGTTGGAAAATTTTTTTAATTGCCATTTAGTTAATCCTTAAAAACAACAACAAAAAGAAGTATACCTGCTATCTTGGAGTGGATACTAAGTATTAATTCTAAGGCAGAAGAGTGGTAAAGGTAAGGTTAAGTGACTTACCCATAGACACATACCTACAAAGTATTTGAAGCCAGATTTGAATCCAGGAACTCTCATCTCCAAGTCTGGCTCTCTATCCACTGAGTCACCTAGTTGCCCCTATTTAATTAATCCTTAATGGGGATTCTATATTCTATATATATCCATTTTAGGGATTTTTTTTAAATCACTGGAGATCTGTGGAAGTTGGTGCTATAAAACCCATTTCACTCCCAAGATCCATTCTGATTAGCACGCAAATGAAAGAGAAAGCCAGAACAAATATTCATTGAAGAACGCAACGCCATTGCCTTCTACACTTCTGAACAAGATTCTTGCCTCTATTATGTTGATCTACTATGAAAAATGTCTTTGATCTTTGTGCTAATATAATGACCAGTATGAAACCTCACTATCTCCTCTACACGTTTGTCCTCAGAGAGAATCAAATGATATAAAAGAGTAAATCTGGGGACAGGTGGGTAGCTCAGTGGATTGAGAGTCAGGCCTAGAGATGGGAGGTGCTAGGTTCAAATCTGACCTCAGACATTTCCCAGCTGTGTGATCTTGGGCAAGTCACTTGACCCCCATTGCCTACCCTTACCACTCTTCTGCCTTGGAGCCAATACACAGTATTGACTCCAAGATGGAAGGTAAGGGTATCCAAAAAAAAAAAAAAAGCTAATCTTAGTGCCCTAGGGAAAGCACAGAGCCTTGTACAAAGCTCTCTTCCATTTAGTATCTTTTCCCCATTTACTTCATTGTGATATAGTCTGGAGGAACATAATTAAAGGTTCATTTAGAGACCTCTGTGTCATTAAAATGAAATAATTCCTTTATAAATGAGGTAACATCAATACTTCCTATTAATCTGTTATTTAGATCCAAAGCAAAGAAAATGTCAGAAAGAGCAAGTCAAATGCCTCAAGAGACTACAGGTAGAAAGAATTGTTTGTGTTCTTTATTTGATGACTTTTAAAGCATTGAATTAACAAAGTAATTACATTTTAAATAGCATCTACTTTATTCATTTATTAAAATGAGTTTTATACTCAAAAATATTTATGCCCCAATGTAAACTGTGACAGGTGGAATTCATCAAGTCAACGAGATCATGCAGTTACAAGCAGAAATGGGATAATTTTTTCTTCCCTGCAATCAGATTTCAAGTGCCAGATCAAGGCAGGTAAAGAAGTTGAACCAAATTACTAATGACAAAGCCTATCACTTCAAACACTGCTTTTAAGGTTGACAACAATATGTATGAGCAGCTGGAACTTGACTATCTCTCCAAGGTAGATGTGAGGTCCTTACTTTCTGTTTACAAATTGTTTTGGAGTTTAGTAGGAGTTTAGTAGGAGTGGGACAGAGTCTGAAGAGCTTTTGATGTTTGTCTCTGGAATAATTGGGAAAAGAAACACAGAATCCAATGTAGAGAGAAAATGAATGAAATTTATGGATGGATATGTGATGAAATCAAGTCTGACTCTTTTTGTTTGTTTGTTTCAAATTAGGTCTAATAAATTCTCAACAGATGATCTATTTCTTTAACTGCTTCTATGTTTTCCCTACCCCTACTGGTCTATAATAGAAGTAGTTCTTTGACCTTCATTTTTAAATAGAGATCAATAACATCAAGGATCATGTCTTGACTTGTTCATGAACTGGATACAAGGGAGAAAGAGATGCACAAAATGGTCAGCTTCATTCTCTCTTCCAAGATCATTGAAGTCCAGTGGTAAGAAAAGTCAAGATGGTTGGTGATAGCCCAAGGATGCAGTGGATGACCTTGGCATCTTCAATGTCAGATCAAGCCCTAAGCACTTCACAGAGTCTGCTTGAGCTGCCTTTATGGTCTTTGGAACAAATTATTCTCATCTACCCTTTCTACCAGGGGAAGTTTTACCATGTTTGGATATAATTACCTTCCCTATCTCTTTTAACTAGATCTATTTTTATTTTGGCTTTGTCAAATATCAAGATTGTGACTCCTGCCTTCTTTTTCTCAGTTGATGCTTAATAGATTTTGCTCCAGCCTTTCACTTTTACCTTGTGTGTGTCTACCTGCCTCATGTGTGTTTCTTGTAGACAACATATGGTAGGATTTTGGTTTCTAATCCACTCTGCTATTTGCTTCCATTTTATGGGTGAGTTCATCCCATTCACATTCAGCGTTATGATTACCAACTGTGTATTCCTCAGCATTTTGATATCCTCTCCTTGTCTTGCCCTTTATTCTTTCACTACACAAGTGTTTTGTTTTTAATCAGTCCCCCTAATCTCCACCCTTATTTTACTTCCCTTTCTCCCCCCTCCCTTCCTATTCTCCTCTTATTTTTCTCTAGGGTTTTTTAAAAGCTACTCTCCATATTCTCCCTCCCTAGTATTACTTCCCTCCCCACAGGTCTGTTTGGTTTTAACATGTTTGGGATAGACATTCCTCTAATTCAACAAAATATTTGAGTCCTGTCAGCTACCCTCAACCTAGTTTAGCCTGCCTGCCAAGATGGTTTTTACTAGGGTGTGGCTGCTGTGCATGCTACAGTTTCTTGGAGCCACAAGTGAGAGTTGGGTGAAAGGTGGACACAAAAAGGAGAGGAGCAGTTATGAAAAGGGTTGAACAAGCCCTTGTACCAGTGGTGTTAGTCCTGAAGAAGTAGAAGGAGAAAGAGGAGGAAGAGGAGGAGGAGTGGGAGAAGAGAAAGAGGAAGAAAAAATTAACATTTACATAATACCTTAAGATTTACAAAGCAACTTTTATATATGTTATTTGATCCTTACAACAACCCTGGAAGGTGGGTGCTATTATTACCCCCTTTTTACATATGATGAAACGGAGGCTTGGAGAAGTTAAATGAATTGCCCAGGGTCATTGCTAGTAATTGCCTAGAGCAGGATGTGAATTCAAGTCTTTCTAACTGCCAAGTCCAGTGCTCTGTTCACTGCTCTATCTAGCTGCCTCTAAAGTACTATGCAAACCTAGGTAAAAATCTGTTATAAAGAATATCACTGCATCCCAAGTAGCTTAATTGCAGTATATTTTGTATATAATTTTGTAGTATAATTTTGTTGCAACTAATGTGCCAGTATAATTTTGTAGTATAATTTTGTTACAACTAATGTGCTAAGACCTGAATTAACAAACCACCCAACTTGCAAATGGTCTAGTCCATTTACAGATGAACAGACAGGTTTTGCATAAGTGCAAAGGAAATCTTTAATCTGTACAAAAACACAAAATTGAGGAAATTAAAAAAATATTTCAGCTGAAAAACTGAATTGAAATACAATTTTTGAGATTGCTTCACTTTTTTAAAAAAAGTAAAACCATATTTTAAATCATCTTCATTGTTGAATCTTAAATCCTGAGTCAGTTTTCTTTCTTTATACTTAAGATTCCATTTACCAGACAGAGTAGTTTCTGCATGTGGACTTTAACCAATATACAGGTTGGACAAGTCCCTAAACCTGTCAACAGCACCCTGTGGGAATGGGAAGAGGCAGGTGCGGCAGTAGCTCTGGGAATTGCACCTGTTTCTTCACAAGGGTTGGTGTATTTAAGGGGAGGAGTAGCAATCAAGAGTCACTGAGGTATGAAAAAATTCTTCAAATCTCTAAGGGAATGTAAATTAAAACAATACGCACACATCAAACTGGCAAAAATGTTAAAAGTCATGAGAAAATGGCTTTTCATGACAAAGAAACAGTCAATGCTGGAAGGATTTCCTCAAAATACAAATTGATCCAACCATTTTAGAAAGTAATTTTGAACTATATCCAAAAAGTCACTAAACTTATCCAATGTATATCCTTTGACCCAACAATATCACTACTATTCTACTCCCCAGGAGATCAAAGAAAGAGGAAAAAAAGACATAAATGTACAAAAATCATTAGTAGTAGCTCTTCTTGTTACAGCAAATAAGTGAAAGCTAAGGGGATGCCCATCAATTGGGGAATGATTGAACGAACTATGGTATGTGAATGTCATGGAATATATTGCACCATAAGCAATTATGAAAAGGATGATTTCTTTATTTTTTTACCAATTATATATAATAACAAATTCCTACATGTTTTCCAAAGTTATATAATTGAAATCCTCTCTCTCTCTCTCTCTCTCTCTCTCTCTCTCTCTCTCTCTTTCTCCCTCTCACCTTCTCCTCTCTCCTCTCCCCTCTTGGAGCAGGCAAGCTATTCAATCTTGATTATACATATATTATCATGCAAAACATATTTCCATATTTTTTCATTTTTGTAGGTGAATAATCCAACCCCCCCAAAAACAAAAACCTAAATAAACAAGTGAAAAATCACATGCTTTCACCCATATTACAATTCTAATATTCTTTTTCTGCAGGTAGAGAGCATTCTTTGTCCTAAGACCCTCAGAATTGTCCCAGATCATTGTATTGCTGAGAGTAGCTATCTTATCACAGTTGATCATTCCACAATACTGCTGTTACTATGTACAGAGTTCTACTGGTTCTGCTAATTTCACTCTGTATCAGTTCATGTAGGTCTTCCCAGCTCTTTCTGAAATCATCCTGTTCACCATTTCTTACAGCACAGTAGTATTCCATCACAATCATATACCACAGTTTGTTCAGCCATCCCCCAGTTGATGGACATCCCTTCAATTTCCAATTCTGAAAGGGATGATTTCAAAGAAACCTGGAGAGACATTTATGAACTGATGCAGGGTAAAGTGATCAAAACTCAGAGAACAATTTATATAACAACATTTTAAAGAAAAACAATTAGGAAAGACTTACAGAACTAGATCAAAGTAATGATCAATCAGAAATCCAGAGAACTAATAGTGAATTATGCTATCCATCTTCTTATAGAAAGATAAAGGTACAGAATGAGTTGTGTATTTTGGGACACCGCCATTATGGGATTTGTTTTGCTTGAACATGCATACTTGTTAAAAAGACTTTTTTTCTTCCCATTGGTAAGTGAGTGTAGGAATTGGGTAGGAGAAAAGGAAGGAGAAGGGGGTAAATGATAGAGTAGTAGAAAAAGAAAAGAAAGAAAAAGAGTATTGTTGAGACGTTTCTCAATGCATAGAAGAGAACAGAAGGAAAGTCAGAAGGAAACACAAATAGGATAGTTTTGAAAGTTATACATTGAATTTATTATATACTTAAAAATGAAAAAATGAACCATAATAGAGACTTGTGATTTCATTTACAATCCTCCTTTTCTTTTTTATATTGTGTTTGGAAATGTTTATTTTATGTGGTGTTAAGTTTAGAATAAGAAAAAATATTTTAAGGAAACTAATTTAGAATAATGCAAGAAAAATAACTAAACTGTTCATACCTTTAATCCAGAAATCCCAGTACTCAGTTTATACCTTAAGATAATGGAAGAACAGTCCTTTATATGCCAAAATATATTGTAATAGCACTTTTTTTTAAACCCTTACCTTCTGCTTAAAATCGATACTAAGCATTGGTCCCAAGAAAGAAGAACAGCAAGGGTTAGGCACTTGGGTTAAGTGATTTATCTAGAGCCATGTTGGCAAAGACATGGCACATGTGCCCAAGCTTGCTGGAGGGGGCTGCTCCATTCTCTCTCTCCACCAGGCCTGAGGACATTTTTTGTGTACCCCATCCCTCTGTCCCAACAGACCAATGTGAGCACTTCCTCCCTCTACTCTCTGGTGTAATACAGGGGCCTCACAGGCAGCTTGAAGCTGTAGTTTGGGTACATGATCTCTAAAAGATTAGCCAATGCTGGTCTAGAGTCACATAGCTAGGAACTGTCTGTGGCCAGATTTGAACCCAGGATCTCCCATTTCCAGGCCTGGCTCTCTATCCACTGAGCCACCTAGCTGCCCCAGCACTTTTTATAATAGCAAAAAAAATAAAAAACAAATTATATAACTATAAATGGAATAACGTTTGAACAATTTGTAGACATATGATTAGTGGAATATTGTTATAACATAAGGAGTTATAAATTCACAAAAATATTGGAAATAATAGTAACTAACCTTTATACAGCACTTACTTTGTGCCAGGTACTGTGCTAAGGGCTTTACAATTACAGGTATCCTTTCCACATTGTGGAGTAAGGGTTTGGTACAATCCAGGTTTCCATGTAACATTTTTTAGCCCTCCCTTTGTACCAAAGAAGTCTGAATGTTTTTCTTTTTCATTTATACAGAGCTTACAGTATCTTATGTGCATTTATGAGCTACTATACTTTTTTACATATCTCTACATTTTGAACCTTTATGTATCATCTGCTGGTTTTCACATTTTCACTTTTACAAACTTTAATTTTTTACTTGCTTTGACTTTTAAAAAAGAAGTTTTATATATACATATATATACACACAATACTGTATATATATATATATATTTTTTATGCATTTCTGAGTTTTCCTGTCATTTGCTGGACTTTGCATGTCATCTACAGCTTCTGCAAAACTCCCCCCAAATTCTCATTTAATTTCTTATGCTGAACCTGTGATATATCAAAACCATGATGAGAAAAGTCAAGAAGGGATACCTATATTATCTCAATTGATTCTGAGGTAGTTGCTATTATTGTCCCCACTTTTAGATAAGGAAAGTGAGGCAGACAGAGGTTAAGTGATTTACCCAGGGTCACCCAGCAAGTATCTAAGGCCAAATTTGAACTCAGGAGTTCCTGCCTCCAGGCCTGATACCCTGTCCACTGAGCCACCTATCTGCTCCATGTCACCTTTGATGCGACCCTTAGTAACTGGGACAAGTCATGCTTAGGATTTGGGGGTATCTTCCCAGGAAGATACATGCCCTTTCAGAAAGGTATGTTTCTACCTCCATGATTCATGTCTAGGATTACCCCTTAAATATCCACATTTTACTCAATTCGTCTGTTGTTGTAGTTGTTTAGTCATTTTTTGGTTGTTGTGACCGCATTTGGGTTTTTCTTGACAAAGATACTGGAGTGGTTTGCCATTTCCCTCTCCAGCTCATTTTACAGATGAGGAAACTGAGGCAAAGAGGGTTAGGTGACTTGTCCAGGGTCATACATTTAGTAAAAGTCAAGGTTGGATTTGAACTCAGGAAGATGACTTTTCTTGACTCCAGACCCAACATTCTATCCATTGTGCCATCCAGCTGCCCCTGTACTCAACCTACAATGTGAATATCAGTGATGAGGTAGCTGTTTACTTCCTTTACCACAGAGCCTGCTAAGAAGTCATGGATGAATAAATTCAGACAGCATTAAACACTCAAATGGCCCATTACACTCATACTATTCCCAGACAGTAAAGGCAATGTTCTGGGCAATGACTGCCAAACAGCTATTCCTGAATCACCTTGGACCTGCACTGTCAAAGCAACTAAAGAGTAGATCTCTCCAGACCAGCCAGTCTTTCAGTTCCAGGATCATACTAGAGAAGCATACTATTAAGGACATTTCCCACTAGGGAGTTGACACTGATCTCAGGAGCTCAAGAAGCTGAAATCAAGACATAACCAAAGAGGTGAGAAATGTTCATTTCTGAGGATAATTACTGCTGATCTATGTTCTGGAAAAGGATCAGAAATACAGGAGGAAACTAGTGACTCAAGGTGAAGTCTTGGGCCCATCTAGGAAATTATGTGTCTTCCACGAGCAAAGAAGGTATATGTAAACTTGTGGGAGATTAGGAAAGGGCAAATAGAAAAAAAAAATCCTTCCTTCCTTCTTTGGTACATGTCCAAGGAGAGAAAAGTGCGACAAAGGGAGTCGAATCCCAAATGAAAGATGGAGTCATTTCCAGAGTTCTCACAGTCAAATCACCTTTGAGACAGCCCCCAGTCACTTGGGATCCAACTCCCAAGTTTATGTGTCATCTGAGAAAGGCTTATCTCCCTCAACCAAGGGACTAGAGTGAATGTCCAACCATATGGGAGGTGCCTAGGTGTGGAAAATGAGGATTCTCTGTATCCTGAGGTTGTAGTCTACTAAACGCAATAGCATGGCTAAGACCACAGGGTTGGTGACCTGTACCAGTCCCTGTTCCTTTACCAGATATCTCTGTTTGCTCAGGTTCAGTTTTAGGGAGATTAATCTCCTCTGGGGATTAGGCTCCCCTCTCTTACATTCACTGGCTACCCTGAGAACAATTCTGTTTTTAGCTCTAGCCTAGGAGTCCCCCCAAATGGGGAATTTGTTTTTGTTTTTGTTTTTCTTGAAAATACCCAATGTCCAAATATGAGTAGGAGACAGATACTTTATTCCTGAAGAGAGAGGAGAATGCTAAGAGTAAGAGTATCACAGTACACCTTAGCCAAATGACTTAAACATCATTCAGAAATTCAGATTATAGCTAGTTTTCAATCTAGGGGCAGGCTGGCAGTAAACTTCATCAAGACAACACTGTTTGGCACTTCAGTTTTTTAGCCACTTCACATCTCACCACTGTCTCATGTATTGTCCAATAAAATAACTTATACTGATGGTATTTGTGGCTACTTCTCTCTGATTCTGAGACTTTCCTTTAGCTGCTCCTGCTGCTGCTCACATATTCTCTCCTGACAATGATCAAACTGCCCAGTGGAGGTGCTTTGCCTCCCCCTCTGAAGTGGATCAATTGATCAGTCCATTTTTATTGTGTCTGCTAATTGTGTCAGGCACTAAGCTAAGTGCTTAGGGAATAAAAAGAGACAAAAGACAGACCTGCCCTCATCGAACTCACCATCTAATGCGTGAAAGAAAATGCAAACAAATCTATACAAACAAGCTATATACAATATTCATATGAAATAATTAATAGAGAGGAGGCACCAGAATTAAGAAGGGTTGGGAAAGACTTCCTGTTAAGGGTAGGATTTTAGTTGAGACTTAAAGAAAGCCAGGTTTATCAGTAGTTGGAGAGGAAAAAGCAGAGCATTTTAGACTGAGTAATAGCCAGGGAAAATGGCCATTGCTAGGAGATGGAGTGTCTTGTGTAAAGAAGAAACAGGAGACTACTGTCTTTCTAAGGGATGCCACTGCTACCACGAGGTTGTTGGTGTTCCTGCTGTCATCAGCTCAGGGTTCAAGCCTTTCAAGAACTTCCACTAAAGGAAAGACACAAAAGGATAGGTAAGGCAGCCAAGAGTCCCCAGTATAAGATCAGCTGTTGGGAGTCCATACTCCCCATGGGGAACAGGAACCTATTCCTTCCCTCCATCACATCAGGGCCGAGAAAAGAAGGGAAAAGGAAGTGAATAAACATTTATTAAACATCTTCTATATTTCAGGCACTGTGCTAAGCATTTTATAAGTTTCACATCATATCATTTGATCCTTATAATAGCCCTGGGAGGTAGGTTTTTATTCCCATTTTACATGTAGAGAGACCTTCACATATGGTAAGGCCCCATGTATAGAGAGAGCTGCTCCCTTTTCATATGTAGCACGGGTGTCATTGTGGGGCTCAAAGGGAGATAAAATAGACATCTTTAGCCTCTTTTCACCACCTACCCACTCCATAGGAAACTTTAATTCTGGCAGGAAGGGATGCAAGAAATTGGAGCTGCTCTCTTCAGAAAGAGGGGATATCAGACTAGGATTATATCTATCTGCTTCCTTAAACCTCATTGCTCTATATCAGTGAGGACGAATCTTTTAGAGACTGAGTGCCCAAATGGCAACCCTCACACCACATGTGAGTCACCCCCTTACCCCAGATGGAGAGAGTGGAAACGCTCCCATTGGGCTGTTGGGCATAAGGATGGGTGATGTGAAAAACATTCTCAGGCACACTGGAGAGGGGAGCAGAGCAGCCCCCTCTGGTATGCATGCCAGAGATTCACCAGTTCTAGAGGATATGATTAAAGTTCAATCCAACTTCTGATTGCTATGTCATTATTTGGGAGGAGAACTCCAAGTTTTATATACAAGGCTTGATATCTTTCGCACCAAATTCCAGTTCCACAATGAACATCCATATAGAATAGCAAAGAAACTCATTTATCCAAATTATAATTACCCAGAAGTCAGAGAAGGTATGCAAAAGAGAATATATACCAGGCCAAACAGAGTGAAGGACCTCTCCCACTGGGAGCAAGATAACTCAAACAAGAGAGAGTGTCCTAGATGCTTGAATAGTCCCCAAGAAACCTGAAGAAGGTTGGAGTTCTGCTCTCACCAACTCCACCCTGCCTTTCACAATGGGCAAAGCATCTCCACTGATAAGAAAAGAGTCCCATACTAACAGATTTTGGAATAGGGCTTACATTCACTTGAGAAAACTGTGGCAGTCAGGGGTTAAGTGACTTGCTCATGCTCACACAATTAGTAAATGTCTGAGATCAGATTTCAATTCAAGGCTTCCTGAGTTAAGCCTGGTACTACATCCATTGAGCCTTCCTGAGTTAAGGCTGGTACTGCACCCATTGAGCCACCAAGCTATCTCTAGGTGAAGAGCCATCTCTCACCATCCCTTAGTGCATCACATCTTGTCACATGAGGACTACATCCAAAAAAGAGAGGGAGGAACGTGTTACCCCTTTTGAATATCCACTGGGTTCCATTATCATCAACTGATTAAAGGATCCCTTAGCCATACTACCAGGCTCTGGCTGGAAGGAATCAGGAAGAAAGTATCTGAGCATACTCAAGCTTCTATGCAGTTTTCTCAGAGCAGGCAGAGAATATCCATACATGTTTCAAGGCACATGGGGAAAGAAGGATCCATTACAATCAAATCATAGATTAGGAGCCAGACAGGACTTTTGTGGCCATCTAGTCAAAATCTTTTGCTTTATGAGAGAAGATTCAGGCCCAGAATGGTAAGATTTGTCCAAGGTCATACAAGTATGACAGTGGCAGAATAAGGTGCTCCGCAGATCCAGGGCTTCATCCATTTTCCTATATTGACCTAGTTGAAAGGTAATGAATCCTTGATGGAAAATCAACCAACAAGATTTGATTAAATTCCAGAGACAGTTCTATACACTGGAGATGTAAGTACAAGAAATTAAACAATACCTACCCATAGGAAAGGGGCAGCTAGGTGGTGCAGTAGATAGAGTGCTAGGCTTGAAATCTTGAAGACTCATCTGAGTTCAAATCTGGCCTCAGGCATTTACTATCTTTGTGATACTAGGCAAGTTACTTAACGTTACCTCAGTTTCCTCATTTGTAAAATGAGCTGGAGAAGGAAATGACAAACTACTCCAGTTTCTTTACCAAGAGAACCTTAAATGGGCTTACAAAGGGTTGAACACAACTGAAAAACAACTAAACGACCACCCATAGGGAGCTTATGTTCTAATGAGGGAGACGTGTGTGTGTATGTGTGTGTACAGAATAAATATGAAGTGAATTAATACAAATACACATAAATTAGTTAAGCATAAAGTAGTACGGGAGGGAGGGAACTACCAATAGTGAGGATCAGGAAAGGCTTCACACAGAAGAAAGTGCCTGAGCTGGATCTTAATGGAAGAGAAGGATTCTACAAAGCAGGAGCAAGGAGGGAGTATATGGGCAGTGCAAAGGGAGATAGTTCAATGCTGCAAAGATCTATGACTTCATCAATGCAGATACCTAGTCCCTCCATGACTATAGCTCTCAACCCCTCTCAGAACTAGTAGATAACCTGAGAGTAACTGAGGGCAGAATATTTATCACCTTGTTGCCAATCTGGTGATGAATCCTTCCAAATTTAATTAGGGTGGCCTTTAGACTAATCTTTTGAGGTAGCTAGGTGGTATAGAGGAGAGAGGGCTGGGCTTAGAGTCAGGAAGAACTAAGGTCAAAACTGACCTCAGCACTTTCCTCCCAAGATTGTTGTGAGAATCAAATGAAATAATATTTATAAAGCACTTAGTACAGTACCTGGTGCACAGAAAGTATTTAATAAATATTTGTTCCTTTCTTCATTCCCTTTGCAAGTGCCAAGCTTAATGGCAAAAAAAGAAATGAAATGAATCGCATGCCATCTATTGCCTTCCTTCTCTAGACTCTAAACTCTTTAAAGGCAGGTCTTGAATCTTACAGAGATTCTTACAAGCGGGATAGATTTAAAACTGGAAAGGACCTTAAAGACCATATATGCCAACTCCCTTCATTTTACAAATGAGGAAACTTAGTCCTGGCCAGGCTAAATGACTTAATTAAAGAACCTGGATTTAGACTAGCATCTTCCAACTCCAAATCCAGCTTTCTTTCCAGTGCTACACATTGCCTCTTTGTGTTATGTCTGGCACAAATATCAGTACTGAGACCATGTCAGACCCTTAGGAAATCCTTGGAATTCTCCATACTCCTGATGGTTGGAGGTCATTTATTTCCAGGGTCAAATTTGGAAGTTGAAAAGTTCCTCCGGGAAGCTGCAAACTGGGGAAAAAAAATTTTATAACAAATTTCTCTGACAAAGGTCTAATTTCTCAAATATACAAAGAACTAAGTCAAATTTATAAGTCAAATCACTCCCCAGTTGACAAATGGTCACAGGATATGAATAGGCAGTTTTCAGATGAAGAAATCAAAACTATCAATAATCAAGTGAAAAAATGTCCTAAATCTCTCCTGATTAGAGAAATGCAAATCAAAACAACTCTGAGGTACCACCTTACACCTAGCAGAGTGGCCATATGACAGTAAAGGAAAATAATAGATGCTGGAGGGCGTGTGGCAAAATTGGGACACTAATGCATTACTGGTGGAATTGTGAAATTGATCCAACCATTCTGGAAGGCAATTTGGAATTATGCCCAAAGGGCTTTAAAAAAATGCATGCCATTCAATCCAGCAGGTTCTTTGTATTCCAAAGAGTTTTAAAAGGGGGGGGGAGGTTCTCTTTGTACAAAAATATTTATAGCTGAGATTTTTGAGGTGGCAAAAAATTGAAAATGAGAGGTTGTCCTTCGATTGGGGAATTGCTGCTAAAAAAATTGTGGTATATGGTGGTGATGGAGTACTATTGTGCTATAAGGAATGAGAATTGATGGATTTCTATAAGAACTGGAAAGACCTACATGAACTGATGTGGAGTAAAATAAGCAGAATCAGAAGAACGTTATACACAGTAACTGAAACATTATAGGACGATGAAACATAACTGATTTTGCTACTAATGGCAATGCAAAGATCCAGGACATTTTTGAGGGACTTATGAGAACAAATGTTATCCACATCTAGAGAAAGAACTGTGGGAGCAGAAATCCAGAAGAAAATATATGATTTATCACTTGTTTATATGGGCTTTGTGACTGGGGATTTTGATTTTAAAAGATTACTCTATTACAAAAAGGAATAATATGGCAATAGGTTTTGAGTGATAATATATTTATAACCCAGTGGAATTGCTTGTCAACTCTGGAAGGTAGGAGGGAAGAAGGGAGGGAGACAACAAGAATCATATAACCATGGAAAAAATGTTTAAATACAATTAAAAATTTAAAACATAAAATAAAACAAAATGAAAAGGCTTTTCGATGTTAAACCTGACCCAAAGCATGAATGGACCCCTATCATATTTCTGGGATTCACCTGTTGATTGCCAAGATAGGTTCCCCTTTTGCCATTGCTGCCTACAGATCAACTCTTCTTGCTCTTTCTGGGTTTCTAATACAAAGAGTGGGGACAATTCCAAAGTTGCTGATCAGATAAAGTACTGGTTACACAAGATCATTCCTTCTAGGAGACTCATTTTAACAAGATCAAACAAACATGGTGAGTATGGCCTGTCCCAGGGCCATGTAAACAGGTTTATTTTATAGAACTCTATCGTGAAATTTTGTTCCTGGTAGGTTGGGATTAAGTGGGATGGAGAAGATTTAGTTCGGTACAAAAAGATCTTATTAGATCTGGGAGCCTTTTCAGAGAGCTTCACGGAATAAATCGTGAAGAGATCTACTTTATATTTTTGTTTTATTTTATATATTTATGCATTTTATATATATTTATAACTTGAATACCTAATTTATATGCAAAAAATAGAAAGAAAGCATAGAAAAATAGCATCAAAATCTTAGAAGACCTGGATTCTAGTCTGCCTCTGATATTTATTCTCTCTCTCTCTTTAGATGTGTGTATATGTTTATACTGAATATACATGTCCTCTGTATATACATGTATATGTATAACTTATACATAATTTTGCTTTTTATATAATCCCCCAGTCTTTCTCCTCCCTCCCAGAGTCAATCCTTCAAACAAACTAAAGAAAAAGAGGAAGAGAAAAACCCCCAGCAAACTCAATTGAAAAATTTAACATTATATGTAATGTTCCACATCCATCAATCCCCCTCCCTCACATTTGCAAAAGAGGTAAGGGAAGAGAATAAGTATTTATAAAGCACCTACTATGTGCCAGACATTATGCCATGTTTTTCTTTAATAAATATTATCTCATCTGATCCTCATTAAAACCCTAGAAAGTAAGTGGTATTATTTGACAGCTAAGGAGACATTAAGTTTCAGAGGTTAAGTGACTTGTCATGGGTCACAGGACTAGCAAGTGCCTGAGGCTGAATTTGAACTCAAATCTTCTTGATTCCAAGATAGAATTCTATCTACTGAACCACCAGCTAGCTGCCTATAGAATGTCTTCTCATGTGTCTTCTTTGGAGCCAGACTTGCTCTTTTCCGTTTTGTAGCATTAATTTTTTTTTGTTTTTTTTCAGCAGTTGTTCTTTCCATTTACCTTCTAGTTCTTACGTGTCTTATTTTCCTGGCTCTTCTTTGTTCACTTGGCACCATTTTCAAGTCAGTCTCCCAATGTTTCTCTACATTCTTCATGTTTGTCATTTTTTATCATGGGATGATAGTCCATTACATTCGTTACGAACAATTTGGTTGTTCCTGGTATCCACTTTAAAATGTCCTTAGGTGGAGAATGTGAATTTTTAGACTTCTAGAACATTAAGGAAATGTACTTGTTGTGAAATGTTACCAACACTTTCCATCGTTTAATATTTGTGATGATGAGGAAAGAGCTATAATCTAAAAGGTGAGTGGTTGAAATAAGCATTGCTAATTCCTTCTAGCCATCCATTTCTAATGGGGTACCATTTGGGGGCAGTTGGGTGACTTAGTGAATAGAGTGTCAGACCTGCATTCAGGAGGACCTGAGTTCAAATCTGGCCTCAGATACTTTCTAGCTATGTAACCCTGGGAAAGTCACTTAAACCCAATTGCCTAGCCCTTATCACTCTTCTGTCTTTGAACTGATACTTGGATTTATTCTAAGAGAGAAGGTGAGGTCTATTTTTTTTAAACTCTTACCTTCCACCTTAGAATCATGTGTATTGATTCTAAGGCAGAAGAATGGTAAGGGTTAAGCAATGGGGTCAAATGACTTGCCCAGGATCACACAGCTAGGAAGTATCTGAGGCCAGATTTGAACCTAAGACCTCCCATCTCTAAATCTGGCTCTCAATCCACTGAGCCACCCAGCTGCCCCCTATTATTTTTTTTAATGGCACCATTTGTTTGAGAACAAGAACTGGGGACATTACTTCTCACTAGTGCTATTGCAAGGACCTCCTGGTTGGTCTCCCCATCCCAGGGTAGGTCTCTCAGACATCTAATCCATCCATCCCAAACTTGGCAAAGTGGTATTCCCAAGCCTAGACTTGATGTCACTCTCCTGCATAATAATGGCTAGTAAAATAAAATAAACAATTTCTCTGTTTGGCATTTAAAGCCCTTTACAACCCAGCCCCCAACCTACCTCATTATGTATTATTCCTCTTCATGAACTCATCAGTCAAGTAAAACTGGCCCCACTGCTCTTCACACATAAGATTCTTTCTCCCACCTCTCTATCTTTATACAGTATACATGGGGCTGCCTCCTAGGTCTGACATGTCTTTTAAAAATCCCTGGTTTCCTACCTGTGTGACCCTGGGCAAGTCACTTAACGCCCACTGCCTAGCCCTTACCATGCTTCAGCCTTGGAACCAATGCATAGTATTGATTCTAAGAGTTTTTAAAAATAAAAATCCTTAGTTTCTTTCAGAGAGCAAGTCAAAGAGCTACTGGACTTCAATGACTGGAAAAAAGAGTAAGATTGTCGACTTTGTGCAACTCTGCCTCACTTACATCCAATTCACATCCAAGACATCACTCTGTGATGTAATTAGTCCTCTTTGACAAACAGGACCAATGAACAAGAACAAGAACAAGGCCACCTGCCAACGGCCTTTCGAGATCCCACCAGTTGCTAGTGCTTTTCCACCAATTTCATTTGCTACAGGAAACCTCCAGGTGAGAAAACCACTTCTACCAATGCAGATCGGTACCTTCTCTGAAACTGATGGGGTTGCCTAGAAAACTAGCGGGTTAAGGGACTTGGGCAGCCAGTATAAATAGGCATACACCCAGTATACCAGTATACTGTAGGACGTTATTTTACTCAAATTCAACACACACAAATTCAGTTATACAGAATTAGCGATAAAAAAAATAAATAAATAAAGGCAGAAAAACATATACAAATAAAATGTTTAATTATGTCTAAATCCATATCATTTTCCCAAACAAGTTAGAACCTCACAGCAGTTTGCTGTCATACTCATTCTCGCTCTGAGATGCATTCGTGTGAGTTATTACATTGCTTTGTCTCAAACATTGGCTCCTGCATCAGTCTTTGGAGTTCTTGCTTCTCTTTACTTCATTAATGCCATTTAGTTATTAATAATAGCCCTAAAGTAGAAGAGTAGTGGCACTGGTAGCTCTAATATGCCTAAGAAAAGTCACAAAGTATGTAGGTAGGTTGACACAAGAAATACTTATAGATAATGGAGTTCATGATTATGCATGATTTTCAACTTTTGTGAAGGGTCTAGGAATGTGTTGGTCAAGTAAAGCAGGTCCTACTATTTCTCAGAGGCAGACTGGAACTTGGTCTTCCAGGGTTTCAGAACTACTTCTCTGTGCCTTTTTGGTATTTGTTTTGCATATAAATTAAGTGTATAAGAGTTTGACTTTGACTTCACAAGCTGTGAAGCTCTCATTTTAAAAACCCTTGCCTTCCATCTTAGAATCAATACTGTGTATTGGTTCCAAGACAGAAGAGCAGTAAGGACTAGGCAATGGGGGTTAAGGGACTTGCTCAGGGTCACACAGCTAGGAAGTGCCTGATGCCACATTTGAACCCAGGACCTCCTATCTCTAGGCTTTCAATCCACTAAGCCACCTAGCCGCCCCTGTGTGTGAAGTTCTTTTAATTTGTTTAAGAGAATTACAGGACTTTGGCCACAACTGAAATCACATAGTAACTGTATCTAATGACTGGCTGAGAGAGTCAGTCACTACCCTTGGATATCTGTGTTTAGAAACTAAAGCAAACAAAGAAAAAACCCAATCCACTACCCTACTATAGAGATGGGTCGAGACTTAGAGCAATACTGGATTAACACTCGTCTCAGGAGCAGATTGTTCTCTCTTGTCCCTATGCACACATGATGTCTAGCAGCAGATTTACTCACTACTTAGAAAGTCCTTTGGCCAACTGGCCCAACGCAATTCCCTCTTAGTTTAGGTTCAACATTGGGTGGAAATGAGACACTCATGGCTCATTCAACAGTTAAAAGAAAATTTACTTAGTCGTAGAAGAAAGGATATTCAGTAAGGATACTGCAACCCTTAGCTTGGAGAGACACAAGGTAGGATAATGATCATAGCCTTGGAATGGTCAGCAAATTGGAAGGGTCCC
The DNA here is from genome assembly GCF_016433145.1 of Gracilinanus agilis. Taxonomy (NCBI): domain Eukaryota; kingdom Metazoa; phylum Chordata; class Mammalia; order Didelphimorphia; family Didelphidae; genus Gracilinanus; species Gracilinanus agilis. Next base: position 175,330,998 of record NC_058133.1, read on the forward strand.
AAAGCCATCATTCCACATGGTGAGCCTAAGATAACGAGGGGCTACGTCAGCCCTGACAAAGACCACAGGAAACCTTATCAAGGGAGTCTTGACCTTAGCCCCCTGAGTCAATTAAGTCTTGAGCACAGGATCCTTATCTTTTAGGAAAATAGGGGGGAAAAAAAACCAACCCCCAAACCAACAACCAAGTAGCCTAATGTACATTGGGAAGGGGGAAAGGGGGAGCCTGAAGGCATCAAGAGGATGGGAGGAGACTTTATAAATATGGATCCCATCACACACCTCATTCAGTAGTTGGATAATCATTTAAAGAAGTTTGAAACCCAGATGAAGGGGCAGAGTTACACCCTCCAGTCACCCTGGAGAGGAAGCAACTTCAAGGAACATGAGCCCTGCAGCTAAGAAGATAGCCAGCTAAGGACTCACCAAGAAGCTAGCCCTAGCCATTGAGAGTTTGGCCACAAGGAGAGAAAGGACTTCTAGGACCTATAGTTCTAGCGTAGGGAGTTGCCTTGGGCACAGGTGTTTCTTAAATACCTGCCTTCCTACAATTATTTTCTAAGTTTGTGCCTGCTCCTTCTACAGATACCCTAATTGTAAGACAGCCGGCCTCAGGCTTCCAGGGGAATGATTTTAACTACTGTTCTCACTATGTCTTATTAGTAAATGCTTTTGTTAAGAGCTGTGTCTGTTAACGGGAAGCACAATGTGGGAGAAGATTATAGTGTGAGCTACAACTAGGTCCTGGTTAATGAAAATAATGAATTTCCCTGAAGTGCTTGCATTATTGGAATTCATATCCTAGGTTTCCATTGGGCTGGAGCCAATGACCATATTTTACATAATTATAACTTTGATGAGTATGAATTCAAATCCATGCAGTCACTTCAAGGGGGGTTTTTATTTGAACTAATTGGGCCCTGACTATATAGTATTAAAGGATAGACCTACAAGATTATCCCTAGGACCCAAGACAACAGTTACTCTCCAGGAACCCAATCCATGAGTCTGGAGAAGTAGCTTCTGGGGGTACTACATGTATATATTTATTGGGGTGTGTGTGTGTGTGTGTGTGTGTGTTGTCTCTCCCTATAGAAATCTTCTTGAAAGCAGGGACTATTTCATTTATACCTTTGTATTCTCAGTGCCTGGAACACAGTAGATGCTTAATAAATATTGATTGAGAACAAGAAAACAAGGTAGAATACTCTGCCAGTGGAAAGAACGTTGGATTTTGAGTCAAAGAAGCTGGGTTCAAATATTTATGTTATCTTGGTTGAGCAACATGCACGTGTCCCTCAACTCTCACCTGTGGATCCAAAAATCTGTGGCATACACAGAGGCCATTCTTTCTGGGACTCAGTTTTCTCATCTATAAAATAACAGGGATAAACTAGATGGCCTCAAAGATCTCTTGCATCTCTAAATCTATGAAACTATCTTTGATTTTAATAAATTTGACAACACTGAAATTTTATTTAACAATGTAATGATTGATATATAGTAGGCATTCAGTAAATTCCCCATTTGACATACATACAGAGTGTAAAACATAGAGTGGTTTGCCATTTCCTTCTATAGATCATTTTACTGATAAAGAAAATAAAACGAACTGGGTTAAGTATCTAACCCAGAGTCACAAAGTAAATTCTCTATGGACTGACATGCAATCATTGATATATAATCTTAACCAAGTTACTTTACCTCTCTAGGACTCAGTTATCTTTATTATTAATAGTGGTTATATAGTGTTTTAAAGTTTAGAAAGTCCTATATAAATATGATCTCATTTTATCTTCACAATGATCCTGAAAACTAGGTGCTATTTTATTATTATTTCATAATATTACATATATGTATATAATATTATATTATCCCCCATCTTGAAGAAATTGAGACAGAAAGTCTCTCTGATTTTCTGTGATTTTAGAATTTCAAAATGTATAAGAGAGGTGATCAGAGAAACATCTCAATTTACAATAACATATTTCCCTTCCTACAGAGGCAAGGCACACATGTCTAGCTCCTTGAGTAACCTGGCACCATATGTAATGGGAGAACTTCTTGGAATTTGTGTTGGTCCTTGTATTTCCACAGTGCCTTACACTTAATAGTCATTTAATTAGTGATTCTCAAGCTGAATGGGGAGTAAGCTAATTGAATTTAACCACGCATTTATTAAGTACCTACTATGTGTGGATTATTGGGCTGAAGATCAGTGGAAATATATAAGTAAATGGGATTCTATCGATTCTATCCTTGACTTCTATAGTTTATAATCGAGTATAAGAAACTGGATAACACACATGGACAAATGATATGATTTAAAACAGAGCCAGAGCTTCTGGTTCATGGCTGGAACTTGGAGTAGCTCTTGTGAGGACCTTGGAGTGGTGAGCCTGCTCTTCAATCTCTCCTTTAGAACTACACAAGCAGGTGAATGGCCAGCAAGGAGAGGGGCCAGAGCCATCGGCAGCGGGGAGACAAGTGGAAAGCTCCACAGGGCACAAATTCCATCAAAATGGAAAATAGACAGACCACAGCAGCAAAGCTTGGGCTACCATCCTCACACCTGAGCATCAGGAGTTCCTCCAGAAGATGGCAGCTCAGAGGCAGAGGGTACTGGTAATCATGTGTCAGATGTATGTAGGCTCTATCCACTATGAGTTGGGAGAAGACACCATCCACCAGGCCTTCGCCCCCTTTGGTCCTATCAAGAGCATACACATGTCCTGGGACTCAGTCACCAGGAAACACAAGGGCTTTACCTTTGTGGAATACGAGGTGCCAAAGGCAGCCCAGCTGGCCTTGGAGCAGATGAACTTTGTGGTGCTAGGAAGAAGGAATATTAAGGTGTATAGCACATGTCAAGCCCATCATTGACTGGCTGGCTGAAGAAGCCAGAGCCTTTAACCACATCTACATGGCCTCTGTGATCAGGGTTCTCTCAGATGATGACATCGAGAGTATTTTTGAGGGATTTGGCACGATCAAGTCATGTACTTTGGCTCAGGACTGTCCCATTTAAAAATATTTTACAAACTTCCTGTGGACATGTGGAGGACTTTGAAACTACATTTTCCAAGATCCAATGGGTTTCCAGTTTTGGGCGTGGTGATGTCCAACGTATAGCACAGCTTAAATTTGGAGGTTGGCCTTGAGATGACTCTTTGGCTACTAAGGAAGATGGGAGGAGATGCGGATGGGCAGCATTTTTAAAAATAGTCAGGCGTGGTCCTATATATTTTTACCAACGTGGCCATGGAAATTAAAATATTATTTTTCCTCATGTCAGCCTTTATCATTTTTAATCCTTACATTTATGGCAACGAGAAGTTTGGAAATGTGACTCTCAATTTTTCATATAGCCTACTGAGAGCATTTAGAATCCTCCCCGGAGCCTCAGACACACTCTTTTTCCAAGCTTGCTCCTCTCCCTATTCTCCCCAGCTTCGAGGCTGCTTTTCAGGTAAAAGGGACAATGGTTTTAATTGCCACTGGGCTGCAAGTTCTTTTGCCCAGTGCCCAGGGACTGGTAGCTCCTACCCACATTGTTTGAATGCTGGTTTCCTGCTGCTGCATCCAATTTTCCTGTTTGATTTTCCTGACTCCTGACCTGGCCTCCGTTCCTGCCTGCCGAATCCCAAGCCCACAGTGCAGACTGGAGCCGCGGACTCCTGAGTCCCCAGTCATTTTGAGTTTGATCTCAGAGACTGCTTCAGCCTCTTAAGATTTGGGAAGTATTACACACACACACACACACACACACACACACACACACTCTCTCTCTCTCTCTCTCTCTCTCTCTCTCTCTCTCTCTCTCTCTCTCGTTACTGAGTTTTAACCTGAAAGATGCTTTTACTCTATTCTAGCCCTCCACGTGTTTTCTCTAAAGCCTGACCTAGGCGTGAAACAAGGATGCCCATCATCACCTCTATTATTTAACATTGTACTAGAAACACTAGCACTAGCAATTAGAGAAGAAAAAGAAATTGAATGTAATAAAATAGGCAATGAGGAGACTAAGCTATCACTCTTTGCAGATGATATTATGGTCTATATTTAATTTTCTAGCATTAAGAAATTCTAGAAAATCAACTAAAAAGCTAGTGGAAATAATCAACAACTTTAGCAAAGTTGCAGGATACAAAATAAAGGCACATAAATAATCAGCATTTCTATATATTTCCAACACATTGCAGCAGCAAGAGTTAGAAAAAGAAATACCACTTAAAATCACCCTAAACAATATAAAACACTTAGGAATCTATCTACCAAAACAAACACAGGAATTATACAAACACAACTACAAAACACTTTCCAAACAATTAAAACTAGATCTAAACAATTGGAAAAACATTGATTGCTCATAAGTAGGACAAGCTAACATAATAAAAATGACCATTCTACCCAAATTAATCTACTTACTTAGTGCCATATCTATCAAACTACCAAGAAACTTTTTTACAGAATTAGAAAAAAACTATAACAAAGTTCATTTGGAAGAACAAAAGATCAAGAATATCAAGGGAAATAATGAAAAAAAAAAGTGAAGGAAGGTGGCCTAGCAGTACCAGATATCAAACTATACTATAAAGCAGTGATCATCAAAACAATATGGTACTGGCTAAGAGACAGAAGGGAGAATCAGTGGAATGACTTGGGGTAAGTGACGTCAGCAAGACAGTCTATGATAACCCAAAGAGCCTAACTTTTGGGACAAAAATCCACTATTTGACAAAAACTGCTGGGAAAATTGGAAAACAACATGGGAGAGATTAGGTTTAGATCAACATCTCACACCCTACACCAAGATAAATTCAGAATAGGTGAATGACTTGAATATAAAGAAGGAAACTGTAAGTAAATTAGGTGAACATAGAATAGTATACTTATCAGATCTCTGGGAAAGGAAAGATTTTAAAACCAAGCAAGAGTTAGAAAAAATTACAAAATGTAAAATAAATAATTTTGATTATATTAAATTAAAAAGGTTTTGTACAAACAAAAACAATGCAACCAAAATCAGAAGGGGAATGACAAACTGGGAAAAAAATCTTTATAACAAAAAACTTTGACAGAGGTCTAATCGCTCAAATATACAAGGAGCTAAATCAATTGTACAAAAAATCAAGCCATCTCCTAATCAATAAATGGGCAAGGGACATGAATAGGCAATTTTCAGATAAAGAAATCAAAACTATCAATAAGCATAAGGGAAAGTGTTCTAAATTTCTAATAATTAGAGAAATGCAAATCAAAACAACTCTGGGGTATCACCTCACACCTAGCAGATTGGCTAAAATGACAGCAGGGGAGAGTTATGAATGTTGGAGAGGATGTGGCAAAATTGGGACGTTAATGCACTGCTAGTGGAATTGTGAATTGGTTCAACCATTCTGGATGGCAATTTGGAACTATGCCCAAAGAGCACTAAAAGATTGCCTGCCCTTTGATCCACTATACCATTGCTGGGTTTGTACCCCCAAAGAGATCATAGGGAAAAAGACATGTACAAAAATATTTATAGTTGCCCTTTTGGTGATGGCAAACAATTGGAAAATGAGGGGATGTCCTTCAATTGGGGAATGGCTGAACAAATTGTGGTATCTGTTGGTGATGGACTACTATTGTGCTCAAAGGAAATAAAAAACTGGAGGAATTCCATGTGAACTGGAATGACCTCCAGGAACTGATGCAGATTGAAAAAAGCAGAACCAGGAGAACCTTATACACAGAGAATGATACACTGTGGAAAAATTGAATGTAATGGACTTCTGTACTAACAGCAATGCAATGACCCAGGACAATTCTGAGGGCTTTATGGAAAAGAACACTACCCATATTCAGAGAAAGAACTACAGGAGTGGAAACACAGAAGAAACAACTGCTTGAACACTTGGGTTGATGAGGACATGATTTGGGATGTAGACTCTAAATGACCACCCTAGTGCAACTATCAATAATATGGAAATAGGTCTTGATCAATGACACATGAAGAAACCAGTGGAAATGCACGTTGGCTCCAGGGGGTGGGGGGGGGAGGGGGACTTAAAGGGGGTGATGGAGGGGAGAGAAAGAACGTGAATCATGTAACCATGGAAAGTTTTTTTCTAAAAAAATAAAACTTATAAAACAAACGAACAACAACAAAAAAAAACAGAGCCAGAGCTTGATAAGTACAGTCAGAAGATACAAATACTACAGGGTTATTTCTCTTTCTATTTCAGATATTGTATTATTGTATTAGCAAATATATAAAATGAGGTGTGCCAAAAGAATTAAAATCACACATGCTGAACCAAGGATGATTTGCTTATTAATAAAAGATTTAAAATATGAAGAAAAGTAACCAGGCAGCACTTAATGCCTTCCAAATGCTTTTATCATGTCCTGTTTTAAAGCATATAAATTGTGTGCATGGGTTTCTCACATAATGGATTATAGGCTACATGATTTAAGCTATCTCATTTATCTCTAGTGTTTAATTGCTGCAGTTAAGTGGTACAGTGGATAGTACCAGAGCTACAGTCAAGAAGACTCATTTTCCCTGAGTTCAAATCTGACTTTAGACATTTATTAGCTATGTGACCCTGGACAAGTCACTTAGCCTTATTTGCCTCAGTTTCCTCATCTGTCAAATCCTTTAGAGAAGGAAATGGTAAACACTCCAATATCTCTGCCAAAAAAATACCAAATGGAGTCATGAAGAGTTGGACACAACTGACCAATCAACTAAGCAACAACCAAGTTATATGAAAAGTACAATGTTAATTTCTAGAGATACAAAAGAGAATCAATAGTTCCTGCCCTCAAGAAGTGTATATTCCATCAAGAAAGGTGGATTTTATATATATATATATATATAAGACAATACAAAGAAATTTCAAAAGGGGGGAAAAAAGCTAATAAAGAGTAGAAGTTTGGGGATAAGGAAGAAAAATTAACATGCTAGCCTTTTTACTTGTATCCCAAGATTTTCTTTAAATTTTAAAAAGGGAGAGCTCATATTAAATTTAAAATAGCCCACTCTGATGGAATTAAGTTGCAATTCAACTCCAACCTTTGACTGAACTAAGAACCAAACCACTTGATTATCTCTCAATAAACTATTTAAGATAGTTGGAGTACACACCCTTGGGCTGGGGGTACCAGAGGCCAGGAGGCTCCATGATGTCTGGAAGACCCTACTTTTGCCCAGTGTGAGGTTGGTCCATCCAAAGAGTTAGAAAAGGGTTGTCACCCAGACTATAAATTCTGGATCCCCCAAAGAAATCAGGTCTTTTTGGTTGGGAGCTGAGAGTGAGAAGGTATCCATTGGCATAGCTCCTGAGCTGGGAGGAGCTTGGTAAGGGAACAGCCAGCCACACATGGTAGAGAGCCTTTTCTTTCTCTGACCCATCTTTTTAATTATTTAGCAAACATATAATTATTTCAGTAAATATGTAATTATAATATAAATTATAAATTAAAATACAATTTCCAGAGAATTTTCATCTTAACACAGGAAAGGCTGCATGTATCATCATGTAGGAATTAGTGTCTGAGTTCTGTGCTTTGAAAAAATCTAGGAACTCTACACGGCAAAGGAATCATCACCCTTTGGCGACACCTGAAAGCTTGACATCTTGTCTTTGAGATCCTAAGCTCCTGTCTCTTTGTCTCTTCCAAGGTGAGGGGAAACCAGTAGATGTCTACTTGATTCCCTACCTAAAAACACATTTTTAGGGGCAACTAAGTGGTTGAGTGGATAGAGAGCCAGACCTGGAGATTTGAAATCCTGAGTTCAAATATGACCTTAAATATTTCCTTGCTGTGTGACCCTGGAAAAGTCACTTAACCCCCATTGCCCAGCCTTTACTACTCTTCTACCTTGGAACTGATACTCGGGATTGACTCTAAGGCAGAAGGTAAGGGTTTGAAAACAAAACAGAACCTTTTTTCAGCTCCCAAAAATCTGTTGACTTTCGCTGGAGAAGAAAGTGTTAATGTGATCATGCTAGTACATGCGAGGCACTGAGGCTACCTGTGTTGACTAGTTTCAGACCAACAGATGATCAAAGGCACGCTTTCCTTTTGATCCTGAGCAGCGGGGTTGATTTTTATCACCTTCCTCATCTATACAGTTCACCAAGTCTTCAGATAAAATCAGCTGAAGCCTTAGCGAGCAATGCGGAGCTCAACTTACTGGCTTTTAACAAGATTGTTTCATGTATTTTCCGGTGGTTCATGTTTGTTCCCTGTCATGCAGGATGAGACTCTCTCGGAGTCTAATCATTATGGAAAATTGAATGAAAAGAGGGGAGGGCAGTTTCCTCTGAAAGATCTAAAATAAATATGAATGAATAGCGATGTGGGGCAATGGATAGAATGCCAGGCTTGGAGTCAGGAGGACCTGAGTTCAAATGTAGCCTCAGCCTAGCTTTTGTGATCCTGGCCACTTAACTTCATTTACCTCAGTTTCCTTACCTGTAAAATGAGTTAGAGAAAGAAATGGCAAACCACTCAAGTATATTTGCCAAGAAAATACCAAAAGGGGCCACAGCAATTGAAAAACAATTGAACAACAACAACAAGATTTACATACTACCTGGTCTGCAGAGTGTTTTATAGATAGTGTCACATTTGAACTTCATAATCACCCTATGAGGTAGGAACTAGAGGTATTTAGTACCCATTTTACAGATGAGGAAACAGGCTCAGAGATGTCAAATGGCTTACATAGCTAGTGTTAGAGACAATTCAAATCCAAGTCATCCCAGCTCTATCCAGTTTCCTTAATGGTAGACCTTCATCATTAATCACACATGTCCTACATTTTCTATAAATATACAGTGTAGGGAGTCAGGCCTAGAGAAGGGAGTTCCTGGGTTCAAATTTGACCCCAGACACTTCCCAGCCATGTGACTCTGGGCAAGTTGTTTAATCCCCATTGCCTAGCCCTTACTGCTCTTCTGTCCTGGAACCAATACACAGTAGCGATTCTAAGATGGAAGGGAAGGGTTTAAAAAGTTAAATAAATATATATGCATATATATTTAATATAATATATAAATATAAGACATGATTTATATATAATATATGTAATAAAAAGAGAAAATATGCATATAAACGTAGAGTATAGCCAAAATAAATTACAAAAACTTCTTCGAACTGCTTATATTTGAATAGAGTTAAGACATTAAGGTAGGAATAAACAGAGGATGCTTCTCCCTGTTCACTACAAGCTGAGTATAAAACTGCCTCCCCAGATGTCCTCCAATCTTGAGTCATCATTATCCAAAGATCGTGTACCCACAACACAACACTTTTGTTACATTCTCAACATTATGGAGGAATGACTTTGCTGTGTTTCTACTGGGATGGAGTTATTTTTTTCCCTTGCCTGCCCAAGAAGGGATTGCCTGATCCGAGGGGGTTTGAGAAATCACTAAAGGATTATACTTTACAGCCAACTAACATTGGCTGTTCAATTGATGAACTGACCAACCCCTGTAATCATCTGTTCCCAATTACTGCTGAGAAAGTAATCCCAAATGTCACTGCCATCATCCCCCAGACCAGCCTCCACATTGCTCCCATGCCATAATAATCTGCAATAAGGACGTCGGGAGAAGAGACTGTCAGAGACCATTGATTAGTGGAACTGGAAGGAGCCCCAAGAGATCATTTAGTCTAACTTTTGCCTCCAAGCAGAGTTCTAGCTAAGCCAACAAGAATGATGGTCAATTCAACTCATAAAGATCTCTAAGAAAGGCAATTTCCTAAACCTTACCCAAGCATTCCTGCTTAATATTTAAGTCCTTATCTTAAGCATGTCCTTCCTTTTAATAAATCTCAGCCCTACTGCAACTTGAGCTCATATCTTTCTCCTAGTGAATACGTGGGGAAAATGAAACAAAACACTTTAAATCTAAGTTTTAAAATCCTGTTTAGTTTTCTGCCGAAATACCTGTTTATTTCTATAAGATACGGTGGTCCTTATAAAAAAAAAAGTTTCTGCCAGAAACAAAGATTTTTTAACACTAAATTCAGGATCACTGACAAGTGACTGATTACCCCAAAAAACTATATTACGCAAAAAAATCATTACATACACCATAGCTGTCAAGAAAAAGACTTTAGAGTCAAGACTGAGCCTTTAAGGTGCTAGCATTTCAAGAGTCGATTGAAATGCTGCCTCCTGCAGGAGGTCTTTTCCTAAACCCCCAGACTTTCTCCTCTAAAGTTATCTTCCATCTTCTCTGTATGGATCTTGCGGGGTGTCCTGAGTATTCAGGGAGGACTAGCAGCTCTGATGTGAAAGGCTTGCTTGAACCCTTTTCAAGGCTGCTCATCCACCTCTCACCTGTCACTCCAAGAAGCTGTAGCTTGCCCACCTTGCTAAAACCACATCAGCAGACAGGTTAAACCAGATGGAGGGCAACTGACGGCCCTCAGAAGTGTTGGTGAGTTGGGGGGGACGCCTATCGCAAGCACATGGAAACTTCCCTCGGTGGAATGAGTGGATGAAAATAATTTCTTCCAACAGCCATAAAGGCGGCTGAAGCAGATCAGATCCAGATCCAGAATCATGATGCTCTCCATCGTTTCTTCAATCTTTTAAAAGTTGAAATTATTATCAAGACAAGGCAGGAATTTCTCTGACGTTCTGCTCTTGTGCCTAGAGCTTGGTGGAACATTGAACGTGCCAAGGTCATCTGCTGCATACGGGGCCATTGCCAGACATCCTGACTTCTGTCATACCATTGGACTTTGATGACTCTGGAAGAGAGAGGGAGGTTGACGGTTTTGTGCAACTCCGCCTCGTTTTTAAATCCTAGACACTAGCAAGTTAAGACATCAACCCATGATGTCATTGGTCTACTTTGAAAACAAAGGATAAATAACAACAACAATGATTCTTGTATGCTTTGTTCCTCATTAGAATGTAACTCCCTTGAAGCCAGGGATTTTTGTGTCTTTGTATCTCCGACATACAATAAGCACATTTAATAAATTCTTTTTGATTGTTTATGTGATCATATAACTTATACAGAATGGAAACTGAGTCACTCTGTCTTCTATCATCTATTCCACCCCAAGCTGTGGCTCTATCCTTTGCTTATTCTCTCACCTCAAACATAGTTTGAAAAAAAGACATTTTGAGTTATTGTTCTTGGCTTTTATCACAAGCCTTAATATCAGTTGAGTCTTAACCTTTGTCATACTATTATTTTAAGCCTGTGCTGTTGTTTGGTTTGTTTGGGTTTTTTTTTTAAATCTAGTCTCAGTCACCTGTGTTAGCTTTGATCTTTTATCCATTTCCTTTTTAAATTTGATCTTGGAAAAATAAATAAATAAATTTGATCTTGACAATGAGCTCCCTATGCAGTTGTACCATATTTGGTCCCATGATAATTTTCAAATTACTTTCTTGAATGGTATTGTTATTGTTGTTCAGTCTTTCAGTTGTATCCTACCCTATGGGACCAGACCCTTCATTCCTCTACTGTCTCCCAAAGTCTGTCTACACTCCCATCCATTGCTTCCATGATGTTATCTATCAGTATCATCCTCTGCCATCCCCTTTTCCTTTTGCTTCAATCTTTCCAGATATCAGGGTCACAAAGCTAGCAAGTGCCAGACTTAAAGATGAATCTTCCTGATTCCAGTCTCAGCATTCTATCTATGGCATCATCCAGCTTCCCCATTAGCACAGTTGTTGTGGTTCAGTTGTTTCGGTTGTCTACACTAGGCCTTCTTGGCAAAGCTACTAGAGCAGTTTGCCATTTCCTTCCCCAGTTCATGTTGCAGATGAAGAAATTGAGGCAAATAGAATTAAGTGACTTGCCCAGGGTCATACAGCTAGTATGTTTTTTAAGCTGGATTTCCTCCTACAGGAGTGGAAACACAGAAGAAAAACAACTGCTTGAACACATGGGTTGATGTGGACATGATTTGGGATGTAAACTCCAAATGACCACCCCAGTGCAACTATCAATGATATGGAAATAGGTCTTGATCAATGGCACATGAAGAAACCAGTGGAAATGCATGTCAGCTACTGGTAGGGTGGGAAAGTGGGGAGGGAGAGAGCAAGAACATGAATCCTAGAACCATGGAAAAAATATTTTATTTTTTTTAATTTAATTTCTTTACCTGATTAAAAATGTTATTATTATTTAATTTAATAATTTTAATAACCTTAATTTAAATAATTATTTTAATCTTTAAATAAATATTTAAATATTTTGAATATTTTAAATAAATATTTAAATATTTTAAATGAATATTTAAATATTTTAAATAAATATTTGAATTAATTCAAGCAGCTTAAATAATTAAATTTGAGTGATTTAAATAATTTTAAATTATATTATTAAAAATTTTTTTATTTAATTTCTTATCCGATTAAAAAAACATTCTGATAACTAAAAATAAATAATAAAAAATAAAAATAAACTTAGATCTTCCTGACTCCATACCTGGAGTCCTATCCACTGTTGCTCCTTTGTATTTTTTATATATCCAAATTTCATATATATGTAATCATAGTATATTATATATTACATATAATATATAAACCTGTGGCATAGTAATCATATATTACTTATTATATTATGTATAATTTAGATATATAAATGTATCTGCAAAATAATATACAATATATTATATTTATACATAATATGTAAGCATATTATATAAATAATAGATAGTGATATTCTCTAGTGCAAATTTCTCTTATTTTTTATCCAGATCTATTATTTCCCCAATTTGGGAATCTCCTTTTCTAGAAAATCATTCCATCAATGCAACTAGCTGAGCAACTCATTTGTAACTTCTAGTTTGGGAGTGTTGCCTGGGGCACTGAAAGGTTAAATGATTTGCCCAGCTAGCATTTGTTAGAGGCAGAGCTTGAACCAAGCCTTCCTGCCTCCAAGGCCATCCTTCAGTTCATTATTACACCATGCCACCTTTCATATTTCTTACATTGATTTCTTATTCACAGACTACTTTCTGTTTGCATCTATTAAACTACTCTGTAATCTGCTCACCTAATGTAATTGCCCAAAAGTTAAAAGCTAAAAGTTAAAAAGATTTGGTCTTTGGGGGTACACCTGACATTCATCAGATCTCAGATCTCAGAGTTGGGGGGATCTTAGAGGCCACCTAGTCCATTCGACCCACAAATAAAAATCTCTTCTACAATATACCCAAGGGTTTCTTTAGCCATTTCATGAAGATTCGGGGGAGACTACATTCACTACTGCCCAAAGCAGCTCACTCCATTTCTAGACACTCCAACTGCTAGAAAAATTTCCCTTCCTAACATTAAGTCTAAACGTGCTTTTTCACAACTCCGCTACATGAATTTTGTTATTATTTTGTATAGATCTATAGAGTATCCCTTTGGCAGTTTAACTGGTAGGATATTAAATTTGTAAATTAATTTCAGAAGCATCATTTTTATTATAGTGGCATGGCTCACCGGTCAAATAGCCTTTGACAAAAGATCACCACCTCTTTGATGTAGTTAAGAAAAATGCCCATTCCTACGAGTAGAAGTTTATTTCAATGCATATCAAGTTTAAATACTCTCCATAATAAGAAAATAAAAAAGAGCCACAAGAAGAAAGACAAAAATGAAGAAATCAAATTTAGTTTTATTAATCAAATGTAATTACAGCTCCAGAACTTAAATCTTCTGTATAAACCTAAAGTAAGAGAAAGGTTCTGACATCTATGTCTTGGGTATTATCAATATTTATTACTTTTTGATATAGAAATGATGGATTTTGTGAAAACCTGGAAAGCCCTGGAAATGATCCAGAAAATGTGTCATCCTGAAGCCATCAATTTCTACAATTATCTGGAAATAAACAATTTAAGTTCATTAAGGAATATTAACTTTCTCGTGCCTTCAATTTACCAAAATAGTGAAGGGGAAAGTATTTTTGCTATTCATGCTTACATCAAATTAAGTTAGACTGATGGGATTGAATTGTTTTTAATTGCCCTAGGTATTGTGAGAAACTCAATACATTTCACATGGAACCTAATTCCTACCAGTTTTTGTTGTTGCTATTTAGTCATTTCAGTTGTGTCCACCTCTTTGTGACTCCATTTTGGGTTTTCTTGGCAAAGATGCTGGAGTGGCTTGCCATTTCGTTCTCCAGCCCATTTTACAGATGAGAAACTGAGGCAAACAGGGCAGAGGACTTGCCCAGGGTCATATAGCTTATAAGTGTTTGAGGGCAAATTTGAACTCAGGTCCTCCTGACTCCAGGTCTGGCACTCTTTACACTGTGCCACCTGCCTGCCCCAAAGAATTATATTCACCAGAATAGGAACTTTGAGATTAAAAGTCTGATGCTCTACCAGCTGAGCTCTCTGGGCTCATTCCTGCCAGTTTTCCACAAGTCAAATTGGCCAGATAGAGATGTTGGGTATGTAATAATTAAAACAAATAATTAATATAATTAAATAATGGAGGAAGTTAAGAACTTAAAATAAATAATTAAAAGGAACTTATTAGATCCTTAATGATTGATAAACACTAGAAAGGAATCAGCGTGCAAAAGGAATTTTCTAAGACTTCCTGTGTGTTGGGGTTTGGGGGGTTTTGTTGTTTGTTTTTACAGAAAGTGGACTTCCATTCCTCAGGGCTGGTATGACACAAGGATATGGAGAATTAGGGAGTTTGTAGGGCTCAAAAGGGCCTTTAAAATGATCTTTTCCCACTTCTCCCTTCCCTCCCCCATTCATATGTGCATATGCTCTGTTTGTGCGAGGTAGGAATTCTGGGAGGCAACAAAGAGAGAAGAATAAGGTGCTGATTGAGAGTTCTCCCAGCCTTCAATCCATCAGTCTGAGTATAACCAAAATAATTCTGTGGGTCCAGAGAGTTGAAAGGGAGAAATGCTAACAAGGTCTGTGATGGATGATTGTGGTATAATTGAAATAGCACTGATCTTAGAGGCAGGAATCCAGCTTTAAATCCCTCCTCTTAGATGTTCTAGCTGTGGGACCTTGGGAAAGTCACCTAACATTTCTCAGTCTGTTCCTTCATCAGCACATAATACAGGCATGAAATGGATGGGGAACTCAGGGGATCAGCTCTCCTTATGTGATACACAATATCCACGTGATGGGTGAAGTCAGGTACTCTAGATATACCAGAATATACAAAAGTGAGACAACCCCATAGGGTCCAATGAGTTAGGAGAAAGGAATGGAGAGGAACCCAGGAATATACTGAGACCTCTCTGTCTCTGTGTGTGTGTGTGTGTGTGTGTGTGTGTGTGTGTGTGTGTCTGTGTCTGTGTCTGTGTCTGTGTCTGTCTCTCTTTCTCTCTCTGTGTCTGCCTCTCTGTGTCTCTCTGTGTCTGTCTCTCTGTCTTTCTCTCCCTGTGTCTCTCTGTCTTTCTCTGTGTGTCTCTCTGTCTGTCTGTCTGTCTGTCTTTGTGTGTTTCTCTGTGTCTCTGTGTCTCTTTCTGTCTCTGTCTTTCTCTGTGTGTGTGTCTCTCTCTGTCTTTGTCTCCCTATCTCCTTTCAGCCTGAGCTCTTAACTCACTAGCAGTCTTATTCAAGGGGAAATTTATACTGAATGAGGAATATAAGAGAGAACTGCTGGAGGATTTGAAAAGGATAGTCCTTGTCACTCCCAAATAACTTGCTCCATATTTAAGGGGGAAATTTATGATTCTCCCAAGGTTCCTAATCTTTCCCTGCTTATCACCACCTGTAGTAGATGTTAAATGTTTCTACCACATTATCCAGGCTCAATTTGCTCCTTACTTCTATGGCCCAAATGACAATACACATAAACAAAGGTTAGCATGTAATTTCCTTTATCTAGCCATGAAATAGAAAATGGTAAGAAAGGACAGACCAAAAGCATTGGGGGATAGGAAGCAGGAAGGAATAGTCAGTAAACTTAATTAGAAATAAATAACTATGTCCACTGCAAAATGCTTCTGTCTACAGAAATGGGGAGGGAGGAGTGGGGGAAGCAGGTGAAGACAGCAGGGTGATGGCAGTAGATAGTGCCAGGCCAGAAGTCAGAAAGATTCATTCTTGAGTTCAAAACTGGCTTCAGGGGGCAGCTGAGTGGGCTCAGTGGATTGAGAGCCAGGCCTAGAGACAGGAGGTCCTAGGTTCAAATCTGGCCTCAGATATTTCCTAGCTGTGTGACCCTGGGCAAGTCACCTAACCCCTACTGCCCCCTACTGTCTAGCCCTTACCACTCTTCTGTCTTGGAACCAATATGTAGATTCTAAGATAGAAGGTAAGAATTTTTTTTTAAACTGGCTTCAGACACTTACTAGCTGTGTGGCCCTGAGCAAGTCACATAACCCTAGGGTCTGCCTTGGTTTTCTCATGTATAAAATGAGCTTGAGAAGGAAATGGCAAGCCACTCCAGGATCTTTACCAAGAAAAATCCAAAGGGAGTCACGAAGACTCAGACAAACCCAAAACAACTGACAAGGAGAACAGGGTCAGGCTTCTCAGATAAAATTGTGTCTGTCCCTATTTTGGGGAGGGGAGCAATGGAATTTCAAAGGAGTTGCTTCGAGATGGACCAGAGAAGAACCTCATCCACCATAGTCCAATCTATGAAAGCCTGCCAGTGTGGCAACAGCCCTGTTTGCTGTCAGGATCGGCTGCCGCATGTGATTATCCCAGTCTTTGTACAGCAGAGGGGCACAGCAACAGCTCTACAATGCCCACAGCATATCACAAGTGAAGGCTGGTCTTGACTCTCAACCTCTTGACTTTGATCCTCTTTCCTTTTTCCTCTCCAAAGCCTTTCCCAACTATCCCAGAGATCGCCTAGTTTGTGGCCATCAGTGGCCGCTGGAATCCTGAGAAAGCATCTGCATCTCCATGGTTACCATCACACAGACCATATTCCAGCAGAGATTTGCATGTAAAATGGGTATGATAATATTTGCACTACCTGCCTCATAATGTTGCTGTGAAGAAAGCTCTTTTCAGGCCAAAGAGAATATATCAATACTAGTTGTGGTTATGCCCATCTAGTTAGATATTCTGGGTTCAGTGACAAGAGTGCAGCAAGCTTATCAGACAGTGTAAAATTTAGCATTGTTCAAGAATCTAAAGCTTGTTATGATGAGGGTGGGGTGCGGGGAAATGAGAGAGCTACTTCTCACTCAATTTCTGTTTGGATTCATTTCCCAAATACCAAAGCAGACATCTGTAGCAATTAAATATTAGCAAAATAATGGGTTACTAAAATTCGGGAGAAGACCCCTCCCTTTCTCCAGCTCTCCTCTCTGTTCATCTTCACTCCGTCTATAAAGTCCTTTAATTCTGCCTCTTTTTCTGTCCCTGACCCCACAAGAGTTCCATTCTTCATCACTTTTGCTTGGATAACTGCAATAACGCACACACTGATCTCTCTTTCCTTCCAATCCATCCTTCAAAGTCTTATTTGGTGTATTTTAAAATAGGATGAATTATTCCATGCTAGAATGACTTCATTATAGCTTTGCCTAGAGGCAAGGCAACCAGGGTCAAAGATTACCAATTAAGTCTTTTCTTTCTTTCCTTCTTTTATCTGAACTTATGAATTCTTTGCTATGGGGAACTCCCTGAGAGGAAAACACCTTCCACTGATAGATACCTCAGCTGTAATTTTAAAAGTTAGAGCACTGTTTGAGGCTGTTGAGAGGTTAAATGACTTCCCAGAATCAAACAGCTCCATAGGTGAGAAGCAGGAACTGAACTCTGGTCTTCCTGATTCTAAGATTGTCCCTTTACTGTCTATGCCATGCGGAACTATTAAAAAATACTAAAGAGTATTTGCATTGTCAGGTATAACAGAGTCTACCTAAAAGACTGTGTGGTTGAGGCAATCCAGATTACAAATCATCCAGATTACAGAATAGTTGCCTTCTAGATAACTTCCCAAATTTACAAACTTCAAAGGGGAAAATGTGTGTCAAATCTATAGTGATTAAAACCGTATCAACAAAGTAAGAACAAATTTTGGAATTACATTGAAGAATTTAAATACTTGGTATTGGTTCATCCTCCCACTTCCAGCTCCTGGGGTGAAGCCAGCACGAGCATGCTCACCCTTCAGGGGACTGCTGACTCAATCTGAAACCTTCCACCCCTACATGAGAGGCAAAAACCTTTGATTCTCTCCACCTTGTGAAGAAAAGGAAGCACAGCTGTTAGGGTAGGAGGTAGAAGATGAAACAGCAGAGAGCTGGGGGGCTGGGGGTGTAGAGTAAGGGGCTTCCTTGCTCCAAAGAAAAGAGAACAGAAAAAGGGTGAAGCAGTAAATGTTGAACAACTAGCTTTCTGGGGTAAAAAAGAAATGTGTGCACAACAGACTTTTAAATTTAATTTAGTATTACTTACATTTTCACTATTATTTTCTCAAGTCTAGATACTCATCAGAACAGTCAATCAAGCCCTGATTGCTAACTGTTGCTGATTTCTGTGGGATAAATGCTCACAATAGAAATTTAACAATCAGCTCTCAAGAGCCAGTACAAAGTGGCTCCAGTATACCCCAACCTAAACAAAGTCTTTTTTCTCTCCTTGATGTTGAGTCTGGGCAAAGACACTTCCCAACTCAAAGAGGCGCTTTTGGTCACTTGGATCTTTGCAGGAGAAAACAAGTGCAGCCTAACAGTACAAGAGGAAAAGGCTATTGAGTTGGGGAGGTGGTGAAATGCAAAAGACAAGCTATTCAGAAAATAAGAATAAATCTAAGAAAGAAAATCTGGCTAGGAGTCTAGCTTCTAAGCACAGTGAGATTCACGTAGAAGGAAAAACAAGTAAGAAAAACTAGTAATAGAAGTCATAACATAACTGGGATGGAAGTAGAATGAAAGATGTGCCTCATCCTCGAAGGGGAAATGAGAAGGTGCTAGTAAAGACCATTCCCACAGCTGGGCCCCATGGTGGTTAATCTGTGATGAGAGACAGGAGCTTTATAATGGGTTTCGTCTGGGGAAGATGGGCATGAGAGAGGACTGTGCTTACTTGAACTATGTAATCAAAGAGAAGAGACTTATGGGTATGCAGGGACAGTTAGCACCCCAGGTGGTAAGGAGTACAGAGATTATATATACTGGCTTTAGGGGGTAAGAGTGGGTCTCACAACTCAGGATAAAGAGTAATTTCCAAAATGCTTAAGTAGTTACTTAATGAATTTATAGTTCTAGGAATGAGATCTAGCAGAAAAAGGTATTCATTAAGAACAAAACAAAACATAAAATAAAGGAAAGAAGAACAAGGTGATATCTATACACTTATTAATTGAATAGGATAGAAAAAAAACCCTCAAAAATGACAATCCATTCCTCTGCCATAAGGGACATAGAATAAAGAAGAAGTATGTAAGCGTATAGCCCATGAACAGCAGAATAGAATTCAGAATAGAGTAAAAGGAAATTAAGAAAAGGACAAAGGAAATGAAAACTTCTTAGGAAAATATGTCACCAAAAAACCTATTACTTAAACTAAGAAGTTGTGTGAAGGTAGGAAAAGAGGATTTTGAGACATCTGCTAATCTGAGTGGGGGAAAAGAAAAGGTCAAAGACAGGCTAAAATATAGAAAAGATAGAAAAAGAAATGAAATTTCTATCTAAAGATAGAAAAAGAAAAAGAAATTTCCTAGATGGATCTAGGAAACTGGGGATAGGGCAGGAAAGCAGAAGAAGGGAGGAGAGTCTGAGAATTAGGATAAAAAAAGCTAGTATTAGGAACAAAGTGCCGACTTAAAAGAGAAAGAATATAAAAACCAATATGAAAGAAATGTAAGAAAATGCAAACTCAGCTGTCTTGACCTTTAAATGTGAATGGCCTTTTTAAATCCAGTAAAATGAAAGTGAATGGCAGACTGGATAAGAAAACAAAATCCATTGACTTGCCACATACTAGGAATGCATCTAAAAAAAATAGACATTCCGGATGAAAATGACAAGCTGGAATAATATTTACTGTGCATATGCATTTTCTAAAAATTTAGGAATTATAATCATGGTTTCAGAAAACATGAAAATAAAAATTCACAATATCAAGATAATCAAAAGGAGATTATATCATGCCTAAAACTACTATAGGTAATGAAATAATATCATCATTTAAGTTATGTATACTAAATTACGTGGCATCTAAATTCATAAAGAAAATGTTAATTGGATTGTAAAAAGAAATGGATAGTAGCATATAATTATAGGAAATGTTAATATCCCTCTCTCAGAATTGAATAAACTCAGTAAAAATAAATAAGAAAAATATACAACTAATAGACTGTTGGAGAAATTGGATTTAAAAGAGTGTGTAGTGGGGCAGCTAGGTGGCTCTGTGGTTTGAAAGCCAGGCCCAGAGATAGGAGATTCCAGGTTCAAATCTGGTCTTGGATACTGCGTAGCTGTGTGACCCTGGGCAAGTCACTTAGTCCCCATCGCCTAGCCCTTACCACTCTTCTGCCTTGGAACCAATATACAGTATTGATTCCAAGATAGAAGGTAAGGGTTTTAAAAATAAATAAATGAAAGAGTGTCTATTGCACTCTCTGAGTAAAAACTTTAAGAATACACATGCAAATATCACAATATTACATGATACTTCACAGAAATGTACCATGGACTAGGGCACAGAGAAATTATAAGTAAATATAAAAAGGTAGAAATATTAAACTCATTCATCAGAGATCATAATGCAAACAGTAATTAATAGAGACAAAAGATACAAACACACATGGGGACTCTACCAAATCAAACAAGGAATGAAGGAGATCAAGGAGATCCCAAAAGATGAAATGGGTACACCATAAGGAACAATGAACAGGATGAGTTCAGAAAAACTTAAGAGAAACTTACATGAACTGATGCAAAATAAAGTGAGCAAAACCAGGAGAACAACATATATAGTAACAGACATGATATATGATGATCAGCTGTGAAGGACATCATCAGCAAAGCAAGTCTCCAAGAAAAGGAACTATCGATATCTAAGTACAAATCAGAGCATGTCATCTTCAACTATATTTCCTTTATGAGATTTCTATTGTACATGTAATATGTGTTTTCTGTCATGATATGAGCAATATGGAAATATGTATTACATGAAAATATAGGTATAACCTACATCAGACTGTTCACCCCCTGGTAGGGGGAGAGAAGGGACGGAGAAAATGTGAATCCTAAAATGACAAAAAACAATGGTCAAAAATAGTTTCTACATGTAACTGGGGAAAAAATTAAACACTAGAGGGAAAAGAAAGATAAAAACTGACAAGCATCTATGAAATGCCTATTTCTATCAGGCATTCTGATACATGCTAGGGATAAAAAGACACACAAAACTCCCTTCTCTGAGTGATACAGAAAAGTATTCTTTGTGATTTCTGTCCTCAAAGAACTTACAGTCTAGATAGAGAGATGAGACCATTAAGCAGAAACAAAGAATACAAGGAAGTATTTAACTAATTGCTAACATCAATCTATAAGTACTATAGGAGTTCTAAGAAAAGAAAGATTAATAAGGGCTAGAGTAGTTGGAGAAAACTTCTTGGAAAAGATGAAATTTGAGCTGGGCTTTAAATGTAGGTTAAGATTTGGATATGTAGAATGGAGTGGGAAACTATTCCTAGTAACCCCAAAGGCTCATATATGACATATTCATATATTCATATATGAACAAAATTAATCCTCCCTGGATGAAAAGGGAAAATATTGATCAGGAAAAAAAATGTTTTCTTCCAACATCCCTAAAAAAAAGGTTCAATATCCAAAACACTTGGGATGCTACTATAAATATATAAAGCCAAGAATAGTCCATCAGAGACTATGAACAATCTTCAAAAGTAGAATTGCAAACTATAAGCAACCATATGGAAAAAACTCTAAATCACTAATAATAAGAGAAGATAAATTAAAATTTAAAAACCATAAGGCTTTACCTTATATACTCAAAAGTGGATTATGTAAGATAGAAATAGTAAGTGTTAGAGGACTTATTGGAAGAAAAATACACTGTTGATAAAGCTTTGAACTGATCTAACCATTCTGAAGAACAATTTGGAATTATGCTTAAAAGGTAAAGAAAATGTCCATGCCTTTTGACCTAGAGATCTCACTGCTAGACAAATACCCCAAAGGAGTCCAAGATATAAAGAAAGGTCTCATGCAAACCAAGATGATTGTCCATAGAATCACTTTTTGACATACCAAAAAATGAAAAATTAAGTGAGTGCTCATCAGTTCAGGAATGGTTAAACCAAGTGTGGTATGTGAATATAATGGAATATTAGTCTCATAAAAATTATAAATAAATGAATAACCTAGACAAACATTGGAACACCTAAATAAACTAATGAAGAGCGAAGTAAGCAAAATCAGCAAAACAATGTTTGCAACAATGTACTATGAATGCATTTCTTTGAAATCATCCCTTTCAGAATTGGAAATGAAAGGGATGTCCATCAATTGGGGAATGGCTGGGGGGCAGCTGGGGGGCTCAGTGGATTGAGAGCCAGGCCCAGAGATGGGAGGTTCTGGGTTCAAATCTGACCTCAGATACTTCCTAGCTGTGTGATCCTGGGCAAGTCATTGACCCCATTGCTTAGCCCTTACCATTCTTCTGCCTTAGAACCAATACCCAGTTTTGATTCTAAGATGGAAGGTAAGGGTTTAAATAAAAAATTGGGGAATGGCTGGACAAACTGTGGTATATGATTGTGGTGGAATACTATTGTACTATAAGAAATTATGAGCAGGAAAATTTCAGAAAAACCTGGAAAGACTTACATGAACTGATGTAGGGCCAAGTAAGCAGAACCAACAGAACATTGTACATTGTAACAGCAATATTGTACAATGGACAACTGTGAATGACTTAGCTATTATCAATAACACAATGATCCAAGACAATCCCAAAGGACTCATGATGAAAAATGCCATCCATCTTCAAAGGAAGAATTGATGAAATCTGAATGCAGATCAAGCCATACTATTTTTCACTTTCTTTCTTCACTGAGGGGAGGGGTCAAATTTTCTTTCACAAAATGACCAAAATAGAAAAATGTTTTGTATGATTGCACATATAAAATCTATTTCAAATTTCTTGACATCTTAGGGAGGGATGGAAGGAGAAGATTTGGAACTCAAATTAAAAAAAACAACCCAAACGTTAGAAATTGTTTTTGCATGTAATTAAGGAAAAAGTAAAATATTATTAATAGATTAAAAATATACTTTAAATTAAAAGAACAATTCAACAAAACAGATTGCTGTGTAGTTAAAGTGACTGCCCTTGACCCAGAAAAGCTATGAGAAAATATACCACTCTTCTTTCATTGGAGAAGTGGAGGCTTATGAGATGGAATATTGTCTGTGCTGTAGAACGTGAACAATGTATTGACTGGTTTTCTTAATTGTTTTGTTTTTCCTTGTTATATAAGGGGAAACTTCCCTGTAGAGGAGGAGGAAAAGTAGATTTAGAAATGACTGTGACATTAAAAAAAAAAAGGCAACAATGAAACTTTTTAAAAAATCATGTAGTTGACTTGCAGGTGGAGAGAGAATCTCATCACCCAAACTATGACCTTAGGAACTTGTAGAATGTTTCTCTTGATGCAAAAGCCTGATAAACACCTTCAAAACATCTGTGTTTCCTGTCAAAGATAATGCAAGCAAGTCTAAAACACTTACAGAATATAAATGTCTTAATTTAGAACTTACTTTCTATTCCTTAGTTTTATCACTTTTCAGCTTGTTTTTTAAATATGTCAGGAAATGAGAAGTTGATGAGGAATTCTATTTTCTTGGAACAAACTATTCCCAACTTTCACCAACAGATTTACTTCTGTCTGTTGAACTGGTATGATACAATTCTAATATATTTTAGAATATATAGGCTTTGTACATATGACTAAGACATCCATTGACCTACAAATCTTTTTTTTTTCCAAGTTGGCCTTTCTTCTGAAGTCACTGAGACAATGAAGAAAATGCTACACACTTGACTTGGATTATTACATATTCCAGGTCATGTGGGTGACAAGTTATTTGCAAGACTGTTTCAGGCTAATGAGTACCATTTAAATGGCCCTTTGCTGTAACAACTAAAATGGCAAAGATTAAGGCAGAGAAAGAATAGAGAAACTTGTCGTAGTCACAGATTTTTCATTAGCTATCTAAACAGACCAATTAAATGAAAAGAATTGGCGATTTAAAATTTTTATATTTAGTTTGAAGCTAAACAGACAAGAGCCCTAGATACCTGGGGTTTGAGTCCAATCTCTGTTATTAGTAACCTTAGGAGAATCATCTCTCTGGGCCTAAATTTTCTCCCCTGTAAAATGAAGGGATCAAAAGAGATGAACTCTAAGGTCTTTTCCAGTTTTAACACATTGGAAAATGAAAGTTTTTGTCAATTGGATAACAATTTCCAATTGTTTACAAGTGTGTCCAAAATTCAGGCAAATTATAATTTATTTTGAAATACCATCAAAAGATCACAAAAGGGAAAGATCGTTCTGTTTATAATCTGGAAGGAAAGATGTAGCAAGAATAAATTTAGCACCTTGTACGCAGCACATGTGATTTTTTTTCATCCCCATGCATCAAGGATCAGCAAACTAATAGCCCATGTGTGCATGTGTGTGTTGGCATTTCTGGCTTATTTCACCATCTTTCATGGGAGTTCTTAGTACACATCATTGTACATTTCACTTCCTGTGTCTTAGATCGAAACTACATCCTCATGCTAGGTAGGTATGGACAAAGAAGAGGTGCATGCTGGGCATGAATGAGTAGGCTGTGACCCTATTGCCCACCAAAAATTTCACAAGAGAGATGGTGTAAAGAATGTCATCAGAAAGAAATATATGACCAGAAAAGAATGTGGGCTGATCAGATGATGAGAGCAAGTAAAAACTAATGGACAGCCGCTATGCTTCACTGGCACTTAAACAATGTCAAGAGAACTGAAGGATTGCATTTAGAGGGGACATAGACACAAGAGGCAGCTGTGCCAATAGTGGGAAGGCGAGCATACAGGGAAGCAAGACCCTCGGATGCACATTGGCTGTGTGACCCAGAGCAATTCATACGACCTCTTAGGGCCTCAGACAACTTCCTAAGGCTATAAATTGCAGAACAGGTGCCTGCCGGGCTGCATTGATAGAGGATATTTCTATATTGGAAATTTCCTTTTTGAATAGAATCATAGATTTGGCGATAGATAGATAGATAGATAGATAGATAGATAGATAGATAGATAGATAGATAGATAGATAGATAGATAGATAGATAGATAGATAGATAGATAGATGGATAGAAAGATAGAAAGATAGATAGATAGACAGACAGACAGACAGATGGCTAGATGGATGGGTAGATAAATGAAATAAGTAGAAAGGCAGGTAAGACAGAGAGAGAGAAATGGATAAATGAATGACTAGATGGGTGGGTAGATAAATAAGTAGAAAAACAAGTAAGACAGAGAGATAGATGGATAAATGGATGGGTAGATGGATGGGTAGATAAATAAAATAAGTAAGTAGATAGGTAAGACAGACAAATGAGGGAGAGGGGGGAGATGGATAAATGAGAGAGGGATGGATGGATAAATGAACAAATGGGGAGATAAAATAAATAGATAAATAGGTAGAAAGGTAAAGATGGATGGATGGATAGATAGATATATGGACGAATAAATGGCTAAATGAATGAATGGAAAAATAAATTGATAAAAAGATAATAGATTAAAAATTAATAGGTGAACAAATAAATAGATTGATAGATAAACAAATAAGTAGATGAATGAATGATACATACAGAATGAGACAGCCTGGATAGTTTGTGACTTGAATTAGTGGAAGGAGTAGTCATATCAAAGAGATTGCAGATCCACAGAAGCATCAAAATATTTGTTTCTGGATCACATTTCACATTTTCTGGCTGTTTTTATTTCCTTCAGTCTCTCTTTAAACCTGTCCGTCTCTGTTCTTTCCTAGAGTTCATCTGCTTCCCACTAGCCTTTTAGTTATTCTCTACCGCCAACCCTGGAGAATATACAACAAACACCATATCACGCTGGCTCCATTTCCCAGGACATCCTTGTTGACTGCAAGTGAAAGGAGACACCCAGCATATACTTCCATGTGCCTTGCATAGTGAAAAGAACACTGGTCTCAGAGTTGGGAGATATGGGTTTGAATCTCAAGTCTACAACTTTATCACTAGCTTTGTGACCTGGGGCAAGTCATTTCACATTTCGGTTTCTACATCTATAAAATGATGATAATAACACCTTCCCAGGGCTGCTATAAGAATTAAACAAGATAAAGAATTTTGATATCTACAAAATGCTGTGCAAATATATCTATCTTTATTGCTCCTTTTCTCTCAGCTGCCAGCAACAGTGTTGGAAATGGATTCTCTTACTGTCTTGGGTAATGTCCTAAGGCAGTAAATGTCCAAGGTAGTGGGTTTAATCATTTCAAGCCAGCTTCCTGAAACTACTAAGAAGTGTAAAGGAGGAGGACAAAGGCCTCTTTCTTGTAGACCTCCTGTGGGTATTGGCAGGCTTCATGGGACTTTAAGAACCTTTGGCATTCTTGATTATGAACAAATGATGTCCTGCTATGTCACTTGGGGGCATGTCTAAAACAGATGGACAAATGAACTGGAGGGGAAGAAAAATAGGTATATGTATAGGTAAAATACAATAAAATGCAATCATTAAATATAATTTCTCACTTGTCAAGGTTCAAACCTATTTCAGGGGCACTCTAACAACTCCAACAGAATCTGATTCAATTTAATTAAACAAGAAGTAATTTGGGGGGTTGAATGGAGACCACTAAGAACTGGGAGGTAGGGTATGGCAAGAGCAATATCTTCCCTGTAAACACCAGAATGTTGGTAAATGTTTAACATTGGCTCTCTAGGAAGAAAAACACACAGTTTTAGGTTTAATCTGCATTACTTTACTGACATTTTCCCCATTGATTTTTCTTTTTTCTCCCATTAATTTCTTAAGATAGATAATCAACAAAACAATAAAGCCCTGATATTTTGCCTTGTTGATTTCTTAGATGTAAATGCTCACACTAAAAATTTAACAATTGGCTCTAAGAACAGGTTACTGGATACCCCTTTCGCATGGGTCAGACTTGGTTTTTCTTAAAAGATATTGAAAGTGGAGCAGTTAGCTTTCTCAGTGGATAGAAAGTCAAGCCTGGAGATGGGAGACCCTGGTCTCAAATCTGACCTCAGACACTTCCTAGCTGTGTGACCCTGGACAAGTCATTTAACCCCAGTTGCCTAGTTCTTACTGCTCTTCTGCTTTAGAATCAATACATCATATTGATTCTAAAACAGAAAGTGAGGGTTTTTAAAAATAAAATAATTTTTTTTAGAAAAGGTATTGAAATTTCTTGAGACATTTTCTCAAAGGATTTATTTTAGGCTCAGGCCATTGATAGAGTTTCCTAATGGATTAAGTGCAATAGCCAGCCCAGAAGAAAGCACAAACTTCCTTCTGTTCCACCAATCAGTAGACCAGCATTGCTACTACAAAGGCAGGAAAATTATACCCAACTGAATCTCTGCTGTGTCTTTGCTGAATATTCTTTTCCTGATCTGGCAAAGGAACCTGCCTTTTGTTAACTGTTAGATGGTCTACAAGTATTTCATTTTATTCCAAGTTGGAACCTAATGCATCAGATCAGCCTGAGTCAGGCTGATCTACTACAAGCTTTGGGTTGAGGGTAACACTGAAGCTGAGCCTTGAATGGAGCCCAGGGATTCCCAAGAGCCATAGGTGAGGCTGGGGAACATTCCAGACATGGGGGTAGCCTGTGCAAAAGCAAACATCAATTAGCAATGTCAAAATTATGCTATTTTACTTGAGTTTTTCCAGTAGTAAGGTATGATGATTTGGGGGGATTTTTTCCCCACTAATCTAATTACTGTCTTGGTGGTCTCTGGTTAAGCCTAGCAAAGTGCCTTGCATATAGTAGGTGTTTAATAAATACTTGTTGGATTGGATTGGATTAGCTATGTGGGTTGTGTTCCATAGTTGTGGGAAAAGGCATAATTGTAGTTGTTTCTCTAGCCTTATTAGCCCAAACAAATAACAAGAGCTTCATTGTCATTATTACATCTTTTATTCAACTGAATTAAACCACCCAAATAACTCACATTTCTATAGCATTTTAAGGTTTTGAAGCCCTTTCCGCAGAACAACCCTGTTGTAGTATGAATATTATTGTTACCATTTTACAGATGAGAAACCTGACTCTCAAAAAAAAAAAAAATGAAGTGACTTGCATGAGGTCACAGAGCTAATATGAGTCAGATTAGGGATTTGAACCCAGGTCTACTGACATGAAGTATTTTAATTCTCCCATTCAGACTTTCAAAAAAAAAAAAAAAAAAAAGGCTATAATGCATGTCTGTGTTCACACTTTTCTTTATCCCATGTGTCTATACTATCCCCTTTTTTCTTTTGAATTATTATTTTCCCCTGACCCTGGGATGATGATGACAATTATGTTGATGGTTCAGAAAGAAGGTCAGTGGTATGACAGTTTATCACTGCCCTATCACCCCACTCTCCACCAGGAGTTTGACTTCTGATGATTTCGCCATTTTCATCTCCTCAAGATTCTGGCAAAAAGCCTGTTGGGAAAGCGGAAGAGAGATGAAAACTCTATGCTGGAAATTAAGACTAGTAGCAACCACTTTACTTTTTCCTTGAAAGACATATTTTATTGGCCAAGCAAGACTCCCACTGTGGAGAGCCAGAACAATCACATTAACTTCTAAGCTTAGAGACCATTAATTACTGCTACTATTGGGGCCTAAGAAGGTCTGTCAGTAGGGAGAACAATTGAAGGAATTGTCAAGCACAGAGATTAGGTATTTGCAAATCCACTTCACCTGGAAACCCAGACCAAGGGGCTGGAGTGCCATGGAGGAGGGCCAGGAGAAGCAGGAATTGACAGAGATCGAAAGTTTCTTTGGTTGGCAAGATGGAGGAGAAAACCCTTTTTCTTTTGTATATATCTGAGTCCCTCAGCTGAGATCTTGGACTTATTTCCTCTCTCCCATATTTCCTATAATCTATAGAACAGTGCAGTCTGAAATCGCCCATAGCAACTGAAGAATAGAATAATTTGGAGGAGTTTAAGAGATAACTGGGTAGAGGTTTCTGAAGAGGAACACAACAATTTTTCTTTAATTTTAACTATATTTAATAAAGTATGTGGCTACATATGTTGATTGCCTATGTTCTGTGAATATGTGGTAGGAGGGGAAGGGATTCCAGATGTGGGGTGGGAGTGGAACTATAGGTTTCCAATTTTTTAATATTTGAGAAATATTTTATTTTATTCTCTAGGCTTAAGTTCAGAACTGTGCCAGCATATACTTTTTTAAATTATTATTTATTTATTTTTAAGTTTTTCTCTATGTTTACATGATTCATGCTCTCTTTCCCTCCTCTTTTTTCACTCCCCCCTCCCAGAGCTGACAAGCCCAGCATACATTTTTAACTGCCCAGCCAGTCAAAGCTGGGGAGTGCAGTGGTGTGACCTCTTTCAATGTTCCTCAATGAGACTCTGACTAGCACTAGGCTGGTGGCTTGAGAAGACTGCCACCTAATGGACAAATAAGATATTATATTCCCTTGCTGGATAATTAATATAGTGTCACTCTGCCCTTCTATAAGATTAAGGGAAGTAGAATATTTACACTGCAAAGTATGCAAGCAATATACCAAGTATTGCTGAATATACACAAAGTGTCACTCAAACTATATATACAACTGTCAATCAACAAAACTACATATCTTATGTGGCTTAAAACATATTCACATGTATAAATAGACAAATATAAAATCTAAATTATTAGCATAGATCAATGATTTTCTACCTTTTCAAATACAATAATAATTTTAAAATAATTGACATATACACAGTGCTATATTTAAGCTTGCAAAGCACTTTACATATATTTTCTCATTTGAACCTTGCAACAACCGTGTGAAGCAAGTATTAAAATTTTTAACCACACTTTATAGATGAGGAAAATGAGGCTCAAATTGGTAGTCTCACACAGTTATTATGGGTCAAATAACATTGAAATAAATAAGAAAATCTATTAAACTATTACAGTATGATAGGTATGATGATAGGAAAAAGGAAAATACAGTACCTGCTCTTAGAAGTTTACTTTATAATGGATAACAGATATAGATGCAGACACATATTGTGTATGTATGTATATTTTATATACTTTATATTAATATATTGGAACATATATATGTATATACCAATGTATATTAGGACCAATACTCATACCAACCTAATACATTGATATATACTAACATATGTGTGAGTAAATTTATACATGTATATATTAATATAGATATAGACTGTAGGTAGAAGATAATCTGAGAAAAG
Organism: Gracilinanus agilis; assembly: GCF_016433145.1. Taxonomy (NCBI): domain Eukaryota; kingdom Metazoa; phylum Chordata; class Mammalia; order Didelphimorphia; family Didelphidae; genus Gracilinanus; species Gracilinanus agilis. Next base: position 175,361,443 of record NC_058133.1, read on the forward strand.
CTGACATTAGCAGCTAGTGGGACCAGAAAAGACTTCTGGATCCAGAATCTGGGACTGAGCTGAGTCTTGAAGCCAAGGAAACCAAAAGGCAGAGTTGAGGGGCAGAGCCTTTCAGGGTTGAGAAACAACCTAAAAAAACACAGAGATAGTTACATGAGTGTTGGTTTAAAGAGACCAATGAGAATGCATCATAGGGTGTGTTAGGTAGAGTTAGAATAAAAATACTAGAAAGGTATTCTTTCCTCTGACTGGGTGACAAAAGGATCCACTTGACCAACTGAAAAAGGAAATGGCAAAACTACCCCAGTTCCCTTGTCAAGAAAATCCCATGGTTAGCCATCATTCATGAGGGTCACAGAGAGTCAGACACAACCAAACAACATCATCAGTGGAAAAGTAGGAAGAGATTTGGTTATAAATAGAATTCAATGCCAAACAGAGGATTTTATATTTGGTTCCAGAGAATAGAGAGTCACTGGAGCTCCTCAACAGGGGAAGGGTTGATGTGATTGCATCTATACTTAGAAAAATCACTTTGACAGCTGAGTAGAAGACAGATTGAAATGGAGAGAGATTACTGAAGCCAAGGTAAAAGATGATGAGAGGCTGAACCAAGATTGTGGCTATGTACATGAAGGAAAAGGAACATATTTAAGAGAAGGTAGAAATGATAAAATTTGGTCACAGATTGAATGAATATGTGAGGTGAGTTTGAATGAGCATTTAGGATGGCGTCAGCATTGGCAAGTCTGGGTAAACTTGGAGACAGGATTTGAATCCAAGACTTTGGGACTCCAATCTGGCATTCTATCTACTTTGCCATGCTTCATCTCCAAGTAGGAGAATACCAATATGGAAATATGTGGCTAGATATGAACCCGTTATGACAGCTCCCTGGATCAGGATCTAGCTTGGAACAACTGGCTCTCTTGATATCTCAGGTTTGATTCATCATTCTCCAAAACCCTTTGGTTGCTGGAGAATGAAGCAATCCCTTCACTTACAGTGCATTGAGATGATGAACCAGATTCTTGGGTGGTTTTCTTCACTCTTTTTATTGAGAGAGTCTGGGCATTATATTATTTTATGTTACTAATTTTACAATTTACAGAGCTTCCTCCAATATATTTCTCTCATGTAGCTATCTTTAAAAGAGTGCAGGCAACACATGCAACTCTCTAGTGGCTAATTTTTGGTGTCATTTATGTCTTTTGCTTCGCCAATTTATTTGCAGATTTATGGTTCATTGACTTTCACAGTTTCAAAATTAATGCTAAATCAATACTTTGTATAAATTTATGATGATTTTGCTGTAAATTATTTTGCAATAGATTGTATGACTGATGCAGTGTAAAACTGTGTTGTATATAAATGAAAACATTAAGCAAGTTGAAGGCATAAAATCCACCAGCACCCTAATATAGCAGCTTTTGAGTGAGAAACTATGAAGCATTTTTATGCAGCATATGGGACAACTGTGCAGCATGGGGGTTTTAAACATTAATTCTACAGTTGTACTAAATCTAACATGTTAGCCTCTATCTACTAGTGAGCCAGATTTAAAGCGGTAAATTTTCCTTGCTGCACTGAATGCTGAAGCATCTAAAATGGCTGAGCTTAAGGAAGCCAATCTTCATAAAATAAGCACAAGAAAACTTCACTGAGCTGTTTAACAAAGCGAGATCAAATAACTCCCTATATATAGAAAATATTTTAATTATCATGCATTCTAAAATGAGTTTTTCTTTCAAATTTGGAAATTTTTAAAGGATATATTGTTTTAGTGGTCTATTATTTTTAATGAGCAGAATAGCAATCTAGACCGACATAATACTCCAAAAGTGCATGAAAATTCCAATCATCACAGCTTTTGTGCTTACTTTTCTCCCTTTAGAGGGACATTTCCATATTTATGTCTTTCCTTGTATGAATAATAAACTATAAACCATGTAGTTGGCTGACTTAAAGCTGAATGTACTAGAATATTTCCTCTGATATTTCTGTACTTTGAAGAATCCATGATTCCATTGATGTGGGCACCCCCTCCTCTACTGGTGCAATCTGTCCAATCCATCTCTTCTCCTCCTCTGTGGTTCATGTCCATATCTTTTCTTTTTTCTTTTTTTCTTTTTACCCTCTGTCTGATAATCCATATACATATTGGTTCTAAAGCAGAAGAGCAGTAAGGGCTGGGCAACTGAGATTAAGTGACTTGCCCATGGACACATAGCTAGGAAGTATCTGAGATTAGATTTGAACCCAAGTTCTTCCAACTCCAGTTCTGGCTCTCTATCCACTGAGCCAACTAGCTGCCCCCCATATCTTTTCATAAATCATCTATAGGTATTTCTATCTGGAAGCCTTCATCTAGGGCTATTAAAACTTAAGAAGAATGCAATCTGTCCATCTGTTCTTGTTCATTTTTGCTATGGTATCAGCTCACCTCCTTTTGGTTATATAGGCACTTAATGATTTCTTTTATGCCCTTTCAGTATAGCAAAAATATCCAACAATATAAAGAACAAAATCCTAGATTTTCTCCCAGTATCATGGTCATCTCATTTAGCACTTAATATCATAGATCTAGGAAGGGAACTGAGTCTATCCAGTCCAATCCCCCTCATTTTACAAACGTTCAGGGAAATTAAGTTACATGGGTGGTAAGCATTAGAGGTAGGATTTGAATACAGGCCGTCTGATGCCAGAGACATACTTTTCCCATTACTCATACCCTATACTACCCTTAGAACTACCAACAGCATTAATATCGTCTGCCCAGATATGAGAAGTAAGAAGTTAATCTGTGCCTTCTGAGTATGACAGATAAATGAAAGAAATTAATGGTTATATTTCATATCATGGAGAATATCTAATATGTTTCTTTTCATCTTACAGAAGTATGCAAGGTAAAGGGCTCTCAATTTTAATAAAAGTTGTACATAAATTAAATAAGAATTTTGTAACAATGTCAAATGAGAAACCATGGAATAGTCATTTCTACCCTAAAAGGTAGAGAAAGGACAGCTCTGTACTGCATGCTACATTTTCAAAGAGAGCTATAACTCCTGATTGGCTGAAAGAATACTTAGTACAATACCTGTATTTGTATAAGGGACTTCAATTCATTCTAGAAACACTTCGAGAGAAGGCCTCATGGGAAATTATTGAGAAAGATGAGGTGCAAACTTTTAAATGGCAGACTGGAGCCCCAGAGGAAACAGACATGTCTATTACATTGACTTCCAGAATTTAAAACTTTCATAAAAATCATTCTCTTTCTTTCTTAATTTGAGCTAAGGTATTTTATCTCACTCTCAGCTGAAGAACTCTTTTATTATTGTGTTTCTTTGGTCTCTTCTAATCTGCATAATTTCTCCACTTCTGTTTACTGTTTTGCTTGGATTAATAGATTTAATTATCACTCACTTTTCATGATGATCTTTTGTGTAACCAATGTCTGGTATAAAGGACTAAGCTATCGGAATATAAGTTAAGGGCTACCCTTCCCCCTTGATAGTGGAACAGCTTTCCTTCAGAATCTCTTAGAATCATACCCTTAGACTAGAAATATTTGAGGGATAGTAGACAAATATAATTTTTGTCTACTATCCCTCTTGGAGATCAAAGGAAAGCTTGCCTGGCTTCTATAACCCTGAATCCTGCTTACTCCTCTCCAAATCTTGGTTGATGGTGATATAGTTATACTCTTTCTATTGCTTTCCACAAAGAAAGAAAGGAAGTCTGCTTGGATGTGGTATGGGACAGATCAAATCTCAGATCCTATCTCTCCATGCCACCTGCAAACTATGCCTACATATATTTAGACTATGTACATATGCATATATTATATCTTACATATAGAAACTTTAGAGCATTATATAAATACAAGATATTAATATTTAAGAAAATAATTTTATTTGGAAATTTCTTTCTATTCTAATAATAAGGTATATTTCTCTTGATGTTTACTAGTAGTTACTTTTTTCCTCTCCAGAAAAGACAACTCCTTGAGAAATACCGTTTGCTTATGTGAGAGTTTGTGTCTAAATCTAGCTCCCATTATCTAGTGCTTCATTATCTTATATAGTTCTTTCCAAATTAAAAAAAAAATCAACCTGGGGCAGCTGGGTAGCTCAGTGGAGTGAGAGTCTGGCCTAGAGAAAGGAGGTCCTAGGTTCAAACCTGGCCTCAGCCGCTTCCCAGCTGTGTGACCCTGGGCAAGTCACTTGACCCCCATTGCCCACCCTTACCAATCTTCCACCTATGAGACAATACACCGAAGTACAAGGGTTAAAAAAAAATCAACCTACTCATCATTTCTTACGGTGCAGTAGTATTTCATCACATTCATATACCACAATTTGTTCAGCCATTCCTAATTGGACATCCCCCTAATTTCCAGTTCTTTTCCTTTTCTTCTGATCTCCTTGGGAAAGAGACCCAACAATCATGTTGTTGAATCCTGTGAAGATGGGATTAATTCTCCCCTGTACATTTTTTTAGATTTAGTCATCAGAAGCGTATACACCCCACTTATTCTTAAGTATGGGGAGGTCTGTGACCCACGTGTGCTATAGTGGGTGATCAATCAGAAACCCACTGGGCAGTCCTAAGCAAAACTAAAGCTGCAATTGGTCCACATAAAGTAGAAGGAAGGCACAGGAGGTGACAATAAGGAAGGATCTTTAAAAGTGGCAAGAACTTCCTGTGACCAGTTCTTTTGCCTTCGAACTTGGCGCTGGATGAATTCCAGCTTGGGACCTTGGACTGCTTTTCAATTTTTCCCTTAGAACTACCACGTGGGTGAGTGAAAAAGGCTGACTCCCTTTTTTGGCTTTTCTGAGAGGTACTAGCCTCCAGAGAGGCCCCTCATCTTAGTGGAGGCCTCATAGCTAAAACCCTTGTTTAATTTACTTCTGGGCTCCCTTTGCTGGGGCCTCTGAAGCCCTGCCTGATTTGGACTGGGCCAGAGTAATTATCTACTCTCTCTCATTTCCTGACTTTCACTCTTTCTCCTTTTGTAAATAAGCTACCATAAAAAAAGTTGTCTCGACTTGAGTAATATAATTTCAGTAACCACATTAACCACATTTTTATATATTTAGTCCAACCTTTTTATTTTAACTCTTATAATCTAAGGATATATACAGTGTCATAATGGCATAATTCCAAATTGTTCTCCAAAATGGATGGATCAATTCACAATTTCATCAACAATGTATTAGTGTCCCCATTTTCCCACATCTCCTCCAGCATTTGTCATTTTGTCCTTTTATCATTTTAGCCAATCTGATGGTATGAGATATCAATCTTAGAACTGTTTGGTTTGCATTTATCTAATCAGTAGTGAGTTAGAGCACTTTTTAAAATATGCCTATATATGGTTTTGATGTCTTCACCTGAAAATTATCTCTTCATATCTTTTGCCTTTTTTTTTTTATCAATTGGGGTATGGCTCTTATTCTTATAAATTTGACAAAGTTCTCTATATATTTTAGATATCAGACCTCTATCTGAGAAACTATCCTCAAAAATATTTTCCCCGATTTTCTGCTTTCCTTCTAATTTTATCAGCATTTGTTTTATTTGTACAAAACTGTTCAATTTAATGTACTGAAAATTATGCATTTTATATCTCACAATGCTCTCAATCTCTTATTTACTCATAAGTTTCTCTTCCATCCATAAATCTGATAGGCAATATATTCCCTATTCTTCTAATTTGCTTATGACATCTCTTTTTATTTTGATCTTATTTTAGGGAATTGTGTAAGATACCTAGTTTTTGCCAAACTACTTTCCAGTTATCCCAGTGATTTTTATCAAATAGTTATTTCTTATCCCAATAGCCTAGATCTATACTTTTCTCAAATACAAGATAACTATAATCTTTTTATTGTTCGTTTTATGTCTGTTCTATTTCACTGATCTACCTTTCTATTCTTACCCAGTATTAGATTTGATAATTGGTGCTTTATAACACATTTTAAAATTTGGTACTTCTAGACTTGCTTCCTTTACATTTTTTATGAAACCATGGCTAGGAGAAGGAGGGGAGGGAATCTCTACCAACTCCCTAAAAGTCTAAGGAAAGTTGGCATTGTCTGTGTCCCAAAAAGGAGTCTTCTTATTCTTTGATCCAACTATACTAGCCTACTTGTAGGTCTGGAATATAACATTCCATCTTCTATTTCCAAGTCTTTTCACTGGTTATCCCCCAGGCCTGGGAAACTCTGCCTCTTTACTTCAGCCTCTTGGTTTCCCCGGCTTCTTTCAAGACTCAAATCCCAACTTCTGCAGGAGGTCTTTCCTGCCACCCTCTCCCCAACCAGGTACTAGTGCCTTCCATCTTAGATTACTTTCCAATTACTCCATATATGTCTCATATATGCCTAGTTATTTGTGTATGGTCTCTCTAGTACAACGTATACTTCTCAAAGATGGACTGTCTTTGCCTTTATTTGTATAACTGCTATATATCTGTTATATATATATGTTCCTGGCACATAGTAAGTGTTTAATAATGTCCATTGAGTGATTGATTGCCCATGGTCCAAGAAGTAGTAAGCTGCAAAGAACCTGATTCTTTGACTCAGAAGTCAGTATTCTTTCTGCTGTACCAATCTAATCTGGAAGCAGATCACTGATGAATTGAAAAGCCAATTTTGTTTCATTGTTGAAGTCATTGGGATCTTTTGCACTGAAATAAGATAAAATAAATACCAAGATTTTAACCTCCCTCCTTCTCTGAAAAGGCAAGCAATTTGATATAGGTTTTATATGTGATATCATACGAAACATTTCTATAATGGTCATATAGAAGAAGATACATATTTTTAAAACTAACAAAGAAAATAAAGTGAAAAATAGCATGCTTTGATATGCATTCAAGCTCCATCAGTTCCTTCTCTGGAGGTAGAGTCTTTTTTTTATTATTGGTGTTTTAGAATTGTCTTAGATCGCTGTATTGCTGAGAAGAGCTAAGCCATTCACAATTGATCATCATACAATATCGCTATTACTATGGACAATGTTCTCCTGGTTCTGCTCATTTCATTTTGAATCAATTCAGCTAAGTCTCTCCAGGTTTTTCTGGAATTTTCCTGTTTATCATTTTTTATACTCAATAATATTTCATCATAATCATATTCCAAGACCTGTTCAACCACTCCCCAATTGATGGACATTCCTTTAGTTTCCAATTCTTTGCCACCACAAACAGAGCTTACAAATATTTTTGTACAAATAGGTCCTTTTCCCTTTTTAAAAACTCTCTTTGGCAGCTGGGTAGCTCAGTGGATTGAGAGCCAGGCCTAGAGACAGGAGGTCCTGGGTTCAAATCCGGCCTCAGACACTTCCCAGCTGTGCGACCCTGGGCAAATCACTTGACCCCCATTGCCCACCCTTACCACTCTTCCACCTAGGAGCCAACACACAGAAGATAAGGGTTTAAAAAAAAACAACTCTCTTTGGGGTATTGATGGACAAAAGGGAATGTACAGTTTAGTGCCCTTTGGGCTTAGGTCTGAAAGGGTTAGATTGGTTTACAACTCTTTCTTATCTTTCTTCCTTTGTTAAGATACAGTGTGCTTCATAAGAACGTCAGTCTTAGAGTCAAAAGACCTGAGCTCAAGTCCTGGTTTTAATATTACTAGGGATGTGACTCTGGACAAATCATTCACTTCTCTGATCCTTAGTTTCTCTGTGTAAAATAAGGTTGATTGTAATTATTAGTTTTAAGTGTTACTACTATAGAATCATGGAATTAAAGCTCAAAGGAACCTCAGAGGCTACCAATTCAACCTCTTCCTTTCAGACAGGCGGAGACTGAGGTCTATGGAGGTTAAGTGACATGTCCAAGGTCATATAAGTAGTGAGTAGCAGAGCTAAAGATTTGAACACCGATCATTTGCCCCTAGGTATATTGCTTTTTCCACTGTAACATGTTGCCTCTCCAATATCATCTGATATTTTTTCAAAATGACTGATGGACTTGACTCTGTATGGATGAAACCTAAAATCTCATAGGAATTTCAGCGCAAGTCAGTCTTTTCAGTTTAACAAATTGCATACCTCACAGACACTGAGTGTTGCAGAACAATGCTCGAATCTAATCAGCCGTTAGAGTGTCAGTCAAATGTTCATCTTCATCTGTTTTATACATCACCAACGCCAGAGCGAGATGAGGAGGAATGACAACAGCTTCCAGAGCCCCAGGCTCTGTGACAGTTTTGTGGCTCATATTCTCTGGCTCTGCCCCACAGGAGTGGTGGCCCAGATTCCTTCTTGCAGTATAGGGTTGGTTTATGTATGGCTTTATCCAACCAGATCATGGTTCAACCCCTGTCCTACTTAAGTATCCCTGCTGCATTTCATTGGAAAGCCTTTATAAAGGCATAATTAACCATAGGCAGCTCTTTAATCATTAGAAGTATATAAAAAACCTAAATACACCAATGTGCTCAGTGGGGCATTTTCTTCTAGCACATTTGATCTTCCTTCGATGCAAGCCCAATAATCCCTCTTTCTGCAAGTAAACTGGAAGAACTGAAGAACTCAGTTCTTCCTCCCAGTTGTTCCCAGCTAGCAAGGACTTCTGCCCCTGGATTTTCCACAGGGTCATTGTTCAACAAATAGCGGTCATTTTGTAGCTCAGGGCTTTCATGCTCTAGCTTTCTCTCTCGGGGTTCAAGATCCATCGGCAGGCTAGTTCCACACTGATGCCCTCATCTGAATAATTAGTTTCCTATCCTCGATCCTCTGTCTCCCATTCACAACAACAAGTGTGAGGAGAAGAGATTTCATACAGAGAGCTAAGGAATCCAGGAAGAAGTTAAAGATGTGGTTAAAAAAAAGGAGTTCATTCTTAGCAATACAGTGATCCAAAACAATCCTCAAGGACTAATGATGAAAAATGCCGTCCACCTTCAGAGAAAGAACTGATGGAATCTGAATGCAGACCAAGACATTCTTTATTTCACTTTCTTTCTTCCCTTTTTGTTTGTTCGAGTTCTCTTTCACAAAATGACTAATATGGAAAGATGCTTTACACTATTACACATGTAAAATTTATATCAGATTGTTTGCTGTCTCTGGAAGGAGGAAGGGAGAAATTTATCTCAAACCAAAAAAAAAAAAGGTTAAAATTGTATTTCTCATGTAATTGAGGGAAAAATAAATTTCATTTTTAAAATATTAATATTAAATAATATTTTAAAAATAAGTTTGTTTTTTAAAGCTAACTAAAAATAAAAATAAAAGAGCAAGTGTACCAAATGTGAAGAGGATTCTTAAGGAAATGGTCCCTGAGCTTATACAAAGTTTTCCCTTAGGACAAGCCTAAGAGACCTCATGCAAATTTAAAACTCATCTATAATTTCGATAAAGAACTGCCTGGGAGGGGGCAGCTGGGTAGCTCAGTGGAGTGAGAGTCAGACCTAGAGACAGGAGGTCCTAGGTTCAAACCCGGCCTCAGCTGCTTCCCAGCTGTGTGACCCTGGGCAAGTCACTTGACCCCCATTGCCCACCCTTACCACTCTTCCACCTATGAGACAATACACCGAAGTACAAGGGTTTAAAAAAAAAAAAAGAATGGCCTGTATCCATTTTGCCATGTTGCCTCTCATTAAAGATGCCACCTTTCTGAATACCACCAAAGACTATCAGTTTTTTGACTGTTTTAGGACTCTCCTGACTCACTAATTCCACTAAGACCCTCAGATCTTTTTCAGAAAAGAAATGCTATCTTGTACTTGGAAAATTGATTTTCTGAAGTATGATATAATTAAATTAAATCATTAAACTCATATTGTTGCATTTAGTCTAAATAATGTCAGCTGTCAAGGTGTTTTGGAATCCTTCCTCTTTCTACCTACCTATCTATCTACCTACCTATCTATCTGTCAGAAGTTTACTTATTAGCCATTTGGAGAGGTGAGAAATGTTGACTAACACAAAGACCAGCACAGATCTCTGAGGTATCCAAGGGAGACTTTTTTCCAAATTGACTTTGACTTATTAATGACTTTTTTGGATCTGGTCATTCAGTGAATTCATTAACTTGTACTATCATCTAATCCCCAGTTCTCCATCTTGTGCATCGGAGACCGTCAACAGTTTTGCTAAATTGTAGGTGAAATCTATCTTCAGTATTCTCTTGGTTTCCCAGCAGTAGTCTAATAATCTTGTCAACAAAAAAGGAAATGAGGTCAGTCTGACATAGCCTGTTCTTAATGAAGCCATTCTGTCTCTTTGTGATCACTGCTTCCTTTTCTAGAGGTTCACTAACAATCCCTTTGATAATGTGTTCCGGAATTTTGCCAGGAATCCAGGACAAACTCATTGGCCTCTAGTCTGTCAACTCCATTGTCTTAATGTGACAATTTGATGTTTATGAGAAAGCCTAAGAGTTCTCACTTTCTCAGCCCAACCCACCCCCATTGAATGGTGAAAGTAATTCAGTGGTTCTATTCTTCTAGTCTATTTTCACTTTTGTCTTCTGATGAAGGGAGAATTTAAAAGAGCCTGCCCTAGAATGACGTTTTTTTCATGGATATAAAATATTGAAACAGACAACTTCATAGAAAGAGGGTGAAAGTCCTTTATCCACCCTCCTTAAGATCAAAACATTCCATAAACAAAGCAGATCTTTGGGGGGATGGGAAGGAGGGAAATAACATTTTAGAAGACTAAATTCTACTTTAGAATTCATTTTTGAATAAAAATGGCTTAAGAAAATTTGTCCCAAAACAGACACTGATGGATTCGACTAATGATAATATAAATCTGCTGATGAATCTGTAAATCTTAATCACTCAAGTTGAAGTATTGCTATGAGCTCTTAATTGGTCTTCCTGCCTCCAGATTCTCTTCCTTCTCTCCAGAGCTACAAAAATAATCTTCCTTAGGGCATAGGTATGAACATGCTGCACACTCCCAGTAGAAACCTTCAAGGGTTCTCAATTGCCTCCAGGATAAAATAAAAGCTCTAAAAGCTAGGAAGTATCTGAGGCTAGATTTGAATTCAAGGTCAATTGGCTCCCACTATGCCTCATTTTTTACTCCAGGTCCTAGTCAAATTTGTCTATGAGCAATTTCCCCAGTTTGACATTCTATCTCCCATCCTGTATCTTTGCACTAGCTAGTAGGAAAGGGGGTTGGGTTTGCTCTACAGGTAAAGGCCTGATGCCATGGCTACAGCAAGCCTAGGAAGTTGTTCGAACAACTGCAGAACAGCCCCTACACCTTGGTTCAAGATCCTCAAAGGTCAGTCTTGGGTTTTTTTTTAAATATAGGAATAATAATCGGGGGTGGAGGAGGTTGCAGCTGGGTGGCTCAATGGATTGAGAGCCAGATTTAGAGATGGGAGGTCTTAGGTTCAAATCTGCCTCAGACACTTCCTAGCTGTGTGACCCTGGACAAGTCACTTAACCCCCATTGCCTAGCCCTTACTGCTCTTCTGCCGTAGAATCAATACAAGTAATGATTCTAAGATGGAAGGTAAGGGTTTAAAACTAAAATAATATAAGAATAATTTGCATGTAATATTTCATACACGTCATAAATTTGGCTCATTCATTTTGCCCCCACCTAGAGTTTACGCTAGAAAAATTTCCAAATATATTTTAGGGATAGCTCAGGTTATGTTTCCCACTAATATATTCATCTCCTCTCCATCTTCATATGGCCCATGAGGAAACATATTCCCATCACAGTCTAGGACACGTTTATTGCAAGAAATGGTTATTTAAAAAGACATCATTGAAAAACTGAGGTTGGAAGCATGACAGAATGGTTGGAGATCAGCTTCAGAGTCAGGAAGACCTGAGGTCAAATTCTGCCTCTGGTATATCCTAGCTCTGTAACTCTGAACAAGTCAGTGGTAGTTTCCTAAACCAATGAAATTGGAAACCCAGCCAAAAATCAAACAAACAGATAGATGATAGATAGATAGATAGATAGATAGATAGATAGATAGATAGATAGATAGATAGATAGATAGATAGATAGATAAATGAATGAATGAATGAACAAATAAATGAATAAATGAATAAACAAACGAATGAATGAATGAATGAACAAACAAACAAATGAATGAATGAATGAATGAATGAATGAATGAATGAATGACTCCAAGTGCCTGTATGCCAACCCATCAATGCCTGGCTTCCCAACTTTGTCCTTTCTAAGGGAACCGCTGAGGTATGGTGATCTTTCTCTACTATTCTGATATCACCCTGACCTGAACATTCCTCCTACCACTTCAAAGCGTCAGAGAAAAAGACAAGACATTGTTTGACCAATGTCCACTTCAGAATGTGGAGGAAAGATTAAGCATCCTAACAGTGGCTATACCTGGAACTGACCCTCCTCATCTCTGCCTCCCAGAATCCTCTGGGGATCCTGCAGCTCAGGGGAGACCTCTGCCCCCAAAGGGCTCCAGCTCTGCACTCACATGAACCTGAAACCATCCCGGAGGGGCCTGACCCCAAAATGAGAGCAGTAGATTTTGGGTTTTGGGGTTCTCTCTTTCTCTGGCTTGTAACTCCAGAAATATCTTGAAGACAAAAATTAAATATGGTTCATAGCTAGAGTTGCCTCAAAATGTAGGTAACAGGAGGCAGCTAGGTGGGTCAGCGGAAGAGAGCCAGGCCTGGAGATGGGAGGATCTGAATTGAAATCATGGTCTCAGATACCTCCTAGCTGTGTGACCTTGGGCAAGTCCTTTAACCCTAATTGCCCAGTCCTTCCCAGGCTTCTGCCTTGGAACTGATACTTAGTACCTGAGGTATAAAAGGCCAACTCTGTGAGGAGTCACATTCCTCAGGCTTAAATGGAATCCCTACTGACATCTGAGCCAATACATTGTCCTGACCAGGTGCTGCTGCCCTGACAAATGCAGACAAATAGAGTTATGTGCACCTTGGGCCAGTGATGTATCGTTATTAAATTTTATGTTTATTAATAATTACTTCTGGGGGCAGCTGGGCAGCTCAGTAGATTGAGAGCCAGGCCTACAGACAGGAGGTCCTAGGTTCAAATCTGATCTCAGACACTTCCCAGCTATGTGACCCTGGGCAAGTCACTTGACCCCCATTGCCTAGCCCTTACTGCTCTTCTGCCTTAGAACCAATACACAGTATTAATTCCAAGACAGAAGGTAAGGGTTTAAAAATAATAATAATAATAATAATAATAATAATAATAATAATAATAATAATAATTACTTCTTGGGGAAGCTAGGTGGCTGCATCCAGGCCTGGAGAAAGGAGGTCCTGGGTTCAAATTTGACTTTAGACATCTCCTAGCTGTGTGACCCTGAGCAAGTCACTTTACCCCCATTGTCTAGCCCTTACAGCTCTTTTGTCTTGGGCCTGATAAACAGTATCAGAATGTAAAGGTTTAAAAAAAACATGGGTAGCAGGGCCTTTTCTAGAAAATTGACATTAGGTATAGGGGGCAGCTGATTATTTCCTCTACTATAGAAAAAATGTCTAAAACATAAAAGACTCCTGTTCATAAACAAATATATGAAACATAAAATATTCAGTTAGCTCATTATATTCCTATGCTGCCAAGGAAAGTAAAGCCAACTTTGTGGGATGTCTGGACAGATATTTTATGTCCACATTCACTTCAAATCTATATACCTTAAATCCAAGGAATCTGCAAGGCACGCGTCTCCTAACCAGGCAGGGTATGGCTCTCTTTAGTCCTTTGGCTGTGGGATGATCCTGGCAGGGACTTTCTTCTCAAAGAAACGTTCCTTCCTCTGGACACAGATGCTCAGCTTTGAAAATGTGGAACTCTCAACCCATCAAGTTACTTAGACTGGGAACATCCATTTCTCATAATGAATGACCACTGGCCTGTGCTCAGGGAAGGAAACAAAAATAAAACAGAAGGTAGCCTGGGACTCAGATTCACCTGGCCAAGTACACATTCCTTTTCTTATAGCTGCTATTTCTGATGGATGGGGAACAAGAGAAGCCTTCTCCCCATCCTTTGGTAGGAGTTGAAGAGAAAGGGAAGGGTCCTAAACAAGAAGGCCCAGAAAGAAAAGAAGCAAAGTCATTTCCACAGCTGTTTCGGAGAGTTCATCATCCTGGACTTGGGAATCTAACCTCCAGCTTTTTTTTTTTTTTAATTCTTATTTTTCCACTTTGAATCAATACTAAATTGGTTCCAAGGCAGAAGAACGATAAGGAAGAGGACGTTGGAATTAAGTGACTCACCCAGGGTCAAACAATTGGGAAGTATCTGAGGCCAGATTTGAACCAAGGACCTCCCATCTCTAGGACTGGCTCTCAACCCATTGAGCCACCCAGCTGCCCCTACCCTCCAGATTCTTAATGGAAAATCATCACTGACAGAACTGTAGGGGACTAACTGACCCCACCCCATCCCAGCAAAATATCTGTTTCACTGTATCATTCCAAAAAAGCACATATCCTTTATCAAGGAACTAAAGGACACATCCAGTTTCATGAGAGGCATCCAGGCCTGTAATCTTATCAGGTATTTTGCCTTTGATTAACTCCCAGATTATTTTCCAATCTTCTACATATGATGAAAAAACTCTGGATTTTGAGTCAAATGACTTATATGTACCACCTGTGTGACCCAGGACAGGTCTTTTACTTTCTCTGGGCCTCAGTTTCCTCATCTGAAAATTGAAGTTGGATTGGATGTTTTCTAAGGTTTTTTCCTAGCTCTAAATCTAAGATATATACTTCTGGTCACCCAATTTTATAAACCAAGAGATGTCCTCGACTCTTCCCTCTCTCCCACTTATCACATCTCATCAGTCAATTAGTTGTCGTATCTTTTCAATTCTATCCTACCACCTCCTCTTGCATCCATTCCCTTTTGTGAATTCACGCCACAATTACCCTAATTCAAGCCTTTATCACTTGTCACCAAAACTATTGTACAAGTTCCTAATTAGTATCCTTGTGTCTAGTTTCTTCCCTCTCTCATTCATTCTTCCTCCACACAACTGTCAAAGCGATACTCCTAAAACAGAGATCTAAAAATGTTACTCTTCTGTTAAAAAAGCTTCAGGGGTTCCCTGTTGTCTCCAGGATAAAATGCCAGCTCCACTCAGTATTTAGCCCTTTACAATCCATCTTCAATCTACATTTCCAGGCTGATTAAACTATATTGCCCATTACTACTGTCATGACTATAAAGGATCCAAGGGAGATGTACAGATGTACAATGATATTGATGTATCTATCTGTATTCTCCTCAGCTGCAGTTGATGGAGGAACACCTATTCCGTTCACCCTTGACTGCTGCTGTAAGTTGTCCCTTCTCTCTAACAGCTGTAAGTCTAAGTAAGACCCTTGAGAGGTTAGATAGATGGGTAACCTTTCCAGGTCTAACCTGGGGTTGGATAAATTAGTATTGGGCTATTGATTTGCCTTGGATAACGTTGAGGATCTGACTTCGTTTGACTCCCTTCCCAAGGGCCATGATAGAAAGACCACTCAGGAAGGTACCTGTTGTTGAACACTCTTTATCTATAAACAGGGAAAGGATAACAAGGTCAAGGATTGGGGATTGGAAACCCTATTGATCTATTATCTATAAACTAGTTGACAATCAGGACTGGGGATTGTTTTATTTTTGTCTTTGTAGCTCCAGTGTCCCCAGGAACCTCCCCAACTGGTTAAATGAAGAAGCTCTGGGGAAGATTAAAAATCCAGTCACCCTAGCAAAATGAGACCAGCAGTAATGGCCCAAATCCTTTTTCTTCAGGAGGTGGGGTTTGAATATCAACTCAGTCTTCCCTTCCCCTGCTGGTATGAATCAATGCCTGCCTGTGCCCAAGTCCAAACTCCTCACTCCTTTCCTCTAATTCCTGGTTCTTCTAAAACAAAATAAAAAACCTTTAAAAAACTTAATTAGACATGTCTAACCCAGACTGAATCGCCTGCAGCACCAGGATGGGGAAAGGAAGGGAGAAGGGAGATAAGTTCAATCAGATACCTTAAGAAAACTTGCGTAGAAATTTATTACGTGTAATTGGTAAAAAATAAATAAATAAAATAAAAATAAAAAGGGGGCAGCTGGGTGGCTCAGTGGATTAAAAGCCAGGCCTAGAGATGGGAGGTCCTGGGTTCAAATCTGGCCTCAGATACTTCCAAGCTGGGTGACCCTGAGCAAGTCACTTAACTCCCATTGCCTAGCTATAACCACTCTTCTGCCTTGGAACACAGTATTGATTCTAAGACAGAAGGTAAGGGTTTTAAAAAAATTTTTTTTAAGTATTTTTTAAATTAGAAAATAAAATGAGTTTACACAATAAAAAATAATTTTAAAAATTAGTTTTAAAAAAGGCATTTGCACTTTTTGTGGTGGCAAAAAACTGGAAAACGAGGGTATGCCCTTCAATTGGGGAATGGCTGAACAAATTGTGGTATATGCTGGTGATGGAATACTATTGTGCTCAAAGGCATAATAAACTGGAAGAATTCCATGTGAACTGGAAAGACCTCCAGGAATTGATGCAGAGTGAAAGGAGCAGAACCAGAAGAACATTGTACACAGAGACTGATACACTGTGGTAAAATCTAATGTAATGGACTTCTGTACTAGCAGCAATGCAATGATCCAGGACAATTCTGAGGGATTTATGGAAAAGAACGCTACCCACATTCCGAGGAAGAACTGCAGGAGTGGAAACATAAAAGAACAACCACTGGAACACATGGATTGATGCGGACATGATTGGGGATGTAGACCCAAAACGGCCACAGCGATGCAACTATCAATAATATGTAAATAAGTCTTGATTGATGACACTTGTTAAAATCAGTGGAAATGTGCATTGGATATGGTGGGGGGGTGGGGGAGTGAAAGGGAAAGTAAAAACATGAATCATGTAACCATGGAAAATTTTTCTAAAAAAAATAAAATATTTAAATCTTAAAAAAAAAAGAAAAGGCATTTAGTGAAATAAAGTAATAATAGTAAAAACAGGCCATTTAACCAATAAATCTGCTTTACATTTTCTCACAAATATACATTATCACCTCTCTCTACAACTGGCCCCTTCCTTCTTGGACCATGCCTAGGGATTCAGCCCCTGGAGTCTCCCTAATATGGTGATTTCAGATATAATAGATCTGCTTTTCAGAATATGCAGAGGCCCTGATTTAGTATTTCAGCTAGCTGCTGCTGATAATATTTCTATAACAAAGGCATGGAAATATGTATTGAGTGACCTTTCAACCAAACATTCATCAATTGTCCTTGTGTTCAAAATTTGCCACAGTTCAGTGTACACAGGACCCAACAGCCCCATGAACACACTTCCAGCAAAACTAACCGACAATTCTGCTTGTAAGGAAATAATACGCTTTATTCAATTTGACCAGGAAGAGGTTACAAAGCAAAAATTCACCAAAAAGAAAGATAAAAAGTTACAAGGAGAGCCTCCGATAATAAATATAGATCTCATGCTGGAAATTTCAACTTCTCTAGCTGCTATAGGTCCCTTCATTGAAAAAGAAAGCGGAGGTCGCCACTATGTTAACATGACTTTGCCACTTGATACGGTTATATCTGCAGATCCAGAAGAATCATAGGGAAGAGTTCAAAGCCGTCTACTAAATTCAATTCACAATCAACTAACTGATATGGAGAAATGCATTTTGAAATACATGAAAGGAACATCTATCGTGGTCCCTGAGCCATTGTACTTTTTGTTACCGGGAGAAAAAAAATCTTGTTACGATTTCATATCCATCAAGAGTTCCAGATGGTCAGCTGCAGTCTTACAGAAAGGAATTGCACGACCTGTTCAACCTACCTCATTATAGACCTTACTTCAAAGGAGCTAATGCATATCATTTCCCAGATGAATCCCATAAAGACGGGCATAGGAGGAATTCTCATACTCGTCTAAATCCACTGGGTACAAAAGTCTGATGTGATTTACATAGTTTGTAGCATATATGGTTATCATCATTACATGCAAGATTAGATAGATGGCAGGTCTCTACAAACTTTGTTCTTGGTTCAGGCACAAGGGATATACTGGCAGGTCCATTCCAACACATCCGGAGATTCATCGGGCTCTTGACGTGCACGAAAGCCAACAACGTTTGTCGGGTCACGACAATGGGTTGGTTCTACGGAGGTACAGCTAGTTCTGAGCCAATTGATGGGGATAACTTCAAAAATATTGTTTGTCAGCCAATGTGAACTGGCATCTTAAGGAAAGAAACTTGCTAATCATTTCCAGAGTGAAGGAACTTTAATAATGATCGGGAGAGTTGTGCTTCATCCAATACTAGGAGTAGGATGGAATGAGATGACAGGACAAGTACAATAAATCCATATTACACCATACCAGAGGAACTGCAAACCATTTGGGGAAAGGATTGGCATGGATGGAAGGTTCCAGGATTTTGAGAAAAGGGTACTTACTATAATTTCTGTCTTCTTCAGCAACCAAAGACTATTTGAAGAATCTGAGTAGAACCAATATTTATTGGGGTTTTTGTTTGTTTATTATTACCTGGTGTAGTGGAATTGCGCATTGGTTATGGGAAGGGGTGGGAGGAGGGAAGGGAAAGAATATGAATCATGTAACAATGGAAAATTTTTCTTAATTAGTCAATAAAAATTTTTTTAATTTCCTAAAAAAAATTTATTACCTGGTGTAGGTGCATGATAGTTACATAAAAATAAAGCACAAATTTCATATAAAAATATAAAGAAGGCAAATGTATATAATAACAGTTTCAAATACAGCAATGTAGTTGGGACAACAAGCACATACTAGTGTAAAGCATTCTTTAATCAGTGCTTTTGGTAACAATAGAATCTGTCAATGCTACAATAATTTAAGAATGATTAAAGTTAGTTTTACTTCAAAAAATATACATAATCAGTGAGAAGATGCACACCCTGGGGAACACATGTAAAGGAGCACATATGTAGAAGGACAACTCACATGCATGATACTAACGGTTATTGCTATCTTCTGGTAATGTCAACACACTGCTTCTCCTGGATCTACCCTTCTCTGCTCTGGTATTCTCTGTAAGGTCTTTCTTTTCTGGTCTCCCATGGTTTCTACTTGACAGTGTTCCTCTGGTCCCAGGGTTACTGTGGGCCACTGCCAGGTATGACTCCATAGGATATAAATTTGTGAAACTTCATGCTACTTCTCATATCACCTTCAACTGGAGTCCTCTATTGAGATGTTACCTATTTCCCACAGGACAAGTCAACAAGCATTTGTCAAGCTTTCGATGTGCCAGGCACTATTTTGGGTGTTGGTGATATAAAGAAAGGAAAAAATAGTGGGAGACAAATGAGCTGTGCCACATCTCTTTTAACTTACTGGCTTAAGGTTCAATTCTTTTGGAAAGGCAGGGCCTCCATACCCATAACAGATGAAGGGAAAGCATTTACCTGCTTTCTTTCCCATAGCAGAGTCTGTCCTCAGAGCCTTGGTAATGATGGGCTTTTTTCATTCTAATATAAGCCTTGCCTCCATGGCAAAGCTTTTGGAACATAGAGTGTCTGTTTAAGTATTTTCTATAGGCACTAAATATATTTTTAATTCTTAACTTCTTGATAGCAAGTATATGATCTCTGCCCCAAATCTCTATCTGACAGGGTCAAAAAGTCTTCATACCTCCCATTAATTTCCATTTGCCAAACTAAACTGATTCAACATCATTTTAGAAATTATGCTTCCAACAAACTGCCAAGGGATGTCTGGTTCTAAGACTCTACAGATTTCTCCACTGAAATTCTTTTTGGTTTCCTATACAAATGAATGGAAAGAAGTAAGGCAAATGGGGCCAAAAAAAAAATCTCTAAAAGGAGTATCTTCAGGGCCTGTCTTCTACCTCAATCACTCCAACCTTTTGTCCCAAATTTCTACCTTTACTATGTAGATATGACTGAAACTTGGCTTTGAGCCCCTCCTTACATAAGTAAGCATGAAATATTATCTTGAAGGTCAGAAAACAAAAGTGCAAAAGGTCTGTGACTTACTAAAGGTTGAACCTTTGAACCTTTAACATTTTCCTTAGAATCTAATTCAATTTAACAAGCATCTGTTAAGTGTGCACGGGACTGTGTTAGGCACAGGGGATACAAAGATGTACCCTTACTCTCATGAACTATACAAATAAGAATCATAGAAAATATAAGATAATTACAACAGAGTAGTGCTTATCAGTATGGAAGACACACTTGAGGTTAGGCGGTAGAGGGCTGGGATTAGAATTCACAGAGGAGGTCTCTCAAATTGAAACTTGAATGAAGGGAAGGATTTTAACAAGTGGAGATATTGGGGGAGACCTCCAGGAAAGAATAGTTTGTAACTGCTGGCATAAGAAGGCAAGATAATTCTAGGTATCGGTGGTTTGTAAGTTTGGGTAAAACAACTAACATGTAAAGTCATGTGCAAGTTAAGAAGGTAGACTAGGATCAGGCTATGAAGGACCTTAAATGTCAGGCTAAGGAGTTTATATTCTATTTGGTAAACAATGGGGAGATGACATGGACATACCTGTGCATTACACAAAGATCATTCTGTAATGTAAAGGATGAATTGGAGAGAGGAAATGCTGGAGGCAAGATGACCAGAGAAAAGGTTCTTTCAATAGTATGAGTAAGACATCACAAAAACCTAAACTAGAGTGGTAGTAAATAGTGGGAATGAAAAGAGAGAATGGATGATTGAGATATTATCACAGGAGAATAGATAGAATTTATCATCTAATGTATATAAAATGGTAATGGAGACAGAAGAATCAAGGATACGCTATGATTTCTGCCTGGGAAACTGAGACAATGATATCACCAACAAAAATAGCCTAGTTAAGAGGAAGAACAGATTTGGGGGAAAAGATATAATGAAGAAAATGCACAGGCTCGAGAGTCTGTTGTCCTAAGTTTAAATTCAGTCTCCTATCTATGTGGTAAGCAAATCATTTCATCTTGCTGAACTTCCATTTCCACTGTCATAAAAAGGGGGGGTTGGATTAGATAGCCTCTAGGGTTTAAAACTATGATTATATAATCCTATGATGATTTCAAGTATGGACACATTGATATTGAAGTAAAAGTAGGGCACTTTTTTGTGATAGCAAAAATATTGAAACTAAGTAGATGCCCGTGAAATAGAGAATGGCTAAAGAAATTTTTGGTACCTAAGTGTAATGGAAAATAAGTAACAGGGACAGTAAGGTGGCTTAGTGGATAGAGAGACAGGCCTGGAAATGGGAGATCCTCAATTCAATATGATTTCAGACTTTTTCCTTACTGTGTGACCCTGGGCAAGTCGCTTAACCCCAATTGCCTAGCCTCATGGTGGCAAACCTATGGAACCCATGCCATAGTCAGCAGGCAGAGACCTCTCTGTGGGCACAGTTTGTTACTAGAAAACCAGAGGTTAGGTAGAGCCAGACTGCCCCCCTCCACCTCTCCATGCTCTCCTGAGGATATCACCCTCCCCTCTGCCCAGCAATCCAATGGGAGTATTTCCTCCCTTCCCTGTCTGGGGTAAGGTGAGTGGCTCACATGCTACATGAGGATGTGGTGAGGACAGCAGCCTATTGAATCTGTGGCAAAGGTGATTCCTGTGGTGGGGTTGGAGCAGAGCTAGGTTTGAGGGAAGCATATCTCACAGTGTGGCTCATAGCTGGAGGGGAGCAGAGCTGGAATGGAGTGGAGTGCTCGGGTCATAGCCCTCCCCCTTTCCATGTGTGTCTGAGAACATTTCTCATATCACCTACCCCTCTGCCCAACAACCCAATGGGAGAGCTTCCTCCTTCCCCTGTCTGGGTTAAGGGGGGTGGGGCACAGTACTCCATCTCTAAAAGGTTTGCCATCATTAGCCTAGCCCTTAACATTCTTCTGCTTTAGAATCAATTCTTAGAATTGATTCTGACAGAAGGTAAAAGAAAAAGGAAACAGCAATATATGTGATGAATACAGAAAAGCATGAAAAGATCTATATGAACTGATACAAAGTGAACTAAATAGAGCCAAGAAATAATACACCGAGTAATTACAACAATGTAAATGGAAAATGGAAATGGAAATGGAAAACACCAAAATTTAAAAGGTGAATGTAACAAAATTACAAAGAAGCAGGACTCAAATGAAGAGATGGCAGAGGCCACCCCAATCCACTTTTTCATGAGGTGTTTGCATATTGCACAGGTTTTTTAACTTTTTCAATGTATTGACTTCATTTATTTTTCTTCTCTAAAAAAATATCATTTGTTAGATGGAATGGCTCTCTAGGAGAGGTAGGCAGAAGGATACTTGGGATAATAGGAGAGGTAGGCAGAAGGATACTTGGGATAATCATCAATAAAAAAATTATTTTTTAAAACAAATTGAAGGGGGGCAGCTGGGTAGCTCAGTGGAGTGAGAGTCAGGCCTAGAGACAGGAGGTCCTAGGTTCAAACCCGGCCTCAGCCACTTCCCAGCTGTGTGACCCTGGGCAGGTCACTTGACCCCCATTGCCCACCCTTACCACTCTTCCACCTATGAGACAATACACCAAAAGTACAAGGGTTTAAAAAATTAAAAAAAACAAAAACAAAAACAAATTGAAGGTAGGATATCCAGGTGGAGATAGTCAGCTGGTAGACAGAAATATATGATGGGAGAAGTTGGTGAACTAAAGACTTATTGGTATAGGTAATAAATGGGATTGAAATCTATGGCAAAGACAATAAATCCCTCCCTCTTTCTGCTATCCAAGGATTCCCAGTGGGAGGCACTGATGCTACCCCTTGTCTCCTTATAAAAGCAGCCCTTGAAAATTTGTTTAACCTGCCCCAACTTCCCTATGGGTTTATAGGCACAGAGAGACACTTGGTAAGAAAGAAAAGGCACAGGGCATCTAGATGGCTCAGTGGAAAGAGTACCAGGTCTAGAGGTGGGAAGTCCTGGGTTCAAATCTGAACACAGACACTCCCTAGTTGTGTGACCCTGGGCAAGTCACTTAACCCCAATTGCCTAGCCCTTACCGTTCTTCTGCCTTGAAATAGATTCTTAGTATAAATTCAAAGACAGAAGGTAAGAGTTTTAAAAAAAAAAAAAAGGCACACTTCAGTGTTGGCTCAAATTGAAGGTGGAACATCCAAGCAACAGAGAAGAGAAAAGACAGACAGTATTGATCTCCTGTAAGTCTGCATGGATCAATCAAATAATCAACAAGCATTTATTAAGCACCTACTATAGACTGTGCGCCAAAATAAAACAGTCTCTGCCCTAAAGAAGCTTACATTCTAACGGGATGCATGGAAAAGATGAAAGAGAGAAATTCACTTGAATAATGTAAGAAAGAAAAGTTCTAATAGGAAATCCCTTCTCCAAAATGGCAGCAATGTGAGGTTTGGAGCTATGGGAACTACATATAAAAGAAGGCTTAAGAGTCATGGAGGTAGGATAGTTATAAAATGCACTGAGATTTGTCTTATCCAGTCCAGCAGTGCTTGGGCCCCTGTTTCTCTGGAAAAGGGATGAGTGCCCTCTGTTGGAAGAAACACAAGCTGAGGAGAGTAGCAAAGCATAGTGAGGGCAAAGGGGTAGAAAGCTGGGGGTGTAGAAGATGGTGCAGAAGGAATATACAGGTTGAGAAATGGACCAGCAAAGCCTACTGAGGGATAAAACTGTACACAGTGCAGACAGAAGAAACTTGAAGAGCAAAAGTGTGGGTGAGCAAATCCCAATCGGAGTCCTATCCAGATTCAAAGTGTAAATCTAAGAGACTGCATTACTCCCACAGAGGCATTTTTACTTTCTGTGAGCTAAAATGTGAGTCTTGTCCATTTTTATTAAATTATAAATAAAATTAACCATCTTTTAAACCTTATGAGCCTGGTTATCCTTGTAAAGGTTCAAATATTGAAACTTCAGATAATCTGAATCCACAAAAGCAAAAAAAAAAAAAAAAATCCCCAAAGTATCTCCAGGTCTTTTGTTGAGCCTCTGACTCAACAGTTATGAAAGTTTAAATATAATAATCATGGTATAATCTCTATATTACAAAGCAACATTTTACAAAATTAAACATATATATGTAAAATCCAGCTATTATTAATACTCTCCATTAACATAAATAATAGCAAAATATATGGGATTTTAAAATAATTGGAAAAAATCCAAGAAACGTTGCTTACCTTCATTCATAAAAATAAATGAGTCACTTCATTTTTGTGCTTAACAATAACAGTGGCTTACATTTAAATAGCATTTAGTATGTGTCGGGCACTGAGCTAAATACTTCACAATTATTATCTCATTTGATTCTCGCTATAACCCTGGGAGGTGCGTGCTATTTTTATCCTCATTTTACTGATGAGGAAACTAAGGCAAACAGGTGAAATGACTTGCCTATCATTACACAACTAATAAGTATCTGAGGTTGGATTTGAACTTAGCTCTTGATGACTTCAGGTCAGGTCATCATGTGCCACCTTGCTGATCCATCAGTACTTAATGATAAAAATAAATCATAACTCAACTGAACACTTCAAAAGAAGAAAACAGTTTTGTCTGAAGACATAACATTGATTACATTAAAATGGGTGTGGAATATAGCAGGATTCACAAAAATCAAATGTGATAATATTTGTAACAGCATTTATCAGAGTGTTTGGCATGTAGTAGGAACTATATAAAAGTTTATTCCCTTTTCCCCCCAAGAAGTAGCACATCATTGGTGGAGATGTTTTGTTTAGCAAAAGCATGGAGCTGGCAAAGCTTTCTTGACATTCGAGGATAAAACCTTGAGAAATAGAAAATAAATCGATTGCTCTTTGAGCAAAAATCTCTAGAAATGAAATGCCAATGGAATTCTTTTTAAAAGTACTCATTAAATGAAAAACCACTTATTTAATTGATTTTTTACTTGCTCCCAGCAAAACACCGTTATGATGATTAAAAAATCAAAGTACTCCACTACAGCCCTACTCCAACACCTCAATATTTCATGAAGGTGACCCTGATTTTCCAAAGGCTATAACAGGACAGTACAATAGTTTATGGCAGGTCCAACCAAGCAGGAAAGATTTTGAGTCTGAGAACTCAATACATATTGTGTCTTCTGAGGACCTGCCTACTGAAATTTGGAGAATTAGGATCATAGATTCAGAAGTGGAAAAGGGACTTACACCCTTTCATTTTACAGATGAGACAACTGAGGCCCAGAGACAGGTCAAATACAGATTATGTTTTTGTCTTCTGAGGACTTGCCTACTGAAGTGTGGAGAATCAGGATCACGGATTTAGAACTGAAGAGAGCATTAGAAGTCATCTTCTTGATCCGTCTTCCTGATTTCGTATCTGGCCTCAGAAACTTACAAGCCATGTGACCCTGCACAAGTCACTTAATTCGGTTTGCCTCAGTTTCCTCATCTGTAAAAATAAGCTAGAGAAGGAAAAGGCAAGCTGCTCCAGTATCTTTGCCTAGAGAATTCCAAATAGGTCCCAAAGAACCAGAAATGGCTGAAAGATAACTGAACAATCACTTCTGATTCCAAATGTAGCATTCTTTCTATTGTGCCATACTCCCTCCTCCTCTTCACTTGTGCCCCTCCCCTTCCACTGCATATTACCAGGTAGCCACTTTTGTGGACCACAACATTTAGGGATTGGATTCAATGATCTCTAAAGTCCCTTCAGCTCTAAATCTATGATCCTATAATCTCATAAAGACTGTTTCCCAAGGTGATCAAAGATTTTGGAAGTGAATTTAAAGCAAAGAAATCTTTTTGTGTCTGGCTCTGAGATATGTTCTGCTCCATATTTTACTCTAAGGATAGAAAAATTACCAAGTAAGAGAGAACAATTTCTTATTTTTATGCATATTTTTGCATATTCATGCATCTGTTTTCATAATACATTGGCCCTGGAAATCAGTTCAAATTCAGCTTCAGACACTTAATAGCTATGTAACACTGGAAAATCACTTGACCTCTTTCTATCTCAGTTTCCTCATTTGTAAAAATGGATAACAACAACAACAACAACATCTCCAGGGTTATTTTAAGGATAAATTAGATCATATTTGTAAAACACTTGGTGAACTTTAAAGCATTATGTAAATACTAGCTATTTTTGTAATTAACATAGATTTGTGGTGATCAAGTAAAAGAAGATTTAAATAAAATGTTTTATTTTCTTTGGAAAAATTATTCCTAAATACATTTTTTTAAATGCTTACCTTCGGTATTAGAATCAATACTATCTTCTAAAGCAGAAGAGTGGTAAGGGCTAGGCAATGGGGGTTAAGTGATTTGCCCTGAGTCATACAGCTAGGAAGTGTCTGGGGCTAGACTTGAACCTAGGAGCTCCTGTCTCTAGGCCTGGTATTCCTAAATATTTTTAATAAAATGTGATAGAATCTATATGTTTTTAACAGGGTCACTCTATAGTTCTGGAATAGAAAATACTAAGCAGTAGCAGGGTACAATAGAAAGAGTTTGGAACTTGGCTGTGTGACCTAGGGCAACTCACTTAACCTCTCTTTAGTCTCAGTTTTCTCACATGTAAAATGAGAGACAGACTAAATAAGCTCCTGTTCAGTTGTGTTGTTGTTCAGTTATTTTTCAGTCATGTCCAACACTTTATGATTCCATTTGGGGTCCTCTTAAGCAAAGATACCAAAGTGGTTTGCCATTTCCTTTTCAAGCTCACTGTACAAACGAGAAAACTGAGACAAGAAGGGTTAAGTGATTTATCCAGGTTCACCCAGCTAGGAAGTGTCTGAAGCCAGATTTGAACTCAGAAAGATGGGTCTTTCTAATCCAGGCCCAGCACTCTGCCCACTGTGCCACCTTGCTGCCCATCAGAATGGAATCTTAAGACCCAGGTTCAAATCCCAGTTTTCCTACTTATTCCCTTCGTGGCCTAGTCACAACCTTTTTCTGAGCTTCATCTGTCTCATCTGTAAAATGAAAGAGTCAGATTCGATTACCTCTAAATCCCCTTCTGCTTCCAAATCTATGATCCAAATTCTCCAAAGTTCAGTAGGCAGGTTCTCTCAGAAGACAGTTACACAATCTGTCAAAATCTCTTCTCCTTATGGGGCCTGCCATAAAGCCATTGTATTCTCCCAGTATAGCCTTTGGAAAGCCAGGGTCACCTTTATGAAATGTTGAGGTGTTGGAGTAAGACTTTTATTGGGTGCAATTTTCTTCAATAAGTTTTTTGTTTTTTATATCACCATAATGTTCCCCAGGATCTCTCGCCTTCCTCCCAAATAACAGCCAAAACAGATAATATTTTTAAAGATAAAAAAAGGGGGGAAAATGGAAAAAAATTAGCATAGGGAAAAAATCTGAAAATGTGTGTACTGTATAGTATCTCTGCAAAGGGGTGAGGTCAGGGTACCTTCTCAGCTCTCCTTTCAAGCCATGCTTGTTCTTTACAATTTTGCATCCCACCCAGTTTTGAATTTATGACTCTGTGATTCTGAATAATCAATAAAGAGCCTTCAAGCTTTGAAATACTGTGGCACAGAGGATGGAGGGCTGGACTTGTAGTTGGGAAGAATTAGATTCAAATGTCCCCTCCGACATTTTCTAGCTCTGTGACCCTGGATAAATAAGTCACTTAACCTACCTGAGCCCCAGTTTCCTCATCTTTAAAATAAGCCGGTCGCATTCGAGGGCTTCTAAAGCCCCTTCTCGCTCTAAATCTATGACCCTATGATTCTCCTTAGGACGAATATTAAGATGAAAGATTACTGGTTGGTTAGAGCACCCTCTTGTGTTTTCCTGTTGTAATTACACAATTCAAAACAGCAACAATGTTTTTTTGTAAGGTTTCCAAGATCAGTCGAACCCAGGGAAAGAGCTGCGCCTGGCCTTGGGCTAAGCCACTCGGGAATCGATTCTAAGTAAAACGTCAAGCCAAGTTTTACTGTCAAATGAACCACGTTTGGCACTAGAAGAATGCCGGCAATTGCTAGATGATCCATTGCCCCAGGAGGGCTTAGAAGGGACTTCAGACTGAGGGAGCTGATGCAGAGTGAAATAAGCAGAACCGGGAGAACACGGTGCGCAGTGACAGCAATATTGGACCATGATTATCTGTTTAAAATTGGCTGCTCTCGGCAATGCACTGATCTGGGGCAATCCTGAAAGACATAGGACTGAGAACGAACTGCTGGAGTTGTCTTTACCATCAGTGTATTTATGGTTTTATTTGAGGTTTTGGTTATGTATGAGTTTGCTCTTACAATGACCAATATGGAAGTGTGTTTTGCAGGACAATAAAAAGTACAAAAAAAAAAATTTTTTAAAGGGACTTTAGAGGCCAGCTCTCCATTCCGTGCAGGAATACAAAGATTCTACAATTCTCAAATGCTAAATTAATTTTGTCTAGTTTCGAATTTCTATTTGAGTTTATATTCTTTTTAAAACCAAAAAAAAAAAAAAAAAAAAAAAGGAGGGGCAGGGAGGTGGGGGGAGACAGCTGGGTGACTCAGTGGATTGAGAGCCAGGCCTAGAGGCAGGAGGTCCTAGGTTCAAATCTGGTCTCAGACACTTCCTAGCTATGTGACCCTGGGCAAGTCATTTAACTCCCATTGCCTTGCCCTTAGCACTCTTCTGCCTTGGAACCAATACATAGTGTTGTGAAGCTGTCCAGCAGCTCCATGAAGATTCCTAGTGGGTTGGACACTTAGAAAGGGGAACCAAGGACTGAGTGAAAATGGGTAGCGGGTTAAAAACTACTGGAAAGAGAACATAAGGCAAGAATAAAGACATGCAGACATAGAAAGTTTCGGGATAAGGTAGACAGGCAGCGAGTAAGCTCTGGTGGTCAAGAGCTTTTTTGCCAACTGACTTCTTGTCACCTTTATTGGGGTTACAACAGCATGGGGGGAAGTGGAGAGCCCAGTGGCTGATGAGGTAATCATCAGGAGATACAAACTGTCAGAACCTAAAACAACAGGTAGAGCTAAGATCGGGATCAGGAGCAGATCTGGCCTAAGGCATCTACTGACGTTTGATGCCTATGTTAATTGATCATCGAAGGTAAAGTAAGGAGACTGAGATAACTGACCTGTCTTCTGGGGTGTAGCCTTAGGGAATGGCTAGGGATTTGGCAAGGTCGATGTTCAATTTGACTCAAGATTACAGAGATCAATCATTAGCAGTATAAGAGTTAAGTTTTTGAGCACTCTTAGAATAATATCACAATTAATGTATGCCTGGATTGCTACATATTGATTCTAAGAGGGAAGGATTTTTTAAAAATTAAAATAAAATTTAAAAAGCTTTGTAGTTCAGCATTTTTAATCCATTTCATTATATTAAGTCTAAAATAAAATAAGGATATGGAAACAAAATAATAGCTACTTCCTCAGTGAAATTGAAAAAAGAATTACCCCCACCCCCCACCCCACCAAAAGATGACCTTTCTCTACTGCTATTTCTTAGTATCAGTATTCAGGTAATTGTACATTAGAATGTAATGTAAGCTTTTAACCCCAACAACTTTGGGAAGGATGAGATATGCTTAAGACTTGGGGGGGGTATTAAAAATAAAATTTTGAAAAAACAAAATAAAAAATTTAAATAGAAACAAAATTCACACATAAAATAGTGACATAAATGAGGTTGTGTCCTACACTGTGTGATATTTCAACTTGCTTACTCAGGTAACCTTGAGCAAGTCATTTAACCTCATGACTGGAAGAGAGTGAGGCTGACTACTTTGTGCAACTCTGCCTCACTTAAATCCAATTCATGCACAAGTTGAGACATTACACTGTGATGTCATTGGTCCTCTTCAAAAATGAAGGATAAAGGGGCAACTAAGTGGTTCAGTGGATTGAGAGTCAGGTCTAGAGATCCAGGTTCAAATTTGACCTCAGGCATTTCCTAGCTGTGTGGCCCTGGGCAAGTCACTTAATCCCTATTGCCTAACCCTTACTGTACTTCTGCCTTGGAATCAATACACAGTATTGATTCTAAAATGAAAGATTAGGGGTTGTTTGTTGTTTTTAAATGAAGGATGAACTACAACAAGATACCCATAAAAATAGTTATGAGTCAGACAAATCTTCAGTGTAACAGCTATTCCTCTCTTTGGGGGAACAGACCTATAATGTCATCAGCAAGATGTTCCTGGCAAAGATCATCTCTACCAAAGCAGATGAGCTCTTGGACTACCCACAATTTATAGGCTTACTTGACTGGGGCATTGAAAGATTAAGCGTCTTGACCAGTGTCACACAGCATTACGTTTCAGAGACCAGGTATAAATCTAAGCCTTCCCAACTGTGCAGGTGGAAAATTTGCCACACTGAGCTAAATTCCCAGCATCCTTTTAAGTAGGTCCTCAGTTGACGTACTGGAGCTTGGGAGATATGGCTGAGACCCATGCTGCAGGGCTCTTTTTTGGGAGCTTGAGCTTTGCTTTGGTTAAAGTGTGGCAGGTATGGGTCTCTGGCTCTGTGCTCTGCTCACTTAACTGAAGGAATCCCTTTCCCTCTCATTTTTGTTAATTAAATCCTTTAATTGAAAATTATCTAAAGTATTTCATTCATTTTTACTCCTACACAACTCTGAGGGACAATAGTGGTTTAGTAGTTCTCAGATTTTTAAGTTTCAGGACTCATTTGTACTCTTAAAAATGACTGATGACTCTCCAAAGAGCTTCTGTTCATTTGGCTTATAGCTATCAATATTTCCTGTATTATAGTTTTAAATTCTCAATAAAATTATGAAAAAAAGTTTGGACTTTGTGGACCCATTTAAAGTTTTTTAAGGACCACCAGGAATATGCAGACCACACTTAGAGAATCAGTAGTTTAGGAGACAGAAAGAACCCTTACCTGGAACCCAAACTACTCTGGGCTAAAGTCACTCAAATCTCCATAGTATATAGTCATAGACACTAAAAAGAAACATTTTAAAAATACTGTGAATTGGGGCGCTGGGTAGCTCAGTGGATTGAGAGCCAGGCCTAGAGACGGGAGGTCGTAGGTTCAAATCTGGCCTCAGACACTTCCCAGCTGTGTGACCCTGGGCAAGTCACTTGACCCCTATTGCCTACCCTTACCACTCTTCCACCAAAGAACTAATACACAGAAGTTAAGGGTTTAAAAATATTAAAAAACAAAACAAAACAAACAAAAAATACTGTGAATTAAATTCATCAAACAGTTATTAAGCACTAATTGTAAACATTGTACCAGATAGTGTGAACAGAAAGACACAAAGATGAAGTAATCTCTGCTCCTGGTAAATTTACATTCTACTCGGTACCAAGTACTTGGCACATGTTGTTGTTCTTCAGTCATTTTTAGTCCTGTCTGTGTCTCAGTGACCCCATTTGAGGTTTTCTTGGCAGAGGTACTGGAATGGTTTGTCATTCCCTTCTCCAGCTTATTTTACAGTGGAAGGAACTGCAGCCAACAGGTTTAAGTGACTTCTCCAGGGTCACACAGCTAATAAGTGTCTCTGGTCAAATTTGAACTCAGAAAAATGAATTTTCCTGACTCTGTGCCTGAAGATCTCTCCACTGGGCCATCTGGCTGCCCATATAGAAAGGAACTAATATATTACTTGACTTTTAGGAGACACAAACATGTGCATGGATATGAAAATTCAAGATAATTTGAGAAAAAAGGGTAGTTAGAAAAGGGCTTCACACAGGAAGTGGCACCTTAAATGAACTGTGAAGGAGGTTAAGTAACCCAAAGGTAAAGGTGTAGAGGGAGGGTATTCCAAGTTGGGTAGCCTGTACAAGTATTTGGAGGTGGGAGATGAAATGGTGAGTTCAGGGAACAACTAGTACTCTGTTTTAGTTGTTTATGTGGAGTGTATGAAAGGGACTTTTCTGAATAAAACTGGAGTAGGCCAAACTCAAATTGTGGAAAATCTTAAATGCCAGATTCAAGAGTTTATAAGTTCATCCTAGAGGCAAAGGGAGCCATTACAGATTTTTGAGCAGGAGCATGATATGGTTAGCATGAGTATTATAGCTTAGAAAGAATAAGATACCTTAATTATGTCTTAGGAAGATTATTCTTATGTTACAATTAAAAAATTTGAGAGAAAAAAAATAAATTAAAAAAAAATTTGAGAGGCTGGTTCTGTGTAAAAATATCAATTTGTTGATTAAGCTGGCATTTAACCAATAAACTGGTGGTCCGTGATCCTCTCAATAATCAAAGACAAAGAAGTTCCTTCACAAGCATCTATAAATATAGTTTGGGTACTCATTATTCAGTTCCTCCCTCCCAAGACACCTCTGATTGGTGGATAATCAGGAGGTTGTCCACTAAGACTCTCAACCCCCACTTCCTCTCATAGGTGATGAGGGGCAGTTCCATACCTAGCAGGAAGATCTTTCTCTATTAATCAGGTTTTATGAGGGGAACCATTCCTTGTAGTTCTTTTTTTTTTAAACCCTTACTGTCCAAGGCAGAAGAGTGGTAAGGGCTAGGCATTGGAGGTTAAGTGACTTGCCCAGGGTCTCACAGCTAGGAAGTGACTAAGAGCTCCCATCTCTGGACCTGGCTCTCAATCCACTGAGCCACCTAGCTAGCCCCCACTGCCCTCTGCCCTTGGAGTTCTTAAGAACAAAGGAATGTGTTCAAAGGGCAAAGAACTGACTAGAGCTCTAATTAAAAACTCAGATATAGAAATAATTCAGTATATATTAAAAATCAATTCTCTCATTTGCTGTGTGAACATTAGATTGGTGAGGGGAGAAACTGAAAGCATAAAACCAATTAGAAATATATTACAATAATCCAGAGGAAAGCTGATATGTTCTAGGCACTTCTATGTGAGTGGAAAGAAAGAAATGGATGCAAGGGAAGCAAGGAAAGAATGGAAAGATTCAATGACTGATGGGAAATGGGAACTTCAAAAGACAGAAAAATCAAGGATGTCACCAAGGTTCTGAATGGAGTAAATTGAAGGATGGTGATGCCCTCAATAGAAATAGGGAAATCTGAAGCTTGAGGAAAGAGGACAAGCAATTTTGTTTGAACCACAGAGCCTCCTGACCAGGGGTCGGCAACCTTTTTGGCCGTGAGAGCCATAAACGCCACATTTTTTAAAATGTAATTTTGTGAGAGCTGTACAGTGCTCACAGTGCACGCTCCTGTAACAGTGCCTGAAAAAAATGGACTTTATGGCTCCTGCAGAAAGAGCCATATCTGGCCCTCAAAAGAGCCAGTTATGGCTCGAGAGCCATGCATTGCCAACCCCTGCTCCTGACATATAATGTCCCTAATTCCATATTTAAGAATATTTTGACCAGCAAGGATTCTAACTCTAATCAGATATTATCTTTCTGTTAAGACAATGTGTATAGAGATGGCAGGTGATTCTGTTGCACCAGCCCTTGTGGACAGAAAAGAATTATTACCCACTTTACTAAGTGACTCTATTGAGTCGTTAGGAGATGTAGCCACAAAAATCAATGCAGGATGGCTACACAGGAGATGCTTTTAATGTGTCTGCTGTTGTCATGTCATCTGAGGAGAAATGCTTTTGCAACTGATCAACTTGGCCATGCACACCAGCACACACACGCCCTGTACCTTGTCTGATATGTGTCTTGTGAATTGTACCAACAGAAGCCTATTTGGGTGTGTATCCATCTGTTGGGTTTTTGAAAGGCTAACTCTTAAGGCAAAAAGTAACCAAAGGGTAAGGAGCTGCATATCCAAACTAATCTTGTCATTTGTCTTCACCTAAGTCTGGGGGGAAATATTACAAATCTTGAGATAGTGCTCCCTAAGAAATTCAGCACAATTGACTTCTATTGGTGACCATGGAGCATTTTGAGCAGAGAAATGCGAGAAAGCCTTATTGGTCAGTCTCCTTCTAGAATAAATGAATTCTAGGTCACTAGACTCCGTTTATCTTCAGTAGTTTGATGCAAGTAGTGGCTATTCTATATCTACTTTGGTCAAGACACCATAATTAATTTCTACAGTCATCATACATTTTTCTTTCTTTTTTTTTTTAAATAAACCCTTACCTTCCATCTTAGAATCAATACTGTGTATTAGTTCCAAGGCAGAAGAGTGGTAAGTGCTAGGCAGTGGGGGTTAAGTGACTTGCCCAGGGTCACACAGCTAGGAAATCTAAGATCAAATTTGAACCCAAGACCTCCCATCACTGGGCCTGACTCTCAATCCACTGAGTCACCCAGCTACCCCAGTACATTTTTCTAGAGGCATCTTTTTTTTTTTTTTTAAATCCTTATCTTCTGTCTTAGAATCAGTACTGTGTATTGGTCCCAAGGCAAAAGAGTGGTAAAGGCTAAGCAATGGAAAGTCATCTTTTTAAATTAAAAAAATATATATATATATATGCCGATGGCTTATAAATAAATTTGATTCCTCAGGCAGTTACTCTGAATATGTTTCCCTCCAACCAGTTTACAATACTGACCATTCTGCAATCCCGTGTAAAGAATACAATTTAATCAGCCTAAGCAGTTAAATTAGGGAAGATTTCCAGTGGAGATTATAAAATATAATCTGAGCTCCTTAGTGACAGATGGATTAAAGCAAAAGTGTTAAATAGTGTTATTTAGAGCCTGTAATAATGTATATTTTTATTTTTATTGACTTCTTTTGGTTTTATCACCTTCGTTTCCTAACATATCCTTTCCTCCTCATCCCTATCCTTACCCCACTGGGGAGCCTTCTCTTCTAATAAAGGATAAAAAAGAAAGAGGTGGAAAAGCAGTTTGGCAAAATGAACCAATACATTAGTCAAGTCGAACAATCTATGCAGCACTTCACATCCATAGTGATCCCCTCATACTCTGACCTTCATAAGGAAGGAAGGGGATTACATCTCTTCTTTAGAAGTCAAGCTTCATCATTATTATCTGTAATAGTAATATTAATCATTGACATTTACATAGTCCTTTACAAAGCATTTTACATGCAGACGAGAAATCTGGGGCTGAGAGAAATCAAGTGACTTCCCCAAGGTGGCAAGTTAATTCAAATCAATTTGACAACTATTTATTAAATGCCTATTCCTTGCAAGACACTGCTAGATACTGAGGGTACAAAGACAAAAATGGAAAAGAGCAAAAGTTCTTGAATGAGCTGCCGGGGAACCAGTGTAAGTGGAAGAACCAGAGTAAATAGCAGCCAGAGAAAGTAATAGACAAATGTGTAAGCATGAAGCAAAAGAATTTTTTTGCACATTTTTGCATATCTGGTGCCATAATTGAGGGTAGAGATATATCCTCAGAAAAGACTCTCAAGAAAATGGAGATAAATAAAAATTGTAAAGGCAGGGCCACAGAGGTAGTTCTGAAACTTCCTGACTCATTCTTCAGGACCAACATAAACCCAATTCCATTCTATAGGTGAAATTGCTCTTGAGAAATAAGTAATCAGCATCTCAATGGCACGTAGAAATAGAAGGAATTCTGGATTTAGAGTCAGAAGACCTGACGAATCCTGACCCCAGTACTTACTATCTGTGTGACCCTGGTAAGTCACAAACTCTGTAGGCATCAATATCCTTATTTGTAAAATAAGGGGATTGGAGGGATTGACTTCCAAGGTCCCTTCAATCTTTGAATCTATAATATTATGAAAAGAATAGAAGATAGATCTAAGAGGTAGGAAAGCAATATATATATACATATATATGATAAGACTATATAGAAGAAGATATTCTCAGGAGCAGTTAGGTAGCAGAGGGGATAGAGTACCAGGCTTGGAGTCTAGAAGACCTGGGTTCAATTTGACCTCAGACATTTCCTAGTTGTGTGACACTGGGCAAATTACTTAACCGCATTTGCCTAGCCCTTGTCCCTTCTCTCTTAGAATTGATACTAAGACAAAAGGTTAAGGGTTGAAAAAAAAGATACACTCCTGCAAGGAAATCCAACAATCTGTGATCAATCAACAAGCATTTATAAGATGCTTATATGCCAGACAGTGTGCTAAGTGCTGGGGATACAAAGACAAAAAAGAAACCATCCCTGCCTTCAAGGAACTAATGTTCTAATGGGGGAATAAGAATGCAGGGAACAGGCTGGGCAGTATTCTGACAAGGCTCAATAGAAAGAAAACAGAAGCCATGTTGTCATGATAATGTATGACAGACTCTCTGAACTGAAGAAGAAATTAGATGAGGAATTCAATAAATAAATCATTTACTGGCACAATCAATCAATAAACATATATTAAGCCCTTATTATGTGTCAGGCACTACTTTAAGACCAAAAGGCATCCCCTGCCTTCAAAGAACTCACAATCTAATAGGGGAAACAAGATGCAAATGAATATATACAAAGCAAACTATACAGAAGGAACATAGGAAATAATTAACAAAGGGAAGACACTAGAATTAAGAGGGGTTAGAGGAGGCTTCCTGTAGAAGGTTGGGGTTTAGTTGGGACTTAAAGGAAGCCAAGAGTTCAGCAGTCACAGTAGAGAAGGGAGAGTATTTCAGGCACAGGAAACATATATGTGATGGCATATTTATAGGGAACTTCATCTCTCCAGGGATGTATTAGAGCTTTCTCTGCCCAAAGAAAACAAAGAATTTTGAGAAAGTCTTTTTGGGAGGTATATCATGAATTGCGCATATTTGACTTGGGGCTGGGTGACTATCAGCAGTAGCAATTCCTGGGACAGTGACATGGAGAAAGGAAAAAGCATTAATAAAATATTTTGTAAATATATAGAGAGAGCAACAAAAAGAGACTCAGATGGGGAAAGAAAAGGTAAATTTCTTACTATCTTGTTAAACTTAAGACATTTGTTTTTAAAATGAACCATATGTAACAGAAGGTCCAAAGACCATCCCCTTTTTTGTTCTTTATAAATTAAATTTTTGGGTTTGGGTCTGTAAGGGACAGAATGTGAGGGGTTAAAATTTTTAAAAAGGTTGCACTAAACTTACCAGAGTAAGGTCGCCAGGAATTTAGTTAATTCAAAATTATATTTTTAGCAATTTATTTATAAAATAGAGGGAAAGAGTGAAAGTAGAGAAATGAGAAAGAGGGCAGAGTAAGAGATCTAGCTTAATGAGCTAGACTATACGCTCAAGCCCTGGCTTTACTCTGGCAGGGCTCCAGAAGCCCCAGCCAGAGGGCCTAAGGGTCAATTAACAAGGGTTTCAGCCACGAGGCCTCCTCCCAGATGAGGGGTCCCTCTGGAGGCTAGTACCTCCAGGAAATCCAGGGAAGTGAGTCAACCTTTTTTCACTCACCCACATGGTAGTCCTAAAAAAGGCAGTCCTCGGCCAGAGCTCCTCCAGGGTCAAGTTCAAGGCAAAAGACTTCTCTCACAGGAAGTTCTGATCACTTTTTAAGACCATTCCTTTTGTTACTTCCTGTGCCTTCCTCTCATTTTACGTGTACCAATTACAGCTAAAGCTTTGATTAGGACAAGGGACAGTCAATCGATTCTGATTCGTTATCCACTATCATACATGTGGGTCACAGACCTTAGTAAGGATAAGTGTAGTGTATATGCTTCTGGTGATTAAATCTAAAAATGGGCAGGGGAGAGTTAATCCCATCTTCACAATACCCCTGTGATCATTTGGGAGACTAGTCTCTCCAATTGATCATTTAACATAATTGGCTTATACCTCTAAAAATCTTCTAACTACAGGTATATACAATATTGCACCTTCTTAAAGGAAACTATAATAGTTAGATGAGATCAGAGGGAAATAGAAGAGAGATAAAGCAAAACCAGTGCTTGCTTGGTGCATTGACAAGAAGCCAGTTGGGGGGCAGTCTCCTTTGGCATAAGAGTTTACATTCAAAATAAATGTATTCAACCCCCTTTAGTTCAATCAATTATACCCTAAAGTTCATTCTGGATCTTCTTGAATGCAGTGTAGGTTTCTGCAGACATCTTTCTCCAAACAGTTCATTTTCTGGATTCAAGGAGTTAGCAAACTTCTTTTCCTGAGATTTTTCTCAGACAAATTTTAAATTCTTTGATTTTTTATGAAAATATATACAATCCCTGAGGAGCATGTTGATCAACTCACGATACATGGTTGAGTTATGGAATGTATGAGTCAATTATCAAAAGAAAAACCAAAAAGATAAAAAGAAAAACAAATAGAAGAAAAATTAAACTTTGGGAGAAAGAAAAAATTCAAAATCAGAATCAAAATATCAAAATATATATATATATATAAATTTCTGAGTAAACAAGAATAAATTCACAACAGGCCCTTTTTTATCAATA
The DNA here is from genome assembly GCF_016433145.1 of Gracilinanus agilis. Taxonomy (NCBI): domain Eukaryota; kingdom Metazoa; phylum Chordata; class Mammalia; order Didelphimorphia; family Didelphidae; genus Gracilinanus; species Gracilinanus agilis. The sequence goes on from NC_058133.1 coordinate 175,399,661, forward strand.
GATGGCAGGTTTCCATAGTCTAAAGCTTTTGGGTATGCATTAATATTAGAATATATATGCATATATATTAAACTTATACTACTGCAGAATAAAAAAAGATTAATATTGATTATAATCAATATTGTACTTTAAGTACAAGAAATAAGAACGGGGGGAATCAAATATTCTATCAAAATTTTTAAAAATTCAGGAATTCAATGTGTTCCCCAAAAACAGTGTCCACTTGTCTATGGACTTTTATCTCCAATGCATGTGACAGGATACAGTCAATCAGTTTTAATAGAAGGTTACTCTCTTTACAAGTGAGCACTGAATCCAAGAGTCCTCTTCTCCAATTTTTATAGCTTTTGGAGTTATTAAGAATATTTGAAACAGCCCTTCCCAGGAAGGCTGAGTTGCTCCAGTACACTGGAAATTCTTTATGTACATCTTCTCTCCTGGGTTCAGGTCATGGAGTGAAAAGTGTATTGGTCCTGCTTGTACTGCAGCTCCAGATTTGTGGAATTCACACAGTGTAATAATGAGATTAAATCTACCCTGCCCATCTTTAGATTTAATCACCAAAGGTGAAAACATCTTCACTTAACTCACAAGTTGGGTGGTTTGTAACCCACATGTGCTAGAGTGAGTGACAAATCAGAATTTACTGACTGCCTCCTGAGCAGTCCTAAGAAAAGCATCTGTTGTGATTGAATATGTAAACTAAGAGGAAGGCACAGGAAGTGACACAAAAGAGGCCCCTTTAAAAAGAGAGTTCATATTGTGCTCAAAGGAATAAAGAGCTGGAAGAATTCCATGTGAATTGGAATGACCTCCAGGAATTGATGCAGAGTGAAAGGAGCAGAACCAGGAGAACATCATACATAGGCTGATACACTGTGGTACAATTGAACATTGAATATAACAGACTTCTCTACTAGCAGTAATGCAAGAATCAAGAGCAAGGCTGAGGGACTTATGAGAAAGAAAACTAGGCAAAATGAGAGGAAGAGAGACAGGAGGTCCTAGGTTCAAACCCAGCCTCAGCCACTTCCCAGCTGTGTGACCCTGGGCAAGTCACTTGACTCCCATTGCCCACCCTTACCAATCTTCCACCTATGAGACAATACACCGAAGTACAAGGGTTTAAAAAAAAAAAGAATAAAAAAAAATGAGAGGAAGAACTGTGGGAGGAGAAACACAGAGGAAAAACAACTATTTGAACACATAGGCTGATGGGGATATTATTGGGGATGTAGACACTAAACGATAACTCTAGACCAACTATCAATAATATGGAATTAGGTCTTAATCAATGATGCATGTAAAACCCAGTGGATGTTTTGTCTTGCCACTGGACTTCAATAATTCTCAAAAAGTTAAGCTAACTTTGTGCAATTCTGTCTCACTTAAATCCAATTCGCTCCAAGTCAAGATATCACTCTCATTGGAACTCTTCAAAATAAAGGATAAACAATGTGGGAATTTTGAGCAGGTAGATTAGCTTGAGTACGTGTTTTTTTATTTTGTTAGATAAATGCCTTTTTATTCCTTTGCTTCTAGTGATTATTAACAAGTCTAATAAAAATATATTTAAAATTATTGTATATTCATTTTAATTTTTACAGGACAATTGCAAAGTTCACAGAATGGGAAAGTTTTAGAAGGAGAAAGAGCTCTGCTATATAGCTCATAGTTGTTTATCCTTTATTTTCCTCATTTCATTTGGCAGATGAGAAAATTGAGGGACTTGTTCAAATGAGAGACTGAGCTAACGTTTGAACTTGGGAATTCTAACTCAAAATTCTGCTTGCTTTCTACCAAGAACAACAATAATGAAAATAACTATAATGATAATAATAGCTGATGTTTATATAGTGCCTATTATGTGCTAGACCCTGTGCTAAGTACTTTACAGACATCTCATTTGATCATCATAACAACCCTGGGAGGTATATATCATTATTATTTTTATTATTACTATTATTATTATTATTATTTTAAAGATGAAGCAAATTGTAGCAAACAGAGGTGCAATGATTTGCCTATAGTCACAAAACTAATCAGTATCTAAGGTCACATTTGAACTCAGATCTTCCAGACCCTCTATTTTTATGTCCCCTAACTACCATGAAACTAAGAGTGCCAGATGGCAGCTTTTAAACAGGACATTGGAGAATACCCTAAACCTGATTAAAATGTAATTAGTCAAATCTGGCCTCAGGTACTTCCTAGTCGTATGACCCAGGGCAAGTCACTTAACTCTAATTGCCTAGCCCTTAAAGCTCTTCTGCTTTGGAACCAATACTTAGTACTGATTTTAAGAGAGAAGGCAAGGATTGTTGTTTTTTTTTTTAATGTAATTTGGAAATATTTAACAAAATAAATAAAAATACAATAAAACAGATAACATTACATTTTAAAGCTAAATCAATATGTAGACAGTATAAATGGATTAGTGATCCCCATCTCTATTTGAATTTGACACCACTACACTATATACCACACATAACAATACTGTTGCCCATTAGATAAGGTGAAACAACCTAAATGTCCCTGAAGCCTCTCTAGGGGTTCATCTTGTATCAAGTCTCCAAACCTCAGTGACCTCGTCTATAAAATGAAGTGGTTTAGACTGGTTGACCTCTGGGATTTCTTTTAGTTCTAGAGTCTATAATTCTATAATCTCATGATAAGAACATATCAAAATATGGTTCCACACTCAGAATTCTAGAAAGTAGGCTCTTTTGTGAAGCTTTGGAAAATTACAACATCCACAAAAATTTCCTATTGAAAAGCTATGATGCTATGATTTTAAATGATACTAAATATAAATGTAATGAGTATAAAGACAATTGGGGTCCTTATCACAACTTCCTCTCAAAATGATGAGTCAGGTCGTCCTCCAGAACACGGCTAATTATATCTCTTCCTCAAACTTACAGGGGCAGTGAAAAGTATCTTTATTCTCTAGGGGGCAGTGGGGTGGTTTTCTAAGGCTATCAGCTCAAGCCCCCATGCCAGTGTGCTCTTTCCATTATCAATCACTAGTTATAGATAGTATCTCTTCTATATCTTTAATTGACACAGTAATTAGCACCCTTAATATCACTTAATCAATTAGCTCTTAAAAGGAATATTTACTGAGAAGATAGAACAAAAATATATATTACAAAATATTCCCCCAACATCAGGAGCACATCTCCTCTTTCACCTGGGGCCCTGGGCAAAGTGGGTTTAAAATGAAAACAATTGTTACAAAGAGTTCACCCAGGAGGCAGCTGGGTGGCTCAGTGCATTGAGAGCCAGGATGGTCTCAGATACTTCCTAGCTGGGTGACCTTGGACAAGTCACTTAACCCCCATTGCCTAGCCCTTACCGCTCTTCTGCCTTGGAACCAATACACAGTACTGATTCTAAGACAGAAGGTAAGGGTTAAAAAAAAAAAATTCACCCCACCATTTTTGTTGTTGTTCAGTTGTTTCAGTAATGAACTATGAACATACAATTACATCTTTGTAATCCTATTTGAGTTTTTTCTTTCTTTCCTCCTTTTTCTTAAACCCTCACCTTCTGACTTAGAATCAATATAAGTATCAGTTCCAAGGCAGAAGAGCAGTAATGGCTAGGCAATTAGGGTTAAATGACTTGCTCAGGATCACACAGCTACATTTGGGGTTTTCTTGGCAAATATACTAGAGTAGTTTGCCATTTCCTTCTCTGGCTCATTTAACAAATAAGAAATTAAGGTAAAGAGGTTAAAGTGATTTGCCTAGGATCACACAACTAGTAAAGGTCTGAAGTCAGATTTGAACCAAGAAGATTAATCTTCCTGCTTCCAAGCCCGATGCTCTACCCACTGGGCCACCTACCTCTCCTCACCCTACTATACTTGCTTCCAAATGTGGTATTGGTGATGAATCTCTTGCTGTAGCAGGACACTGCAACTAAAAGCAAACGCACTCCTGGGCTCAATTAAGAAAGCAATTCTCCTCAAAACCTAATTGGAGGCAGCTAGGTAGCAGTGGATAGAGCACCAGGCCTGGAGACTAGAGTACCTGGGTTCAAATATTCCCCCAGACACTTCTTAGCTGTGTGACCCTGGGCAAGTTACTTAACCACAAACACCTAGCTTGTGCCACTCTCCTTTCTTAGAATTGATACCAAGATGGAAGGAGAGAGTTTAAAAAAAAAAAAAAAAAAAAAAAGACCTAATTGACACCTCAGCTGCCAGAAAGTTCTGGTTTACCTATCAGTTCTAGAACCTTTGGAGAACTCACAAGGTCTTAACCACATCTTTTCCATCTTCCACACTCACTTACCTCCACAAACATAAAAGGCAAAAAACAAAGGCACCATATATTCATGGCCTAGAGTTGGCCCAAGTTTAACAAGGCTGACACAGATTGACATAACTATAGAAACCTTCCAGCAAGCTAGGCCTTGGAGATAGGTCAGAATTATTCTACACACACACACACACACACACACACACACACACACACACACATCAATAGTAAGTATGTTTTCATAATTTAGCTGCTTATTTTAATGCACTTGCCAACAAACAATAGTATAAGATAAATTCAGATTTTAATTACCTCAGTTCATTAAAGTATTTAGTAGCCTTCTGTGAAAGAGGATTTTTTTTAAATCACATAAGCATTTATATTTAAAATGCCCTAGGAGACACATAACATGTTATCATTTGTGCTATAAAATATTCATTAAAAACGTAAGCTCTGCATTTGCCCTACCTAAATTAGAAGCCAAAGAAACCCTACCTTGCCTAGAAAAAGTGTTATAAAAACCATCCCTCTAATGTCTTGTGAAACAAATTTAACCAAGAAAATAATACTCATGAAAGTTTAACCAAGAAAATAATACTCACAATAATAGACTACAACTAGGTAAATTGGGACAAAAAACAACAAAACAATCAAAACCAATGGCTGTGAAATGATAATGTCCAAGGTTGGCCTCAAAGAAAAGATAGGTGAATGCATCTTCTTCCCTTCTTTGAAAAGATAAGGGTTTATAGGTATAGAAGGATACATAGAAAATCAGGCTTGCTTAATGTGTTAAATGTGCTAAACACTTTGGGGAGGTTTTTTGGAAAGGGTTGGTCTTTTTTATTCTTTGTTACAAATGATGGATCTTTGAGAGTGGGTGGAGGGATACATTGGGAAATGTAGTGTGGCAAACCATTCCAATATCTCTGCTAAGAAAACTCCAAATGGGGTCAATGAAGAGTCTGATATGACTGAAAAAACAACCGAACAATAACACTCCATTGGAGTGATGTTTCAAGCCTGAAAGCAACTCTTTGAAGGACATAATTTCCATATTGAAAAAAATGACTGATATTATTATGTATATTGAGATTGAGTCACTGGAGAATTGTCCATTACAAGAAAGGTGATTCAGCATTTCCCCCACTTGACTCCTAGGAACTCTGTGTCTGTACCTGAAAAACAACAACAAAGGATTTCATTCCTTCATCTGAGAAGGAAGAGGAAGCTGGAGGCTCAGGAAAGACAAGAAGTGGGCAATTCACCTAGTAGGATAAGAGTTCCTGCCCAGAGCCTGAGAGAGGGGCATGGGAAGAATTACTGGAAATCTGTACCTCCATACATCAATGCCATGACTCGGAGCAGAAGTGAACTTTGGGAGGTCACACAGAGCCCATGTTAAAAAAAAATTATTTGCTAAAAATGAGAATGGTGGCACTATCACCCTCCCCCACTCTTCTCTCCAGGATGTCAGGATATTCCTCTGATTCTTTAACACTTCTATTTTATAGAGACAGCTAGTTGGCTCAGTGGATATAGAGCCAGGCCTAGAGATGGGAGGTCCTGGGTTTAAATATAGGCTCAGATACTTCCCAGCTGTGAGACTCTAGGCAAGTCACTTAACCCCACTGCCTAACCTTTACCACCCTTCTGACTTCTTGGAAGCAACATACAGTATCGATTCTAAGACAGAAAGTAAGTATTTTAATAAATAATTAAATAAATGCAACCCCTTATATTTTATGCTGCTATTCACCCAGTCTCTCTACAGGATGATACTAAAATTAAAACTGCAGTTAACCCCAATTGGGTGATTGGTCTGTATTTCATTTGCACAAGGTCTGTGTGAGGGTGGGTATGGTCAGCTACACAAAGAACAAGAAAGAAGCTGCACCAAACTCAGGAGGATAAGAAAGGAATAATTGGGAAAAAAATCTCTTTTATCTCCCCAAAAAGATTCTTTCTTGACTGTTGACTCTGGCTTTGACAGAGTAACAGACCAGACTGTAACTTTTAAGAGTCATCTGGGTGTAACCAATCCTTATTCATCCTTCAACTCAAGAGAGAGGTGTTTATACTTCCTCAAGGGATAACAGGGTGTTACCACCTTGTAATTACATTAACACCTTATCAACCAGTGATTAAATGCCATGACTAATCTACTGAGAAGCAGAGAGGCAACCAAATATCCCCTCCCTTACGCTCTTTTCCCTAATTAAACCTGAGCTCTCTCCAGCAAACCAACTGGGGTCTTTTGGGTGAATTCCATGGGGTGCCTTTTAGGAACAATTAGCAAACTAATATCCCTCCATGAGGACAGACCTACCATAGAGAGTGGGCTTGGGATTACACTCCCAAACTCATGGCTAAACAATATATAACAACAAATATTTAACAAAATCATTTTGAAAAGCTGTGGGGTGACAAGGTATATATGGTGCTAGAACTGGTATTAGGTTTATCTTTATTAGGCAGACTTTATCCTATGGACTTAAAGTCTATAAGGATCTCAGGCGACCTGTCTGAACTTGGGAAGGTAAACAAACAGTCTAGGTCTGCCTAAAAGTTTGTTTCTTAATGAATATGTCTGAACTCACATAGTATGCTCTAGGTCTGTGATGGCGAACCTAAGGCACACGTGCCAAAATGGCACACAGAGACCTCTCTGTGGCCATGCATACCATCCCCAGCAGAGTTAGTTATTAGAAATGCAGAGGGACTCTGGTGGAGCCACTCGCTTCCCCTTCTCTACTGTGCCTTCCCACCCCTCTGCTCTCACTCTTTTTCCTGAGTAGACTGCTCAGGCTACTTTCCTCCCTTTCTCCCTCCCCTATCTGGGACCAGGGGCTACAGGGGGGCCAGAGAAGGGGGTCTCCTCTCCTGCCATGGGACCTGGCCCTATCTCCTAAAAGATCTCCACTTTTATTCCCTCATTCCCTGCCAGCTGCCAGTCTGGGGAGTGACAGCCTCCCAAGGCTAACTTTGCTCCCTCCATCCCCTGCTCCCACCCCAACATGGGTCACAGGCCAATAGGCAGCCTCACTCCCAGCACTGTGGTCCTGTCACAGGTACACCTTTATGATGCAAATATAAGCAGCCTAAAAGGCACCTTCTCTTTGACAGAGCCAAGCAGAGACTCCCTGGGGCTGCATTTGAATTGGACTCAACAGCACCCCCTTCCCCACTTCCCCAACTGGATGCAGCAGAAGGTTCCATGGCTTCCTCCCGGGCATGAGCCAGCCTAGCCCCTGCCCCCAAATTAGGGGGGGCACTTAGCATGGGGGAGTATTGCATGCAGTTTGGGGGAGGGACATGGCATGTGGTCTCTAAAAGGTTTACCATCACTGCTCTTGGTAAATTGCTAAACCCTGGTAACTCTAAGGGATATCCTATCCATCCTGCTCATATCAGCTGTTATACTTATAATGGATGCAACAGATATTAATACATAAGCATTCAACCATGCAAAAATTATTTCATAGGTGCTACTATGACCCCAGAAAACAGACTGTTTTCTTATGAATTTAAAACAAAAGAAAAAAATCTAATTTTTCTCTATTAGATCAATGTAATATTAAAGCATTATTATTATCTCTCCCCAAGAGGAGAGTCTAGGATAGAGAGGTAGTTTTAAAGGGAATTATATATGACTGGGGAATGGAGGGCTTCAGAAAAGGCTTCACATGGTTGTCACTGTTCAGGCATTTTTCAGTCATGTCTAACTCTTCATGAATCCCATTTGAGGTTTTCTTGGCAAAGATACTGGAGTGATTTGCTATTTCCTTCTCTAGTTCATTATACAGTTGAGGAAACTGAGGAAAACAGGGTTAAGTGACTTGCTCAGAGTCATATAACTAATAAATGAAAAAAATACTTTGTGGCCCAAGGGGGAGGATTTGGAACAGAGACATGACATAGGGAGTAAGAAGTAGGGAAAGGCAGCTAGATGACATGGTAGATAAAAAGACGAATCTGGCATCAAGAAGAATTGGCATGTAATTGGCACTTAATAAACTCCTCATTCCCTTTTCCCTGGATAAATAAACCTTCCTCTGTGAAAGAGAATTCTTTATTGTCTATCCTGAGTTAACACTAACTTAAGTACCTCTACTTAGTACCTCACTAGACTGAAGACAGGATTAACTCCCCCTTGTCTACTTTTGAATTGAATCAATAAAAGATTAAACACCCTACTTAGTACTAGGTGAGAAGCTAGCAAGGTACTTAGAGAATTCCCACCTTAGAAATTCAGTTAAATCAGGAAACTGTGAACCTTTTTGATTCAATCAACTGGAATCTGTGAATCTTTTTGATGAGAACTTAACTTTCAGAAGGTGAGAAGTTGATCCTACAGACACTGCCCCCTGGGCAGAGCTAGACAAATTGGAAACTGTGATTGGCCCCTGTGAAAAGGATAAGGGACAAGAAGTCACCATAAAAAGCAAGCCCCAAACTCCATGAGGACAGATTGTCTTTGAGAAGATAGTCTGAAGAGATTGTCTTCTGGAGATAGCCTTAGATAGTCTTTGAGAGAGCTTCACTGGAGACTGATAGCTTGGATTGTGGGCTTGGAGCTCAGTTTCTACTTGGACTCTGACTCTTGGATTACTTTGTTGGGCAAGTAAAAGGCTGAACCCTTTCCTAGCTTCTGGATAGACTAGCTTCCATCTTGGAGGATGCTGCGTGGTTACTACCAGGCTTCCTGGTTGAGAGTTTATTAATCTCTGCCTGGATTAAGCAGACCTGAAGCAAATAGGTTGATAGGATAGATAACTTCTCTATCCCTCTCACATTTCTCTTCTTTGTTGTTTCCTTTCTATTTTATAAATAAATTTCTGACTCAAGATATAATAAATGCTGGCAACCACATAATCATCGTCCAACCATTAATTTTAACCTTTACATCTCCCAGGCGTAATAATTAAAATGGGTTTGACAAATACAAGAATTTAAAAAATCGTTGTGGTCGCAGTTTATAAAAATTAACTCTTAAGTCATGAGGCTGTTAGTAGCTTTAGTAGTTTTATCACAGCAAGGTAGATATAGTAAAGGGGGAAATGTAGGAAGGAGGTAGAAAATATTGCCTACCTAAATTCCCTAAGTCTGGATCATAGTGCCTCACAGAAGAGAGCATCCCACCAAAGACAGGAGAAGAGCCACCCAACCCAAGCGAGTCACTGAAGCTGTACTCCTTGAACCACCAATGCAGAAGTCCTCCAATGGAGAAGTCCAATGCAGAGACACCCATGCAGTAAAATTCCTCTTTCAGCAAGAGCCACCAGCACAGCAGAATGAATCAGAATGTTCTCAGCTGATTTTTATAAGCAGTTTTCTCCATGTCACCTCCTGTCTCTCTGGTTTCTACTTCTTTTCACTGTGGGCACATCTCAGGAACCAATCATAGTTTCTTAATTTGCCTGGCACTTCCCAGTGCCTGTGGGATCCACCTCCTGTCCTCTGAGGATGTGAACTTTTATCAAAAGGGTAGAGCACTCCAAGTACTTGATTGATTAAGTTAAGATTAAAAAATTCCTTTTCACACAGGAAAACAATAGATCTTTTTTTTTAAAACCCTTACTTTCTGTCTTGGAGTCAATGTGTATTGGCTCCAAGGTAGAAGAGTGGTAAGGATAGGCAATGGGGGTCAAGTGACTTGCCCAGTGTCACACAGCTGGAAAGTGTCTGAGGCCAGATTTGAACCTAGGACCTCCCATCTCTAAGCCTGGCTCTCAATCCACTGAGCTACCCAGCTACCCCCAGGAGATCTTAAAAAAAAAAACAAAACAAAAAAAAAACAAAAACAAAACCCTTACTTTTCATTTTAGAATCAACATTAAGTATCACTTTAAGGCAGAAAAGCAAAAAAAAAAAAAAAAAAAAAAAAACCAAAAACGTGGCAGTTGGAGTTAAGTGACTTTTCCAGGGTCACATAGCTAGGAAGTGTCTGAGACCTGATTTGAACCCAAGCCTTCTCATCTCCAGGCTTGACTTTCTATTCACTGAGCCACCTAGCTTCCCTTTAAGTAGGAGACTGTTGCAGAAGCCCAGATGAGATAGTAAGGAGAACCTAAATTAGGGTAGTAGTGTGAAAGAAGAAAGGGCAAAAGTAAGATATTGTAAAAGCAGAATTGACAAGAGTTAGCAAATGAATTAATATATAGGGTTAGTTGTTGTCCTTCCTACTTGCACTCAAAGGGGGCCAATGGCATCACTGGGCAATGTCTTTTGATTCTCTCATAAATTGGATTTAATTGAGGCAGAGTTGCACAAAGTACAGTCATCAGCCTCATTCTCTCTTCCATAGTCATGAAAGTACAGTGCCAGGACAAAATTCAAGACAACTGATAATGGCTTGGCATGAAGTGAATGACCTTGGTATCTTTGAAATCTGACCAAGCTCTAAGAGTTCCATAGTTCCTGCTTCTGCTATCTTCTTGGTCATTAATACAGTTGTTTTCATTTACTCATTCCGCCAGGAAGAAGTCTCATGTAAGCCAACAATGACACCAAGATTGTGAATCTGGGGGACTTGAGGGACTAGAGTCCCCTCTATATTAATAGGAAACTTGGAAGAGAGAAGTAGGAGATGGGGAAGAGAATGAATTTTGTTTTGAATGTATTGAGCTTGAAACTATGAGACATTCAGTTCTAAATGTTCAATAGGCAGTTCATAATGTAGATAACGACTGGCAGTAGAAAATGGCACTTTAAAATCTTAGAAACACTTTGAAATCCTTTTTCTTCAATGGTGTTTTTATATCTTACACTTTGTATAGTTAGTAGATATTAGAAACCTTGTGCTTTCCCAGCTACTCCCAGTTGATAAGAGTTTGCACAAGGTCAAGCCTAAAGGGAGGGGAGGAGAACCTGAGCTCAAGGCTGAGAAGGGACACTCAAGCAACCAAAACAACCTGATGATATGACAAGGGAGGGAATATCACCCAGGTGCATTGGAGGTCTTTGCATTCCTTTCATGCCCCTTCTCCTGGAACTCACTCTAGAACACCCATGGAAGGAATAATCTGAGGGAGGACAAAGAATTCCTAGGATGGGAAGAGGACATCTCCCAAACCTTCAATAAAATCCAGCTACCTGAATCCCTAGTGGGGACTACAATTTCATCCTGGCTGTGGCTTTTTCCATCACCATGACTTTTCTATTGTACTGGCTCCTTAAATAAACACTTTTATGCTTTTAGATGAAAGAGTCTGAGCTGCAATTCTTTGGGTGAGAACTAACATTCTCTATCCAACCACAAAACTCACTCTCCTACAACAATGTGAGAGTGGAGCTCAGGAGAAAAATTAGGACTGGATAGCTAGATTTGGGAGTCATCTGAATAGAGATAGTAATTGAATGCATGAAAGCTAGTGAGATCATACAGTAAGAGAGAGCAAAGAGCAGAAGAACCAAGACAGACTTACAATTAGTGGGCATGATATGAATGATGAATCAATAAAGGAGATTGAGAAGTAGTAAGATAAATAGTAAGAGAACTAGGAGAGAGCAATATTCCATATAATTTTAACCTCTTAAAAAAAAAAGCAAGGTACTATAAATTACAGATAATCACACCACAATTCTCAAACCACAGATAATACTTTTATGTGTAACCTTAGGCTCTTAAAGACCTAATTTTTATAACAGAATATGACAAGACAGGAGCTTCTACATCGCATAGTTGGTACAGTACTCGTGTGGTCTCTTGGGTTAATTGTATTTATAAATCTAATTCCAGAGAAACATTAATGATGAGTATCATTGCTATCTGTGTCTTAACAAAGGCTAATTTAAAAATTGTACAACTTGGCCAACAATCTCTGAAACAATTCAAATTCAGCAATAATTATTTTGGAGTACTTAATACCACTTAATAAGTGGTAGGTTTAAAACAAGTGGATAAGTTTTAGTATGTAAGGAACTAGCATATAGGGAATATGTAGATAAATTTGCACTTGAATTAATCCAGGTTGAAGGAATATGAGAATTCATTTCAGTCGTGTAGATTATAGCTCATTAGGTTTGCCCATTTCACACAACTTTACCCATGGCCCTGTAAATGCCCCACAAGGAATTCTCTCAGTGTGCTGATATTTCTCTTAGCATTGAATGGATGCCAGTGCCCATGTAAACTGAACCATGTAAGCTGATCAGTAGTTATACTTTGTTATCCTTTCATAATTGACCCCCCCCACTCCCTTTTCTTTTTTTAAAACCCTTACTTTCTGACTTAGAATCAATAAGAATCAATATTGATTCTAAGACAGAAGAGTGATAATAGGTAATGTGGGGTGAAGTGCCTTTCCCTGGGTCACACATCTAGGAAATACCTGAGGTTGGATTTGAATCCAGGACCTCTCATCTCCAGTCCTGGCTTTCTATCCACTGAGCCACCTAGCAGCCCCTCCCCACCTCCCTTCTTTTCTGATCTGTATTTCTCAGATTCCATCTTTTATTCCTCTTTTGCCAAGTCTTGCCTATCATGGGCCCCTCCGCTGTATGTCAGTTGTTGTTGTTGTTGTTGTTCCTTGCTGTTCAGTCATATCCAACTCTCCATGACCCTATTTGGGGTTTTCTGGGCAAAAATACTAGAGTGATTTACCATTTCCTTTTCAGTTCAGATAAGGAAATTTAGGCAGTTAAGTGATTTGCCCAGGGTCACACAGCTAGTAAGGGTCAGATGTTGGATTTGAACTTCCTGACTTCAGGTCTGACACTCTATCCACTATGCCATCTAGCTGCCCAAAGCATTTATTAAGTGATTAATGTGTACCAGGCTCTCTGCTAAGTTCTTGGACACAGAGAAAGACAAAAGACAGTTTCTGTTCTCAAAAACTCCTGTTGTGATGGAGAAATGATATGTAAATGACTATGTTCAAACAAAAAAGATACAAGAAAAATTAGAGGTAATAAATAGAGGGAAGGCACAAACAATTAAGGGTGACTGGGAAAGACTTCTTATGAAAGGTGACATTTTAACTGGGACTTTAAGGAAGCCAGACAATCCACTTTGGATAGCATTCATTTTTTATTCTTCGGGAATTTGGGGGACACTAATGCATTGTTGATAGGGTTGTGAACTGATCTAAGCATTCTGGAGGGCAATCTGAAACTATGCCCAAAGGGCTCTAAAACTCTGCATACCCTTTGATCCAGTAATACAACTACTAGATATATATCCCAAAGAGATAAAAGATTACATTGATCTAGGACAATTCTGAAGAACTTATGTCAAAGAATGTTATCCACTTCCAGAAAAAGAACTATTGGAGTTGAAATGAAATCAAAACATACTATTTTTCACTTTAGCTTATTTGTGTTGTGGGAAGTGGGAAGGAATGGGAGGAAGGAAAAGAACATGGATTGCAAAATGCCAGAAAATGATTATTAAAATTGTATCTATGTATAATCTGAAAAAATGCATAAAAACTTAAAAAAAGAAAAAATACATTTCCCTCTCTTCTTTGTAGAGGTAGGGGTGCTATGGGCATGTACTGTCAGACATTGCTTGGTTTTACTGAACTGCTTTTTCCTCCTTTTCTCTTTTTTGCTTTGTTACTGGGTCACTGGGTAGGAGAGGAAAAAGGTATGTATTCATAAATAAACATGATGTAAAAACAAATGGGATTAATGTAATTTTTTAAAATTAAAAATAGTCCTTTGTTTCAGAAAGAGGAAGGCTTGGGAGTCCCTAAAAGCACTGAAAAGTGATTTTTCTTTTTAAAGTATTTCTTCATTTCATTGTATCCTGCCAAAAAAAGTGAAATGTCCAATAAGACAGAGTTTAAAAACTAAATTATTTCTTAAGTTTTATTGTTTAATGTGATAAATATACAAAACAGGGTGGGATGTATTGCAGGGCACCTGGAAGTCAAATCTCTGACAGTACAATGGTTATGATAAATAAAAGCTGAAAATGGAATTCAATACAAAATACATGTTTGTGAGTACAATCATGAATTTACATTGCTCTACAGAATAAGAATATATCACAAGTGGGTCCATTGAAGTCCAATAATCAGGAACCTTCATCAGTGATCCCTTGAATAGCACTGGAAATTGACTGAAAGAAATTCTCCATCACCTTTCCATTCTAAACCTGCTGGAGTAACTGATTACAAGACACTTCTGGGCACTTGCAAAGCCCTTGAGAAAATTAGGGAAGCTTCAATGAATGAAAATAACAAGTTGAAATGTTTCTAGTTTGCAGAATAAGACTTTAAAAATCACATACACCAGACAGTTCTCTGTTTCTGGAACAAGGGAGTGAATCCTGGATCTGTTCTGGGAGTAAAAGGGAAGATAAGTTCTGAGTGAAGTCAGGGCTGTTGAAAAATACAGCTGCACCAGCAGTTTCTAAATTTAAGCTGGCCTATATTTTGCTATGCGGTCCACTGGCTCATCTGTGGCTTTTACTAGAGGCCAAAACAAATGGCATTTACATTTTCTCCTAACAGCTGAACTGGGAGAATGAAACAACTTACCAGGTTTCTTTTTAAAGCAGGAAATGAGCTAAGAACAACATAGCTATGAGAAAGTCTCTAAATAAAGCCTGTATGCAATAAAAGGCATGAACATAGTCACAGGGGAGGGAAAAATTTGGTAATAAACATTAACTTGAAGTGTCGGATACTTTAAAAAGCATTTTTGCTCTATTCATATTACTTGGCCTACCATCATTTTAGAATCTAGAGTAAAATCCATTATATAGTAAAGAGAAATAATGACTTTTTCCCAGTTCCCTCATTACTCCTGATTCTTTTTTTTTTTTTTTTTTTGCTGCGAATCATATTTTATCATGAGAAGCTATTCAATTTAAAAGAAGCTATGTTAAAAGAGAAAGCAAATGACTAGGTCCATAAATTCTCATTCCTTAGTGTCTTTTCTTTCAATCATTTTGCAAGGAATATTTGTTAATATTGGCAATAAACCATTGATGCTCAAATTAGTTTTATCTTTCTGGGTATCTGAATAATTTTGGAATTTCTTCCTTTTCATAAGCAAACAGCTTTTTTGAGAAATCCTGCTTACAGGAAAAAAAGCAAAACTATAGTATGATACTATATTAAATTATATTATATTATGTTATATTGTATTATATTATATTGTTGTTATTTTATGTTATATTATATCATGTCATGTCATGTTATATTATATTATTAGAGAATTTGCATTTCAAAGAAAATTTTGTATAGCATAAGTTGAGACTAGGTCTGTGATTTCACTGTTCAGGGAACTGTTTCTGAGAATACTCTCCCTATCCAAGCAGACAAATACCCTATTTGCTAAAAGAACTAGGTGGTTCAGTAGATAGAGAGTCAGACCTGAAGTCAGGATGATCTGGTTTGATAGCCTCAGATATTTCTATGTCCCTGGGCAAGTCACTTAACCCAAATTGCTTAGCCTTTGCTGCTAAGGGAAAAAAAGGAAAGAAAAAGGAAAGGAAAGGAAAGGAAAGGAAAGGAAAGGAAAGGAAAGGAAAGGAAAGGAAAGGAAAGGAAAGGAAAGGAAAGGAAAGGAAAGGAAAGGAAAGGAAAGGAAAGGAAAGGAAAGGAAAGGAGGACTGAACCCAGATCTTCCTGACTTCTAAGCTGGCCATCTGTCCATTAAAACATGCTGTTAGTTCTAAGGATATATTTTTAAACCCTTTTACTTTCTGTCTTATCAACAATTCAAGGGGGAATTCTAGGGGAAAAGATCAATATACTAGAAGGGTAAAGAGGTTGGAGAGAGGAAATACTTAATACTTAAGTGCATTGAAATTAACTTAAAGAAGGAAGAATAATCAGATCCATTGGAGCAGAGAATTGATATGAACCCTATAGAGAAGTAGAATGGTAATAAAAGGATTGGTGGGGAGGGAAGCAACACTAGGGAGGGAGGGGGGTAGCTTAAAAAGACTCTAAAGAAGAATAAGAGGTGAATAAGAAGGGAGAGGGGAGAAAGGGAAGTACAATAAGGGAAGGGATCAGGGGAACTGATTAAAAACAAAACACTGATATAGAATGAAATAGTAAAAGAAGAAATGGCAGGACAAAGGAGAGAGAATCAAAATGTCTGTGAATACACAGTTGATAATTATAACCCTGAATGTGAATGGGATGAACTTGCCCATAAAATGGAAGCAAATAGCAGAGTGGATTAGAAACCAAAATTCTACCAAATGTTGTCTACAAGAAACACACATGAGACAGGTAGACATACATAGAGCAAAAGTGAAAGGCTGGATCAAAACCTATTGAGCTTCAACTGAGAAAAAGACGGCTGGAGTTGCAATCATGATTTCTGACAGAGCCAAAGTAAAAATAGATCTGGTTAAAAGAGATAGGGAAGGCAATTACATCCTGATAAAAGGCAGTATAAACAATGAAGAAATATCAGTACTCAACATATATGCACCAAATGGTATAGCATCTAAATTTCTAAAGGAGAAACTAGAGGAGCTCAAGGATGAAATAGATAGCAGAACTATACTAGTGGGTGACCTCAACCTTCCCCTATCAGATCTAGATAAATCAAACCAAAAAATAAATAAGAAATAGATAAGAGAGGTGAATAAAATCCTAGAAAAATTAGAGTTAATAGATATATGGAGAAAAATAGACAGGGACAAAAAGGAATACACCTTCTTTTCAGCAGCATATGGAATATTCACAAAGACTGACCATGAACTAGGGCATATAAACATGGCAAACATGCAAAAAAGCAGAAATAATAAAAGCAACATTATCAGATCATAATGCAATAAAAATAGTTATTAGGAAGGATCCATGGAGAGGCAAACCAAAAACTAATTGGAAATTAAATAATATGATTCTCCAAAATAAGTTAGTTAAAGAACAAATCATAGAAACAAATAATAATTTCTTGAAGACAATGACAATGATGAGACTTCTTACCAAAACCTATGAGATGCAGCCAAAGCAGTTCGAAAGGGAAAATTTATATCATTGAGTGCATATATTAACAAATTATGGAGGGCAGAGATTAATGAATTGGGCATGCAACATAAAAAACTAGAAAGCAAACAAATTAAAAATCCCGAGATGAAACCTAAATCAGAAATACTAAAAATTAAAGGAGAAATTAATAAAATCAAAAGTAAAAGAACTATTGAATTAATAAATAAGATTAGATGCTAGTTTTTTGAAAAAAAAACTATAAAATAGATAAAGTACTGATAAATCTAATTAAAAAAAGGAAAGAAGAAAACCAAATTAACAGTATCAGAGATGAAAAGGGAGACCTCACCTCTAATGAAGAGGAAATTAAAGCAATCATTAAAAAACTATTTTGCCCAATTATGTGGCAATAAATGGAGCAATCTAGGTGATATGGATGAATACTTACAAAAATATAAATTGCCTAGATTAACAGAAGAAGAAATAGAATACTTAAATAATCCAATATCAGAAAAAGAAGTTGAACAAGTCATCAAAGGAAAAAATTGCCAGGAACCAATGGATTCACGAGTGAATTCTATCAAACATTCAAAAAACAACTAATCCCAATACTATACAAATTATTTGATATAATAAGCAAAGAAGGAGTCCTACAAAATTCCTTTTATGACACTAATATGGTACTGATTCCAAAACCAGGCAGACCAAAAAAAAAAAAGAAAACTATAGACCAATCTCCCTAATGAACATAGATGCAAAAAATCTTAAATAGAATACTAGCAAAAAGGCTCCAGTCAAGTGATCATGAGGGTTATCCACCATGATCAGGTGGGATTTATACCAGGAATACAAGGATGGTCCAAGATTAAGAAAACCAACCTCATAATTGACCATATCAACAAGCTAACAAACAAAAATCACATGATTATCTCTATAAATGCTGAAAAAGCCTTTGACAAAATACAACACTCATTCCTATTGAAAACATTAGAAAGTATAGGAATAGAAGGACCTTTACTAAAAATAATAAACAGTATATATCTAAAACCATCAACAAGCATCATCTGCAATGAGGATAAATTAGAAGCCTTCCCAATAAGATCAGGCATGAAACAAAGATGCCCATTATCACCTCTATTATTTAACATTGTACTAGAAACACTAGCACTAGCAATTAGAGAAGAAAAAGAAATTAAAGGTATTAAAATAGGTAATGAGGAGACTAAGCTATCATTCTTTGCAGATAATATGATGGTCTACTTAAAAAATCCTAGAGAATCAACTAAAGAGCTAGTAGAAATAATCAACAACTTTAGCAAAGTTGCAGGATACAAAATAAATGCACACAAATCATCAGCATTTCTATATATTTCCAACACATCACAGCAGCAAGAGAAACACCATTTAATATCACCCTAGACAATATAATATACTTAAGAATCTACCTACCAAAACAAACACAGAAATTATACGAACACAACTATAAAACACTTTCTAAGCAACTAAAACTAGATCTAAACAATTGGAAAAACATTGATTGCTCATGAGTAGGACGAGATAACATAATAAAAATGACCATTCTACCCAAATTAATTTACCTATTTAGTGCCATACTAAGAAACTTTTTTAAAGAATTAGAAAAACCTATAACAAATTTCATTTGGAATAACAAAAGATCAAGAATATCAAGGGAAATAATGAAAAAAAAATGTGAAGGAAGGTGGCCTAGCAGTACCAGATATCAAACTATACTATAAAGCAGTGGTCATCAAAACAATATGGTACTGGTTAAGAGACAGAAGGGAGGATCAGTGGAATAAACTTGAGGTAAGTGACGTCAGCAAAACAGTCTATGATAAACCCAAAGAGCCCAACTTTTGGGACAAAAATCCACTATTTGACAAAAACTACTGGGAAAATTGGGAAACAACATGGGAGAGATTAGGTTTAGATCAACATCTCATACCCTACACCAAGATAAATTCAGAATGGGTGAATGACTTGAATATAAAGAAGGAAACTATAAGAAAATTAGGTGAACACAGAATAGTATACTTGTCAGATCTCTGGGAAAGGATAGATTTTAAAACCAAGCAAGAGTTAAAAAAATTACAAAATGTAAAATAAATAATTTTGATTACATTAAATTAAAAAGGTTTTGTACAAAGAAAAACAAAGCAACCAAAATCAGAAGGGGAACAACAAACTGGGAAAAAATCTTTATAACAAAAAACTCTGACGAAGGTCTAATTACTCAATATACAAGGAGCTAAATCAATTATACAAAAAAATCAAGCCATCTCCCAATCGATAAATGGGCAAGGGACATGAATAGGCAATTTTCAGATAAAGAAATCAAAAGTATGAAGTACATGAGAAAGTGTTCTAAATCTCTAATAATTAGAGAAATGCAAATCAAAACAACTCTGAGGTATCACCTCACACATAGCAGATTGGATAAAATGACAGTAGGGCAAAGTAATAAATGTTGGAGGGGATGTGGGCAAAATTGGTACATTAATGCATTGCTGGTTGAGTTGTGGATTTATCCAGCCATTCTGGATGGCAATTTGGAACTATGCCCAAAGAGCTCTAAAAGACTGTCTACCCTTTGATCCAGCCATAGCATTGCTGGGTTTGTACCCCAAAGAGATCATAGGGAAAAAGACTTGTACAAAAATATTCATAGCCACACTCTTTGTGGTCACCAAAAACTGGAAAATGAGGTTATGCCCTTCAATTGGGGAATGGCTGAACAAATTGTGGTATCTGTTGGTGTTGGAATACTATTGTGCTCAAAGGAATAATAAACTGGAGGAATTCCATGTGAACTGGAAAGACCTCCAGGAATTGATGCAGAGTGAAAGGAGCAGAGCCAGAAGAACATTGTACACAGAGACTGATACACTGTTATAAAATCGAATGTAATGGACTTCTGTACTAGCAGCAATGCAATGACCCAGGACAATTCTGAGGGATTTATGGAAAAGAATGCTCTCCACATTCAGAGGAAGAACTACAGGAATGGAAACACAGAAGAAAAACAACTGCTTGAACACATGGGTTGATGCGGACATGATTTGGGATGTAGACTCGAAACAACCACCCTAGTAACAACTATCAATAATATGGAAATAGGTCTTGATCAATGACACAGGAAGAAACCAGTGGAAATGTGTGTCATCTATTGGGGGAGGGGGGTTGGGGGAGGAGAGAGTAATAACATGAATCATGTAACCATGGGAAAAAATTTTTGTCTAAAATATAAAATTAAAAATAAATAATAAAATAAAAATAAAAAGAGTAAAAAATCAATTCTAAGAGAGAAGGGCAATGGCTAAACAACTTGCCCAGGATCACACAGCTGGAACTAGGTATTCCTAACTCCAGCCTGGCCCTCTATCTGAAAAGTACTGGCACTGAAAGGCACTGAAAAGTACTTAACCCAAGTTAAGTTAACCTCTACCTACTCTGCTACCTAACAGTCCCATCAAGGATATTTTAACACTCAAATTTATACTCTCTTTAAACAGCATTCAATAAGTGGCATTTAACTCAACAAATATTTGTTAAATACTAGGTAACATGGCAGAGGCAGCTAGGTTGGCAGAGTGGATAGAGGGCCAGACCTGGAGTCGGGAAGATTCATCTTCCTGAGTTCAAATCCTTCTTCAGATACTAGCTGTGTGACTCTGGGCAAGTCACTTAACCCTCAGTCTCCTCCCCTGTAAAATGAGCTGGAGAAGGAAAGCGCAAACCACTCCAGTATATTTGCCAAGAATGACTCAACAATAGATAATGTGGCAGGGAGAGTAGGGAAAGAGGCATCTAGAATAGCATTTGGAGAGGCAACCTGACTTAGTAAATAGAGGTCCACCTTGGGAGTCAAGATGACTTGGTTTCAAGTTCAGCATCTAATGGAAAGTGGCTGGGTAACTTTGGACAAACACTAATTTCTCAGTGCTCTGAGGAGCCCTCTAGGAACATAAAATACAGAAACTGTGCAGATCTGCTTGATAAAAAGTTTCCTCATTTAGGGTGGGGTCCTTAAACCAATGAAATAACACTTTCCCTTTCCCTGTCCTATTCTAAATGTCAGATCCTTCTGTAACCAATGAGTTGAAAAACTATGTAATGAACTGAACCATATCAATATTGACATTCTCACAACAAAAGAAACCAGAAGACATAAGGAAATAGCTAAATAAAAGAGATTGATTCACAGTTCTCATTGGAGAAGCAAACAAAAAAACTGGAAAAGTTGTTTTGTGTACCCAAAGGGAAAAAGAAATAATATTTCTTGAAACATTGATTCATCTCACTTTAAAGTACTTTTGAGGAACATAATTAGCATGCTACCATAAAGAAGATGACAGCTTCTACTCTAAAATCTATTGTAAAGACTGAAGAAATAGAGAAATTCTATGAAGGACTTGACAAAGTCTTCTAAGGTGATAAACTATATGAATGTGTGGCAGACATGTAGGGGAGAAGGAGACAGGGAGGAGGTCAGAGGAGAGTAGGGACAGAAATATACACACTGTTCTAAAAGTCTTTGGGCTATTAAAGTTTAGAATTGCACTAAGATTTTTGGAATATCCTGTATACATTCATATAGGTACATATCAATATATATGTATATAGGCACAGGGATGGTTGGTGGAAAATGTCAGAAAATATTAAGAAAGACTAATAAATAAAAGATGAAGATTAAGAAATGAAAGTGGTTGGGAGCAGCTAGGTGGCTCAGTGGATTGAAAGCTAGGCATATGAACAGGAGGTTCTGGGTTCAAATCTGATCTCAGATACTTCCTAGCTGTGTGACCCTGGGCAAGTCACTTAACCTCCAAAGCCCTTAGAAACAAAACACAGTATTGATTCTAAGATAAAAGGCAAAGAAGAAAGAAAGAAAGAGGCTATACTAAAAATTTCATATTTGTATATTGTGCTACTTTACTGGAGCTATTAATTATCTCAAATTTTTTCACTGAATTTATGGGGATTTTTAAGTGCATTATCATACTGCCTGTCAATAGGGATAATTTTTTTGTCTCTGCTGATATTTATAACTTTAATTTATTTCTATTGCTATCACTAGCATAGTTTTTTCTGGTTAACTGTACTTGTTAACCTTTACATTTCTCTTGTTTTATAAATTAAATATTTTGCTCAGGTCTTCTTTTGGAGGAATCACTCATTTTTGTTTTTTTTTTTTTAATCAATGATTAGGCTCAGTGTTGTGGAATATATTATTTTATAATTGTTTCAGATAACCTTTTTTTTGGTAATTCATATTCTGGTTCCTTTTTTTGTTCTCTTACAGACAAGCGAAAGATCAAAGATTTGGCAAATAGGTTATTTGAATTGACTTTCTGGCTAAAAACCTTTCTCTCATTTGGTGGCAATATTTGGTGCTGAAATTCTAAAATTTGACCACTACTAAATATGCCACTAAAAATTTGACCACCAAAATACTAAATTCTTTAGCCTTTTAAGTTTGGCATTTCTCTCAGTTGGTGAGAATATATCAATACTTTTCTGTTGTTTTTTTTTTTCAACCCTTCAATTTCTTAGTGTTATTTCTTACACATAGTTTCAGGCCGTTTAATTCACATGTTTTTCTAGGACACCTCTGATCCTTAAATTATCTCTGTATAATCTGTCTTCAATATATGTATTCTTCCACAGTTATAATGTTTTGCTTCCATTCCATCAAATTTTATTTCACATCTACATCTTTTATTTCAAAAATTATTATTCTCTTTTTCAGAGCCTTTGTTGTTTTAGTGGGATTAAACATATGTTTTATGTCGTCTATTTGCTTGTCTTATTTTTTAATTCCTTGAAAGCTTTGATTTCTGGTGTAATTTCCATTCTAATTTAAGCGCTTGCTCTCTCTCTCTCTCTCTCTCTCTCTCTCTCTCTCTCTCTCTCTCTCTCTCTCTATCTCTCCATGCTAAAGTTTCATATTGTTTCATTATATCTCATAGGACAGCAGAAGATACTATGATATTCTTTCTCATTAAGAGTTTTGGGTTTTTACTTTAAAGCATAGTATTTATTCATTCATTATGTTCTGGAATGTTTTTCTATAATGCTTGATAATTTTTTATTATTTATGAGCCTGTCAGTTAATTTGCTTGAGGTCTGAGAAGCCCAGGCTTTTTTTTTTCTCTCTTGGCCTTTTGTTTTTTAACCTTTCTTTGCTACTCCAAGTAGCTTGTATCAGGTCTCCTCACTGTTTGGCCCTACTGTGATCCATATTCTCATTCAAGTAGGCCCCTGAGGTCAAATGACCTCAGCCTTCTTGAACTAGAGAATACAGAGGCTCATATGGGCAGCTAAACTCAAGAACCCAGGAAAAAGCAGTATTCCTCAGGTTCTGTTTCTTTTTTTCTTTTTTAATCCTTACCTTCTGTCTTAGAATCAATACATATTATTGGTTCTAAGGCAGAAGAGCAGCACAGGCTAGGCAACTGGGATTAAGTGACTTGCCCAAAGCCACACAGAAAGTATCTTAGGTCAAATTTGAACCCAGGACCTCCCAACCCCAGGCTGGCTCTCTATCCACAGAGCCACCTAGCTGCCCCTCAAAGAGGAGACTATTGCAAAAAGTCCAAATGAGACAATAAGGAAAATCTGAATTAGGGTAGTGACTTTGTGAAAGGAGAAAAATGGGTAAAGGTAAGAAACATTGTGAAGGCAGAATTGACAAAAGTTAGCAAGTGACTGTATATGTGGCATTAGTTTGTCCTTCCTTCTTGAACTCAAAGGGGACCAATGACATCAGTGGGTGATATCTTTTGACTTTCTCATAAATTGGATTTAAGTGAGACAAAGTTGTACAAGGTCAGTCATCAATCTCATTCTTTCTTCCATTATTAAAGTCATTAAAGTCCAATGGAAAGATAAAAGTCAGGACGCAGTGGATGTCCTTGACTTCTTTGATGTCTGACCAAGCCTATAGTATAGGTGTTCCACAGTCCCTGCTTCAGCCACTTTCATGGCCTTTGGAACAAATTATTCTCATCTGCCCATTCCGCCAAGGAAAGTCTTCACATGTTTGGGGTAGAAATTCCCCTAATTCACTGACTGGTTTAGGCCTATCTGTTACCTTTAGTCCAGTTTAGCACATCTGCCAAGACTGCTTTACTTGAGGGGGAGGAGGGTAGTTAGGTGGCTCAGTAGATAGAGAGCCAAGCCTAGAGTCAGGAGGTCCTGGCTTCAAGTCTGACCTCAGGCACATTCTATCTATGTGACTTAACCCAAGTTGCTTAGCCCTTAACTGCTTTTCTGCTTTGTAACCAATACTTAGTATTGTTTTTAAAACAGAGGGTAAGGGTTGTTTTGTTTTTGTTTTTTAAAACCCTTACCTTCTGTCTTGGAACCAATACTTGTGTATTGGTTCCAAGGCAGAAGAGTGGTAAGAGCTAGGCAATGGGGGTTAAGTGATTTGCCAAGGGTCACACAACTAGGAAGTCTAAGACCAAATTTGAACCCAGGACCTCCCATCTCTGGACCTGGTTCTCAATCCACTGAGCCACCTAGCTGCCCCGGGGTTAGGGTTTTAAAAAAAATAAAGATACCCAGATTTATCACATACTAAACAAAAGCCTTGAATGAATGTTGATATGCTGACTATATGATAGAGATTTTAGAATCTTTAGAAACTTTAGAATCTGTAGACTGGCTCAGAAAGTTAAGAGTTAAGTCAGAAAATCAGGCTATGAACAAAATCAATGGCACCTTTGTTCTTTGTTTGCCAACCTTGCATTCTCTAAGCCTTGAACCACCATATCCAGACTCATAAGTGAGCTAACTTAACTATCAAGAGATCATTGACTTTGAGGTGAAAGGGACCTCCAAGGTCATCTAAAACAAACCTTTAATTTCACAAAGAAACTGAAGCCTAGAGAGATTTGACTGACAGGAAATATTTGAATACCATTTCTCTTACTACAAACCCAAATGCCCTCCATATGTTACTGCATCTTTCTCCTATGGACTCAGGGCACCCCTACTCACTTGACTCTTCTGTCTTTCATACCTTTGCCCCAGCCATCTTGCCCCAGTCCATCACAATAAACATGACTCCACCCTGAAATCTCCTCTTCTGATTAAGGAGTTCCTCCCCAGAATCTCCATTTGAGGAAGTATCCAGGCCAGTCATGCTCTCACTTTGAATCTAACCGAGCTCCTGATTCTCAGGACTTTTATTTATTTATCTTGTCCTCATGGAGTTGTCTTCCCTCTGTGATGTTGGAAAATTTGGGGGTCCGTGAACTCATTTTGAGGTCACTGATCTAAACTTCCTGTGGACATTTAGAGATCTTTCAAACTACATTTCCCAAGAGCCAACTAACTTCCTCTCTTGTGTAATCACGTGGGCAGGAAGGGTAATCACATAGATAGAAGGAGAAATAGTGAGAGACTAGATTGGTACTTCCTCTTTTCTGATTGTAGAGCAGGAGCCAGGATGGGAGGAAGAGGTAATGGCTGGTCCTTTTAAATTAACCCTTAACAGGCATGTGGCTTCATTTTCCTAATGGCTATCAAACCCTTTAAAACCCTAATATTTTTAAATCTATGCTTTTATATCCATTTTATTTCTTACACCTCCCTCCACCTTTATCTCAACAGACACTTATCAGTTCCCTTTATTTGTGGTCTTCCCCCATAGAAAGCTGCTTAGAAGACAGAGACTTTCTTTTTGTTTGTGCTTGTATTCCCAGCATTTAGCACAGTGCCTGGCATATGGCAAGTATGTAATGAATGTTTTATCTAATCAAGGAGCAACTAGGTTTTGTAGTAGATAAGAGCATTGGGCTTGGAATCAGGAAAATTCATCTTCATGAGCTCAAAAGTGGCCTGAGACACTTCCAGCAGTGTAACCCTAGTCAAGTCACTTAACCCAATTTGCCTCAATTACTCATCTTCAAACTGGGAAAGGAAATGGCAAACCACTGTAGCATCCCTGCCAAGAAAACCAGAAGAAAAAAATTGGCTGTGGTTAAAGGGATTTTAGAAGGAGAGGTCCAAATGATATAATCTCAATCTCAATGCCAATTTTGTTTTTGAAAGTCACTCAGAAGAAGATGTATTTATGTAATTTTTTGCTCTGTCATCTTATTAAATGCTATAAAATACATTGAGGTTGTTGGTTATTGATAGAGGTCATTGCTCCAATTGGTTACTGCCTACTTAATTAATAAATGGATCATGCTTAGAACCTTATCTCTCAATTTATCTTAATTTTCTTTCTGCTTTTTAAATTTTTCATTAAAATTATTTTTAAGTTACAAGTAGAAGTAATTTTTGACAATTTTTCTGACATTTTAAGATTTATATTTTCTCCTTTTGTCCTTCCCCAACACTCTCATCCTGAGGTGGTAAATAGTCTGATGGGGATTATACCAGTGTTTTCATGCAATACCTATTTCCATGTTGCTCATTTCATGATAGAAGACACATATCACAAATACAATAAAAAACTCATAAAGGAAAAAAATGGAAGATGGCATACTTTGATCTATAGTCTGATTCTAAGAGTTCCTTCTTTGGCTTTGGATAGCATTTTTCATCATGAGTCCTTTTGTGGTTATCTTAGAAACTTGTTTTGCTGATAATGATTTGGTTCTTCACAGTTGATCATTGTATAATATTTCTGTTATGTATACACTATTCAACTGATTCTGGTCACTTTGCTTTACATCAGTTCATATAAGTCCAGGTTTTTCTCAACTCATCTTGTTTTGTCATTTCTTATGGTACAATAGTATTCCATTCCAACCATATATCACAACTTGTTCCTCCCTTCACGAAATGATGGACAACCCCTCAATTTTCAATTCTTTGTCACTACAAAAAGAGCTGCTAAAAATATATCTGTATAGATAAGTCCTTTTCCCTTATATTTTATCTCTTTGGGATAAAGACCCAGTAGTGGAATTTATGGGACAAAAGATAATCATAGTTTTATGACCATTTGAACCTGGTTCCATATTGCTCTCCAGAATGGTTATATGAGTTCACAGTTTTACCAACAGTGTATTAGTGTACTAATTTTTGTGCATCCCCAACAACATTTATCATTTTCCTTTTTTGGTCATGCTAGCCAGTCTGATAAGTGCAAGGTAATCTCTCTGAGTTATTTTAATTTATCTAATCAAGGAGCAACTAGGTGTTGCATTAGATAAAGCACTAGACTTGGAATCAGGAAGATTCATCTTCATGAGCTCAAAAGTGGCCTGAGACACTTCCAGTAGCGTAACCCTAGTCAAGTCAATTGACTTTACTCTCTAATTGACAACTCTAACTGATAGTGATATGAAGCATTTTTTCATGACTATAGATGTTTTAATTCCTTCCTCTGAGAAATGCCTATTCACATACGTTGGCCATTTTTCAACTGGGGAATGCTTTGGATTCTTATAAATTTGACTTAATTCTCTATATATTTAAGAAATGAGGCCTCTGTCAGATATATTTGCCATAAATTTTCCCCATATTTGTTGTTTCCTTTCTAATCTTGGCTATAAAAACAAATAAAATAGATAAAGTACTGGTTAATCTAATTTTTAAAAAGGAAAGAAGAAAACCAAATTAACAGTATCAAAGATGAAAGGGGAGACCTCACCTCTAATGAAGAAGAAATTAAGGTAATTGTTAAGAACTATTTTGTCCAATTACATGGCAATAAATATAGCAGTCTAGGTGATATGGATGATTATTTACAAAAATATTAATTGCCTAGATTAACAGAAGAAGAAATAAAATACTTAAATAATCCCATATCAGAAAAAGAAATTGAACAAGCCATCAAAGAACTCCCTAAGAAAAAATCCCTAAGGCCAGATGGATTCACAAATGAATTCTATCAAACATTTAAAGAACTAACCCCAATACTAGACAAACTATTCAACAAAATAAACAAAGAAGAAGTTCTACCAAATTCCTTTTATGAAACAAATATGGTACTGATTCCTAAGCCAGGCATATCAAAAACAGAGAAAGAAAACTACAGACCAATCTCTTTAATGAACATAAGTGCAAAAATCTTAAATAGAATACTAGCAAAAAGACTCCAGGCAAGTGATCACAAGGAGTATTCACTATGATCAGGTGGGATTTATACCAGGAATTCAAGGATGGTTTAATATTAGGAAAGCCATCCACATAATTGCCCATATCAACAACCAAAACAACAGAAATCACATGATTATCTCAATAGATACAGAAAAAGTCTTTGACAAAATACAACACTCATTCCTATTGAAAATCTTAGAAAGTATAGGAATAGAAGGGCCTTTCCTAAAAATAATAATCAGTATATATTTAAAACCATTAGCAAGTATCATCTGCAATGGGGATAAATTAGAATCCTTCCCAATAAGATCAGGAGTGAAACAAGGATGCCCATTATCACCTCTATTGTTTAACATTGTGCTAGAAACACTAGCAGAAGCAATCAGAGAAGAAAAAGAAATTGAAGGTATTAAAATAGGCAATGAGGAGATTAAACTATCACTCTTTGCAGATGATATGATGGTCTACTTAAAGAATCCTAAAGAATCAACTAAAAAGCTAATGGAAATAATAACTTTAGCAAAATTGCAGGATACAAAATAAACCCACATAAATCTGATCTTGGCTGTATTGATTTTGTTTGTACAAAAAAATGATAACTTTGTTTCTTCATTGCTTATTCTAATTCATTCAATTTATTTTTCTGCTCTTATTGCTATAGCTAGCATTTCTAGTACAATATTAAATAATAGTAGTGATAATGGGCATCTTTGCTTTACCCCTGATCTTACAGGAAAGGGTTTTACTTTATCCTCATTACAGATGATACTTGCTCATGGTTTTTGATAGATGCCATTTAACACTTTAAGGAAGGTTCCATTTATTCCAATGTTTTCTAATGTTTTTATGAGGAATGGGTATGTTTTTTTGTCAAATGCTTTTTCTGCATATATTGAAATAATCATATAGTTTCTGTTGATTTTTTTTATTGATATGATCCATTACGCTGATGGTTTTCCTAATAGTGAACCATCCCTGCATTCCTGGTATAAAACCCACTTGATTGTGTTGTAAGTTTACCTTAATTTTCAAATATAACATCTAGAACACCTGAGAAGTGAAGAAAATTGATTTAAAAAATCATTGACACAAACCAGAAATGGGACCTTTTGTGAATACAAAGGATAATTGGGAAACTATCTTTGGGGTACTGCCTCTTGAGTTATAACCTCAAAGTGAGTAGCTACTTAATAAATGCTTGTTCCTGGGGGCAGCTGGGTAGCTCAGTGGATTGAGAGTCAGGCCTAGAGACAGGAGGTCCTAGGTTCAAATCCGGCCTCAGCCACTTCCCAGCTGTGTGACCCTGGGCAAGTCACTTGACCCCCATTGCCCACCCTTACCACTCTTCCACCTATGAGACAATACACCGAAGTTAAGGGTTTAAAAAAATAAAATAAAATAAAAAATAAATGCTTGTTCCTTTCTTCTTTCCCTTCTCCTTGTAAAGACTATCCTTTTGTAAACCTCAGGAGTATACATAAATTTAGTTCATAGGCTATATTTTTCTCTCTGGTGAAGATACTGATTTGCCACAAAATGATTTATTTAGAGAGCATTTGTTGTTAAATGGTATCACATCTTCTTTTCATTTATATTTATGCACCTTCATGGTTGAATCCAATTCATATAAATCTAGAGATTTAGTTTAGGGCAATGGGTTATACTTCCTGATGTAGTTTTACATCCTGCTTTTTTGTGGGAAGATTATATCTCTTCTGTTTCTCAAGGAAAACAGATTTCCCTAGCAAAGTTGTACTTGGTTATTTGTTTCAGTGACATGTCCATGTCTCTCCTAACCTAAAAAAATCTATCACTTGAGCCTTCCATCCTGGCTAACTATTGAACCATATTTCTTCTGCCCTTTGTAACTAAAGTTAAAAGGCTATCTACAATAGGTGTCACTATTTTCTCTCCCTTTATACTCTTTTCTTAACCCCTTAAGATCTGGTTTCCAATCTATCATTCTACCAAAACTATTCTCTCCAAAGTTATTAATGATCTCTTAAGTTGCCAGATCCAGTGACCTTTTCTCTATACTCAGTCTAAACCTCTCTGCAGCCTTTGACACTGATAATCACTCTTTCCTCCTAGATATTCTCTAGATTTTTCAGACACCACTCTCTCCTAGTTCTCCTCCCACCTATCTTTCCTCTACTTCTCTGTCTCTTGCTAATTCCCTTTCTAAATTACATCCTTTAACTGTAGTTGTCTTTGAGGGTTCTGTCCTGGTCCTCTTCTCTTCACTTGGTGATATCATCAGTTTTTATAGATATAATTGCCATTTCTCTACTAATGACTCTCAAATTAACTATCCTGCCCCAAACTCTACTGACTTCCAATCTTGTATCTCCACTTTCTTTTCAGACATCTGGAACTGAATGTCCAGAATCTCAAACTCAATATATCTAACTTAGAACTCATTATTTTCCCCCTTAATCCTCTCTGCCTTCTACCTTCCCCATTATAGAAAAGGGTAACACCATCTTCCCAATCCCTCAGGTTTACAGCCTAGGAGTTATCCTGGATTCATCACCATCTCTCAAACCCCAAATCTAATCTGTTGCCAGGGCCTATGGATTTCACCTTTGCAACAGCTCTCAAATATTTACTATTCTCTTCCCTGACACTGCCACCACTCTAGTATAGACTTTCATCACTTCACACCTGGACTATTGTAATAAAACTACACATGATTTGGCTTTCCTTAAGTCTCTCCCCACTCCAATTCATCCTCCATTCAGCCACTTAAGTGATTCTCTTAAAGCATAGGTCTGAACATATCACCACTCTACTCAAACCCCAGTGGCACCTCTTGCCTTTATGATCAAACACAAAATACTGTCATTCAAAGTCCTTCATAACTTAGCTCCTTCCTACCTTTATAATCTTCTTTTACCTTATTCCCCACTGTTTACTCTTTGATTCAGTGACAATGGCCTTCTAGACATTCCACAAACCAGATAGTTATCTCTTGGTTCTGGAAATTTTCTCTAAGCTATCTCTCTTGCCTGTAATATTCTCTGTCCTCTGCTTCACCTACTGACCTCACTAGCTTCTTTTGAGTTCCAATGAAAATCCCTTCTTCTCCTGAAAGCTTTCCCCAACCCACATTAATTCTAGTGCTTACTCTCTATTAATTATTTCATATATATATATGTATTGCTCTGAATGAATTTGTTTGCATCTTGTCTTCCCCATTAGGTCATAAGTTCCTTGAGAACAAAGACTGTCTTTTGATTCTTTTTTATATCCCTATTGCTTAGCACAATGCCTGGCCCCTAGTAAGCACTTAATAAATGTTTATTGATTAATTGATTATGACTAGGAGAATATGTAATTTGATCCTGAGTGGGTCAAGTTACAAAGATGTAGAGACCAGTGAAAAGAACTGGTGGCATACTAATCTAGTCTACAGATTCTAAAACATGCAATTTA
Source organism: Gracilinanus agilis (assembly GCF_016433145.1). Lineage (NCBI taxonomy): Eukaryota > Metazoa > Chordata > Mammalia > Didelphimorphia > Didelphidae > Gracilinanus > Gracilinanus agilis. The sequence continues at coordinate 175,431,354 of NC_058133.1, forward strand.
CACAGGTATAGGAAAGAAACTAATATTCAATCCAGGGTATGGATTTGGTACTTTGGGTATCTTAAATATATTCACAAATTATATAATATATATATAAACTTAAATATATAAGCTCGATCAGCAGATATCAATAACCTGAAATTGATCAGATAAGAGGAATATCATATTAATTATCCCTTTTGGCTTATATTCCTTCAAATAATTTCCCTGGAAAAATTAAAGTCATCCATTTAGAGCTAAAGGAAGCCTTAGAGGTCATCTGGTTCAACCCTCTAATTTTATAGATGAGAAAACTGACTTGTGTATATGATAAAAAAAAAAGACTTATAAATGTGTCACAATTTGGGGCACTTACTAATATTTATCATTAAAGGGGGAAATGGCAGGCAAGCAGTAGAACTAATTAGAGTATTGGGGTGGGTTTTAAAAATATCACTGGAGACAGCTCAATGCCTTAGTGGATAGAGAGCCAGGGCTAGAGATGAGAGGTCCTGAGTTCAAATTTGACCTCAGATACTTCCTAGCTGCTTGACCCTGGGCAAAGTCTCCATTGCCTAGCCTTTACCACTCTTCTGCCTTGGAACAAATGCACAGTATTGATTCTAAGACAGAAGGTAATGTTTGTTTGTTTTTTAATCTCATTAAGAATATAGGATCCTATGTGGCAAAAATGAGACATTAATGCATCGCTGGTGGAGCTGTGAACTGATCCAACCATTCTGGATGGCAATTTGGAACTATGCTCAAAGGGCTATAAAAGAATGCCTGCCCTTTGATCCAGCCATACCATTGTTGGGTTTATACCCCAAAGAGATCATAGATAAACAGACTTGTACAAAAATATTTATAGCCACGCTTTTTGTGGTGGCAAAAACCTGGAAAATGAGGGTATGTCCTTCAATTGGGGAATGGCTGAACAAACTGTGGCATATGCTGGTGATGGAATACTATTGTGCTCAAAGGAATAGTAAACTGAAGGAATTCCATGTGAACTGGAAAGACCTCCAGGAATTGATGCAGAGCAAAAGGAGCAGAGCCAGAAGAACATTGAACACAGAGACCAATACACTGTGGTAAAATAGAACATAATGAACTTCTGTACTAATAGCAATGCAATGACCCAGGAAAATTATGAGGGATTTATGGAAAAGAATGCTACCCACATTCAGAGGAAGAACTGCAGGAGTGGAAACAGAAGAAAAACAACTGCTTGAGGGGGCAGCTGAGTAGCTCAGTGGATTGAGAGTCAGGCCTAAAGATGGGAGGTCCTAGGTTCAAATCTGACCTCAGATACTTCCCAGCTGTGTGACCCTGGGCAAGTCACTTGACCCCCATTGCCCACCCTTACCACTCTTCTGCCTAGGAGCCAATACACAGAAGTTAAGGGTTCAAAAATGTAAAAAAATAAAAAAATAAAAAACACTTTAAAAAAAAAACAACTACTTGAACACATGGGTTGAGGCAGACATGATTGGGGATGTAGACACGAAACTACCACACCAATGCAACTATCAACAATTTGGAAATAGGTCTTGATCAATGACACATGTTAAAACCAGTGGAAATATGCATCAGCCATGGAGGGGGGAACTTGAGGGGTGAAGGAGAAAGTAAGAGCATGAATTATATAACCATGTTAACTTTTCTAAAAAATAAATATTAATAAATGTTTAAAAAAAGAATATAGGATCCTAAAATATGAAATGCAAGAGAACTTAAGTCATCCAGTCCAACCTCCCTATTTTACACTTAAGAAAACAATTATGTTCATAAAGTAACTTTCCCAAGGAGGCATAAGTAGCAAATAGCAGAAGTTAGGCTTAGCAAATGGTCAACAGACATATGTGCCATATGTGACCTCAGGTAAGTCATTTGACCGCTCAGTCTTAGTTTCCTCATCTAAAAAGTGAAAGAGAGTTAGATCAGATGGCCTTTAGGTTCCCTTCCTGCAATATATCTATGAGCCTTTGATTCCAATTAACATCCAGCTGTGTGGAGAAAAGAACATTTTCTGCAACAAAGTAAAAATGGGAGGAAGAAGCAAAGAAGGAAGGAGTTACTAGGAATTTCTTTTGAGTGAGTCAATGGATAGTAAGTCCAGTGATTCAGATTCAAAATTAGAGTGTAATGAAATAGTTGTGGATCATGATCTATAATTAAAATTATTTCATTTGTAATAGAAGTTTAAAAGTGTACTTTTTAAGGATTGATAAAAAAGTAGATGCCCTTCCATTTAAACATTCACTATAGCAGCAATACTGGATCAGACAGAACTCCTGCAAAGTAGTAGGAATTGTGCTACATTTCTACAAACCCAACTCACCAAAGGCCAGTGATGGCAAGCCTTTTAGAGACGGAGTGCCATACCCTGCCCCCCAGACTGAGTGCCATGCCACCCCTTCCCCCAGAGACCACATGCTATGCCTCCCCCTTACCCCACACAGGGAAGGGAAGAAGTGCTCCCATTGGGCTGCTGGGCAGAGAGACAGGTCATATGAAAAAATGTCGTTAGGGCAGGTGAAGAGATGGAGGGAAGCGGCCCAAGCTCCACTCTCCTCTACCTCTGCCACCTGTGAGCCACCCACCTTACCCCAGATAGGGGAGGGAAGAAGCATTCCCATTGGGCCACTGGGCAGAGGGGAGGGTGAAGTGAGGGATGTCCTCCTGTGCAGGTGAGGAGTGGGAGGGGAATGGTCCAAGCATTCTGTTCCCCTCCAACTCTGCTGCCTGTGAGTTGCCCACTTTACCTCTTGTGTACTCCCATTGGGCTGCTGGGCAGAGAGATGGATGGTGTGAAAAAAATGTCACCAGGCACAGTGGAGAGGGGGAGGGGAGCAGCTCCATCCAAGCCCTTCTGCCTTTCTAGTAACAAACCGGAGGAGGGAAGGGAGCTGAGTGCCCAAAGAGAGTACTCTGTGTGCCAGCTTTGGCACCCATGCCATAGGTTCACCATAGGCTATGCCTCACAAAACAAAGAGACAAACCATACCAATGATTTAAGCCCTAGACCACCAAACCTATAAAATCCCAAAGCTAGCATCCCAGGCCTTAGTGGCAAAGTTCCAAAAACCATCATGAGGATCTTCTACTACTCAAATGACCTTAAGGTTGTCGCTAAACAACTCTTACCTCAGAAGCTTACCATATGCAGCATTGGAAGAGGAACTTAGTACTTAGAAGAGGAAGATTAAAAACATCTATCAATATAAAAGTAAAGTCTATGCAGTGAGAGTAATATCAAGCCCAGTCTGCTTATTAATAGAATGTGGCAATGATTAAAATCATAGCATCAGGACTATCAAGGCCAAAGCAAATCTACTTTCTTCCCTCAAATATCTTTGTATTGAACTAATTGTGTCTTCTGGTTGACTAGAGAAAAAATAAACACATTGGTGGGGGGCTCATATGCTATTGTTTACAATTAATGTGCTGACTTAGAAGACTCTTGAACCAAGGGCAGCTATTTTGAATACCCTTTGTGTGAGAGAAAGAGTGCCACAGATATGACATTTAAAAGCTCTATTTTGTTAGAATTGAGTGCCAACTAAAGGAAGCAGCAATAAGATTTTGCTACATTTACATCAATATTGGATAGTGACAGTATAAAAGTCAAGTAGCTTCCTGTGTTTGTCTTGAATGTATACTTGCATACTCTGCAGTACAATATAATGTATTAGGGACAGATATATCTGAAAGAGTAAAAACACTTTCAGAAAGTTTCTGACCAGAGGTAATACTAGAAGAAATTGTGCCTTAACTCCAAATATCAGGACATTTGAGATTTATTCTGAAAGGATATACAAATAGTGTTTTTATTTGGAGCATATCTTGTTATACTGATTTCAAAATTGTTTTCTTAACTTTCTAGGGTGGCTCAAAACCTAAGGAATTTTTTTAGCAGATAGATTGGTAGATAGATAGATAGGTAGATAGATAGATAGATAGATAGATAGATAGATAGATAGATAGATAGATAGATAGATAGATAGATAGACAGACAGATAAATAAATTATTTAAAGAGAAGAGAAAAGGAATAGGAAGCCAGAAAGACAGAAACAGAGGGAGGAGTGATAAAGAAAAAGATGGATGGGTGGATTGATAGTGAAATGGGTCAATAAACACAAACACACACACAGGGGTTCTTCTGGGGAGAAAGGGATGAAGGAGGAATGAAGGTTGTAGATGTATTACAATCTTAACCAAATACAAAAGAACTGTGACAATGAGAGTGAATGACAGTTGGCATCCAACTGCCACTTAGACTAAAACATCCAGGGATACCTTACTTCTACAGGGAAAAACACAATAGGAATAAAAAACATTTTTTAATAGTTAACTTAAGATTAAAAAAGTGGGAGAGGTCACACTACTCTAAAACACTATGGGATCAGTTCAGGGTTAAAGGTTAAAGATCTGGGAAATCCCTATACTACTATATGCAGGCCGCCAGGACACAAGGGACTAACGGGATCTCACGTAGATGGTCTGATGGTCTTGATCAGTAGCTCAAAATGTTTCAGTCCAAGTATATTCCAAGAGCACAGGTTCCAGCCAAATTAATCCCCAAAGGTAAAACCAAGGAACTTGAATCAGCTTGGGATGTCCACCAACCCAAGTCTGATCATCCAGCTCAACTTGAATTTCCTCACAGACAGGTGTTTCTTCTGGGAGGCAAATCCACTCTCTCCTGGGCTCTTCACTGGAGACAGTATTCGGAATCCAAATGCTCTCTCAGCCATAACAGAGTCCCTCAGGAAATCACTTCCTTCCTTGCCATAATTCCATCCTTGGAACTTTCAGGTTTTATCTGACAGCCTGACAGCCTGGGTGCAAATTTCACTAAATATCTATACTCTTCCTCATAACAATAGCTCTATAAGGCAAATTTGAATCAAAAGTTTAAGGTAAATGGTGATGCTTTACAGTTGCTTCACAAGGCAGGGTAGAGGGGAGGTAGTTTGTTCTTGGCTTTCCTTCTCCTTGTGAATTGCATGGAAGACCAGAGTGCTTGTGAGTAGGGGGAGGAAAAAAGGAAATACCATGAAGCCTCAAACCCCAGAGTCTATAGCAGTTTGTTAAAAGGGCAGCTTCAGAAATGATTAAGAAATGATGTAAGCTGGCAACTGGTAAAAGTTAAAGGGGGATTTTCTAACCCTATTTGAGATAAAAGCTTGAGACAGGAACCTTAATCCTAGTGAGAAGGAGGAAAGGCTGTTCAGAGATAGATTAAGTCTGTGGCCTCCACTTAACTGGTTAGTTATTTGAGTTCCAAAAGAATTTGGTTTGAGGAGGCAGGATTCTTTTTCTGCAGAAAAACACCTCGTACACCAAAGATTCTGTCAACTAAGAAATTCCTCCCCTTATGAAAAAGGAAATAATATAGATTAAAGACAGATGATGAAGAGGAAACCTCAGGTTTATAGAAGGATCTCATTTTACATGACCAATGTGTTTTAAGACCCTTCATATAAGCTGAAAATAGCGCATGATATGAAACCCCATTCTTTAATTCATATTTCTTATTCAAAGTAACCTGGGCACTTTGATGCCTTTTTTTAGGTTTATTGGAGCTCCGGCTTCACTACTCTTGTCTTTGGAGCCATTGTTGTTGTTTTTTTCCCAATGTATTTTTTTTCAATTACATGTAGAAACAATTTTTACAATTGTTTTCTGATATTTCACAATTCATATTCTTTCAGGGGGCAGCTGGGTAGCTCAGTGGATTGAGAGCCAGACCTAGAGACAGGAGGTGCTAGGTTCAAATCTGGCCTCAGACACTTTCCAGCTGTGTGACCCTGGGCAAGTCACTTAACCTCCATTGCCTAGCCCTTACCACTCTTCTGCCTTGGCGCCAGTACACAGTATTGACTCCAAGATGGAAGGTAAGGGTTTAAAAAAAAAATTCATATTCTCTCCTTCCCTCCTTCTCCCCCTTCCTGACATCTATTATAGAGTAAATCAGTGCAATAATAGAGTAAATCATGCAATAAATATTTTCATATTCTCTATGTTATGACAGAAGACATATATCATACACAATAAAAAAAAACACACATGAAGGAAATAAAGTGAAAAATGGCACACTTTGATCTGCAATCAGATTCCAACAATTCCTTCTTTAGCTCTGGAGAGCATTTTTTATCCTGAGTCCCTTGGGGTTATCTTGGAACCTTGTTTTGTTGATAATAGTTTAGTCCTTCACAATTGATCATGGTTCATTATTTCTGTTACTGTATATACTGTTCTCCTAGTCCTACTCACTTTCCTTTGCATCAGTTCATATAGGTCCCTTCAGATTTTTATGAATTCATTCTGTTTGTCATTTCTTATGATTTAATAGGATTCCATTACAACCACAAACCATAACTTACTTAGGCATTCCCCAATTGATGGACACTCCCTTAGTTTATAGTTCTTTGCTACTTCAAAGAAAGCTGCTAAAAATATTTTTGCACACATAGGTCCTTTTCCTCTATCTTTGATCTCTTTGTGATATAGGTCTAGTAGTGGTATTTCTGAGTCAAAGAGTATGCATAGTTTCTTTGCACGGGGTTCCAGATTGCTCTCCAGAATGGTTGTATCAGTTCACAGTTTCACCAACAGTGAATTAGTGTCTTTGGAGCCATTATTAGTAACTAAATAGCATTAAAGAAACAAAGAGAAGCACAGATACAACTGCATCAGTGAGAATTCCTGACAAATAATAATGCAGGAACTAATGGTTAGTGTAAAACAATGTAATAACTCACACTGACACTTCTTAAGAGAAAGAATGAGTGTTAGTGGGCAAACTGCTACAAAACTTTATGCTGCTTAGAAAAATGGCACAGATTTAAGTGCATGATTTAAACTTTTATTTTACTTTTTTTTTGCCTTTACTTTATTGACAATCACGTATGCCTGAATTGGCATGTTCTGAGTACATATACAATGAAGCCCTATTGTATTTAGTTTCCAGAAAATACTGGGGAAGAAAAGAACTGAACCACTATCAGATTTTAGGAAATTGTTAATAAAATTTCCAGAAGTATGAAGAACAAGCAACAACTGGAAATAAGAAGAATTCATAAAACCCCAACAAAAAGAAACTCCAAATTCAGCTCATGCAGGCTCATTATTGTTAGATTTGAAAATGATAAGGAAGGGGAAAAAATCAGATAACCAGAAAGAAAAAGAGATCATCTATTAGATAATATAAATTCTGAACTCACAGGATTTTTTTTTTCCCCAAGAACTATACATGTCAGAAGCTAAATAGAAAATGATAGAACATTTTTTAAAATGGGATTCAGGGGCAGCTGGGTAGCTCAGTGGATTGAGAGCCAGGCCTAGAGACGGGAGGTCCTAGGTTCAAATCTGGCCTCAGACACTTCCCAGCTGTGTGACCCTGGGCAAGTCACTTAACCCCCATTGCCTAGCCCTTACAGCTTTTCTGCCTTGGAACTAATACACAGTATTGATTCCAAGATGGAAAGTAAGGGTTTTAAAAATAATAATAATAAAATAAAATGGGATTCAACCCTAGGATCATTTTCTAAATAAATTTAAGTTGGGTTTTTTTTTGAAAAGCAAAAGCAAAATAAATCAAATAGATTACTAATAAATAGAAATAAATAAATCAAATGAAAATCAAGAAGATTTTAAATTACAATGGAGAAAAGCAGCTTTTTGAGTTGACTTGGAAAAAAAGCAAGAATGAAGACTCAGGCCAGGACCCAGGACCTGGTTCACTGGTACATTAATCCATCCATTCATTCATCCCAGGGTGCCATCCAGGTACAGCAGGAAAGTCAGATGCTGCTGGGTTCAGACCTCAACAAGCTCTCACTCAGTCATGTACCAAAAGATGGTCTTTTTTTTTTTTTTTTAGAGATGAGGTATACACATTAGATTTAATAAATTAGCAACAAATTAGAGATGATATATACACATAACAGAATGCGTATATCCACATTATACATACACTACAATGTTTAATATACACATACTCTTAAAAATCTATATTTAAAACCCAAATTATTCCTTAATCTCATGGTTGGCATCATGTTCTTGTGGTTCTGTAATTTATTAGCCTCCCTGACCCTATTTTCATACCTACGAAGTGGAGAATAGGATTTCTGCCATAAGTGAAATGAAGAGTTGCCATTAGCGTGGCACTGTATTCTTTGCTAATATGCCAATTGTATGATGGGCAACAGGACATAATCAATGAATCCTAACCTGAAGAAAGTAGTTTTAGGACTAATTAAAGATATAACAACAGAGGTACATTTATTCAATGACCCTCTGACCATTAATATCAAGATATATAACAGAGAGACTTCCGGGTTAAGATGGCGGCAGAGTAAGAAGCAGCTCTTAACCTCTCCTGACCAAAACACACAAAACTCCTCAAGGGGACATAAAAACAAGTCCAGACGAACGGAGGAACCCCACAACAGGGCACAGCGTGGAAGGTACGTGGAATCGAGACATTTCCAGGCTAAAAAGGGCTCTCACTCAATCGCGGGCTGAGCAACCGCCCCACCCCCACCCCCTCCACACTCACCTATAGCTCCGAACCCAGCTAAAAAGAAATAGAGCAAGTTTGGGGCACCCATCGAGTCATCGGCAGCTCCGGGACCTGTTCCTGAGAGCAGCAAGACTTAGGACCCCATTAAGTCAAGAACGCACGCGAAATCTGAGCGCGCGGGAGCAGAGAGTGGACGCTGGGCGCGCGCCCGCTGAGCAGAGGCGTGGGTGGAGGCAAACACAACCAGGAACTAAAGCCTAAGTGGGGAACCAGTGCAGACGGGTATATGACTGTGGAAGTAGCTCCCTGAGACTTGTAAAGGAACCTCTTGCAGAGGATCAAGCAAGGGAATCCACCAGGGGGCTTGACCTTGGAAAAAACTAGAACTCAGACCTCAGGAGCCAATAGATCTCAGACAGACACAGAGAGCGAGGATAAACCTGAGAAGCTGCTGGGCTAATGATGGCTAATCAGTTACAGGAAATTCAGAAGAGAAAGAATAATAACAAAAAAAAGAAGTCTTTAACACTCGACAGCTTCTACACAGAGAAAATCCAGACAACCGAGCAAACAGAGGAGGAGAACAAACAACCATCCAGACCCTCCCCAAATAAGGAAAACTCCTCACAAGCTATGGAAGAGTTCAAAACTGAGATTCTGAGGAAAATGGAAGAGATCTGGCAAGAAAATAACAGCTTAAAAGGTAGAATCTTGCAACTGGAAAGTGAGGCTCAGAAACCAAATGAACTGATAAGCAAATTGAACACCAGAAATGACCAGATTGAAAAGGAATACCAGAAGATT
>NC_058133.1:175440770-175441708 GCF_016433145.1 Gracilinanus agilis
AGGCTCAGAAACCAAATGAACTGATAAGCAAATTGAACACAAGAAATGACCAGATTGAAAAGGAATACCAGAAGATTATGGCCGAAAACAAGAAGATTATGGCCGAAAACCAAAAGATTATGGCCAATTACCAGAAGATTATGGCCGAAAACCAAAAGATTATAGCCGAAAATCAATCCCTAAAGGCTAGAATTGAGCAAGTAGAAACTAATGATCTCTCAAGACAACAAGAACAAATAAAACAAAGCCAAAAGACTGAAAAAATGAAGGAAACATGAAATATCTCAATGAGAGAGTGACAGACCAAGAAAACCGGTCTAGAAGAGACAATTTGAGAATAATTGGTCTTCCAGAAAAACCAGAAATTAATAAAAACCTGGACTCTATACTAACAGAAATAATTCAGCAAAATTGCCCTGAAGTCCTACAACAAGAGGGCAATATAGACATTGAAAGGATTCATAGAACACCTGCGGCATTCGATCAAGAAAGGAAAACACCAAGAAACATCATTGCAAAATTCAAGAGTTTCCAAGCAAAAGAAAAAATCTTACAAGAAGCCAGAAAGAAACAATTCAAATATCAAGGAGCAACAATCAGGATCACACAGGATCTGGCAGCCTCAACACTAAAAGACCGCAAGGCGTGGAATACAATATTCAGAAAGGCAAGAGAGCTGGGCCTGCAACCACGGATCAACTACCCATCAAAATTGACTATATATTTCCAAGGGAAAGTATGGGCATTCAACAAAATTGAAGAATTCCAGGTATTTGCACAGAAAAGACCGGGGCTAAATGGAAAGTTTGATATCGAACCACAAAAATCGAGAGAAACCTGAAAAGGTAAATAAGATACAGAGGGGAAAGAAAGAAAACTTATAATTTTTAAATTTGCCTTTTTAAGGGCCTCAGTGAGATCTAATTATCTGTATTCCT
>NC_058133.1:175443629-175508082 GCF_016433145.1 Gracilinanus agilis
AAGATATATAACAGAGAGATGCATTCTTGCCAAAGGGGTTTGCTGCTATCATGAAGGATGTCCAGGACAGAGCTCCATATGAGAAAAATTGCCTAAAAATAGAAGTTCTACAAATGTTCTTGTCTGCAAGTGACTATATTGATTGTATTAAGTATCAGAAATTTGCAGTCTCCTAAGTGATATCCATATTCACTTAAAAGAATTCAACTTTTCTATAAAAGAAAAATTAAGTGAATAAAGAATATCTCTTATCTAGGCCGTGATATGCAGTTGAATGCATAATGAATAGAGTTGCTCAGGTCCAGAATCAAACAGAGAGTGAAGTTGTCTCTAAGAAATAATGCAGTATTTTTTAATAACCCTAAGTTTTTCCCTGAAACTATAGACCAGTGTAATGCATGTAATATCTTCTCTTGACTCATACTCCCAATTCCTACTGCCACTGATAGGTTGGCTCCCCCAAAGGTGGCAGCTAACTACTTCTCTTAGGAAACTACATATATTCTTTAACCCAGTGATACCATCCATAGGTCTATACTTCAAAAATATTTAAAAAAAAAAAAAAAAAGAGGAAAAAGACCAATAGGGACCAAAAAAAAAAAAAAAGCAGCTCTTTTTACAGTGGCAAAAGCTAGAAATGAAGAGGGTTCCCATCAATTGAGAAATTGGAAAAAATATGAAAAAAGATTGTGATAGACTACTATTATGCTCTCATATAATGAAGGGATGGTTTCAGACAAACTTGAGAAGACTTTATAAACTAAAACAGAGAGGACAACCAAAAGGACAGTTTATATAATAATGATAACATTGTAACAACAAACCACTTTGAAAGACTTTAGAACTCTGATTAACATAATAACTAACCACAATTCCAGAGGATCAGTAATGAAGCATGTTATTCATCTCCCCAAAGAGAGGTGATGGACTGTAAGTGCAAATTGAGATATACTTTTTGGACATAGCAACAGAGTGAATTTGTTTCACTTGACTATATATATATGTACTGGTTACAAGGATTTTGTTTTTCATTTTCTTTTTTCAATTGGGAGGAAGAAGGGAAAAAGAAAACATTTTTGTTCTTTAAAATTAAATTTAAAAATTAAATAAAATCTTATACAATGAACAAGCCTTTTATTTTTTAAATATACATAGAACATACACAAAAGAAATCATGTTCAAAGCCAACAGTAAACTTAGAAAGGGAAAAGTTGTAAATCATATTTATAGTTTATAGAGCAATAAAAATAGATGTAAACAATGATAACATGATCAAAAGCAGCAGATCTCCATTGAAATAAAAATGGTATTCAATAATATTTGGGTTAAAGAATAAATTTAGGAACAATACAGGTTTCTTAAAAGATTATGACAACATAAATATAACATCAAAATGTATGGAACCCAATTAAATTGGTATTTAGAGGCAAACCTGAAGTGTTGAATGACTATATCAACCAAAAGAAGCACTCAATAAATCAAGATGGAATTTATGAAAGTTAGAAAATGAATAGAGAAATACACCAAAAGCAAAGTTAAACAAACCAAAAAAAAAGGAAATAAGGAAATTGTCAAGAAAATAAAGCAGAAAGTTGAGTAGTCTGGGAAAACTCTCCCAGGCCTTTTATCTCTTTGAATTATGTTCCTCCAGATCTAAGAGATGATTTATAGAGAGACTTAGCAAAACATCATTGTCCAGTCATGGGAAATCGGTTGACCTTCTTTCTCTGTGTGGGATTGTTTTTGTCACACTAAAGAATTAGGGCACCTCCTTTGCATTGTGTGCCCTCCCTTTTTCATTCATCTTCCTCCCTCTGATCATGTGACTGAGATTTCCTCTACTGTGGTAGCAGTAAAGATAGAGATAAAGTCATAGCAACATGTAGAAAGGAGACATGGGTGTAATCAGGAGCCACTTCTTTTTTCTTTAAATTTTTATATTATATATATGTAAATTTTCATATGATACTATTTGTTTTTACATCAGCTTCATTTGCCAATAAACCTCTCCTCCAACCCAGAGAGCTGACTCATAATAAAGAAAAGAAAAAAAAGAGGGAAAATGCTGTTTAATAAAGTTAACTGACACCAAGTTTAGCAGCAATGTTCCATATCTATAGTTCCCTACCTCTGCAAAGAAAGGAAAGAGGTAATTCTTTATATCTCTTCCTTGGGACTCTGATTATTATAATTAACATGTTTTCCAAATGAACACATGGTATTTAAGTTCAGTGTTTTGTTATTCTTTTTTTGAACATTATTATAGTCATTGTAAATGTTATTTTTCTGTTTCTTCTTACTTCATTTTGCATCAGTTCATTTAAATCTTACTGTTTCCCTGCTTTCACCATATTAATTATCTTTTACAGTGCAATAATATTCAACTACATTCATGTTCCATAATTTGTTTAGCTATTTCCTAAATGATAGGTATCTCCTTTGTTTACAGTTATTTATGACCACTTCCAAAAAAATGCTACTAGAAATACTTTGGTGTTTATGGGATCTTTCTATCCTTGACCACCTTTGAGGACAAGCATGCCTAGCAGGTAGATCTCTGTGTCAAAAAATATGTACATTTTAATGACCATTTTAGCATATTCCAAATTCTTTTCCAGTTTAGATGGACCAATTCAAAGTTCCACCTACAGCATTAGGGTGCTTGTCTTTCCACAAACTTTAACATTTACTATCTTCATCTAGATATTCCACTGTACCTGTTCTGCTAATGTAATAAACTAGCTTAAAATGGATGTGTAGGGCTTATTGACTTTTTGTTCAGTTAAAACTGCAAGCTGAGCATAATAAACAGTATTTCCCCTCCATTTCTCCACTGCCAATTGTATGATGGGCAACAGGACATAATCAATGAATCCTAACCTGAAGAAAGTAGTTTTAGGACTAATTAAAGATATAACAACAGAGGTACATTTATTCAATGACCCTCTGACCACTAATATCAAGATATATAACAGAGAGATGCATTCTTGCCAAAGGGGTTTGCTGCTATCATGAAGGATGTCCAGGACAGAGCTCCATATGAGAAAAATTGCCTAAAAATAGAAGTTCTACAAATGTTCTTGTCTGCAAGTGACTATATTGATTGTATTAAGTATCAGAAATTTGTAGAGTCTCCTAAGTGATATCCATATTCACTTAAAAGAATTCAACTTTTCTATAAAAGAAAAATTAAGTGAATAAAGAATATCTCTTATCTAGGCCATGATATGCAGTTGAATGCATAATGAATAGAGTTGCTCAGGTCCAGAATCAAACAGAGAGTGAAGTTGTCTCTAAGAAAAAATGCAGTATTTTTTTTTTAAACCCTTACCTTCCATCTTAGAGTCAATACTGTGTATTGACTCCAAGACAGAAGAGTGGTAAGGGTAGGCAATGAGGGTCAAGTGACTTGCCCAGGGTCACACAGCTGGGAAGTGTCTGAGGCCAGATTTGAACCTAGGACCTCCCGTCTCTAGGCCTGGCTCTCAAGCCACTGAGCTACCCAGCTGCCCCCAAAATGCAGTATTTTTTAATAACCCTAAGTTTTTCCCTGAAACTATAGACCAGTGATTCCCAAAGTGGGCACTACTGCCCCCTGGAGGGTGCTGCAGCAATCCAGGGGAATGGTGATGGCCACAGGTGCATTTATCTTTCCTATTAATTGCTATTAAAATTTTTTTTAAATTTATTTCCAGGGGGCTAAGTAATATTTTTTCTGGAAAGGGGGCGGTTAGACCATCATTTTTTAAAACCCTTTATCTTCTATCTTAGAATAAATACTATATGTTGGTTCCAAGGCAGAAGAGCAGTAAGGGCCAAGCAGTTGGGGTTAAGTGACTTGCCCACGGTCGCACAGGTAGAAAGTGTCTGAGGCCAGATTTGAACCCAGGGCTTCTCTCTAAACCTGTTTCTCAATTCAGCTGCTATCGCAGGCCAATTTTTTAAACAAAAATGACTTTCTGGCAATGTTTTATTGCTGGAAGTCATAGAATTTAACAGTCTTTGAAAAATCAAGGTTGAGATTAATAAAGAGGTACATGAGAGGTATACAAGGATATTGTGCAACACATTACCAACCAAGAACTGTGCAGAGAAGCAGTGTAAAGGTTGTCAGAAATGTAGGTTTATCAACCATTGAGATAGAAGGATAAGTGATAGATAGCTCTTGTCTTTATTGGTAATTTCATAATGTTATCTTAGAGGAAGACTCCCAGAATGTTGGTTGGACCCTCTATGGAAGTTTTATGGGGCATACAGAAAAGTCACATGGATGTGGCTCCCTATCACACTTGTAAGACCAAGTACAAAATCATCTGTTTGATATTCAAAACCCTTCATGACCTAGTCCCCTCCTATCCACCCCATTTCCAGTCATATCTTATTGTCCATCATGTACTCTTTGATTCAACAACATTGTCCTCCTGGCTATTCCTCAAACAAGACACTCCATCTCTCACCTGTCCAGCTGGCCCCCCCAAACCTGGGATGCTCTGCTTCCTCTTGTGAAGATGGGATTAATTCTACCCTGACCATTTTTAGAGTTAATCACCAGAAGCGTATACACCCCATTTATCCTTAAGTGGGAGAGGTCTGTGACACATGTGTGTGATAGTGGGTAACAAATCAGAATCGACTGACTGCCCCCAGGCAGTTCTAAGCAAAGCTTTAGCTGTAATTGGTACATGTAAAGTGGGAGGGAGGCACAGGAAGTGACAAAAGGAATGGTATTTATAAATGGCAAGAACTTCCTGTGAGGAGGTCTTTTGGCCTTCAACTGGAGCCCTGGAGGAGTGCTGACTGAGGACTGCTTTCTTTTGGCTGCCATGTGGATGAGTGAAAAAAAGACTAACTCCCTTCCTTGGCTTGTTCTGGAGGTACTAGCATCTGAGGCCCCTCGTTTTGGAGGAGGCCTCATGGCTAAAACCCTTGTTTAATTTACCTCTGGGCCTCCTTTGCTGGGGCCTCTTAAGCCCTGCCTGGTTTGGACTGGGCTGGAGTAAATATCTACTCTTTCTGATTTTCATACTTTCTCTTTTTCTCCTTTTGAAAATAAACTACCATAAAAAATCATTTAGAATTGAGTAATTCCTGACAATCACACTCTGATAAATTTAGTTCAAACCTTTTATTTTTACCCCTTACATTTCTGGCCCTTACATTCTCTACCTCCTGGCTTCTTCCCTGGTTTCCTTCAAGTTCTAACTATAATCCCATTTTCTATAGAAAGCCTTACTAACTCCTCAATTCTAGTGCTTTCTCTCTTTTAATTATTTACTATGTATCTTGTATCTAGCTTGCTTGTGTTCTCCTGCAAGAGACTGAGAGCTTCTTAAAGGCAGGGACCAACTTTTGCCTCTTTTGTATCTCCATTGCTTAGCACAGTACCTATTGTTGGTATATTGTTGGCATATTGTTGGTGCTTAATAAAAATTGATTTTATTTTTATTTTTATTTTGAATATTTTCCCATAGTTATATTTCATATTCAAACATATTTCATGTTCTTTCCCTCTCTCCCAAATCCCCCTTAGCAGATGCACAATTCTACTGGGTTTTACATGTATCATTTTTTATAACCCTTACCTTCTGTCTTAGAGTCAATACTGTGTATTGGCTCCAAGGCAGAAGAGTGGTAAGGGTAGGCATTACATGTATCATTGATCAAGACCTAATTCCATTTATTGATAGTTGGACTAGAGTTATTGTTTAGTGTCTACATCCCCAATAATGTCCCCATCAGCCTATGTGTTCAAGCAGTTGTTTTTCTTCTATGTTTCTCCTCCCACAGTTCTTCCTCTGAATGTGACTAGTTTTCTTTCTCATAAGTCCCTCAGCCTTGTTCTGGATCCTTGCATTGCTGCTAGTAGAGAAGTCTGTTATGTTTGATTGTACCACACTGTATCAGTCTCTGTGTACAATCTTCTCCTGGATTTGCTCCTTTCACTCTGCATCAATTCCCGGAGGTCATTCCAGTTCACATGGAATTCCTCCAGTTCTTTATTCCTTTGAGCACAATAGTATTCCATCACCAACAGATACCACAATTTGTTCAGCCATTCCCCAATCAAAGAGCATTCTCTCAAAAAATTGATTATTTGACATCATTGGAGAGAGTGCCCATATCAATTCTAACTCCAAGATTCAAGACCTCCAGTTTCCAGGCCTACTTTTAAATCCAATGAGTCACCTAGCTGCCCCCTGATTGTGATAAGTTATGATGAGATGCCTCATTTAAAAGAACCAGTCCTGATCCAGAAAACACCATCAAAAGGAAAAGCTAAATCTCTATTCTCCAACATTTAACCTGGAAAATGGCAAAACTTGGTGCTTCAGCCTTGAAGGAACAAAACTGGGGAAATTCTTGCCATCTCTTGGGTAAGAGTTCCTCATCTTTCTGACAGGGAATAGTAGTACTCTATCTAGGGCTTGCAGCTTGACTGGAGTTGGAGGAGAGGAGGCCCACAATAAGTTTTGTGGCACTGGGGAGTAGGACCAGAATTCGGAGGGCCATTATTGTTGGCGGTTGTATGGGTTAATTAGCCATGAGGAATATCAAGACAAAAGCTGTGTTGCTAAAACCTCCTTAGACTACAGACCCCAAAGTGGTAATTCTATGAGTCCTTAGTCTCTTTTGAAGAAGCCTGAATACTTTTCTCTTGGGCATGGAATTCTCTATTATTTTTTATTTTAGACATATTTTGTCTTTATAAAGTATTAACCATCTGGCCTTAGCTAGTCTGAACGTACTTACTGGGCAACAGAAGAAGGCAATCGAAGGAGGAACAAGAAGAAAAAAAGTTTGGTTTTTTTTTAATTGCAAGATATTTTACAAGATGTCTACCTCTGGCTGGGAGAAGAGAACAAAAGAGACGAAGAAAGAGAGAAGGGAGTGAGGAAGAAGAGGAAGGGAGAAAGATCTTTTTATATAACTTCTCAAAACAGAGAAGGAATAGCATACTGGGAAACTCATGTAGGTACTAAGTCAATAGGTTGGAGGATGGATAAACAGAAGTGGTTCAACAAACTTGCTGTCCCACTCTCATCTCACCACTGCTACACAAAATTTAAGAAGCCAAGTGAGTATAGTAGATAGAGGACTGACCTTAATGTGTGGAATTCCTGGGTTCAAGTTCAACTTCTGATCCAAATTAGCTGTGAGAAACCATTTAGAAGTCATTTAACCTCTTATTGCTCCCAGGAACTTGCTCAGACTATAAATGATCAAAAAAGTCATTTTGGTGGAAGGAGCTTGAATCTCCTGGAGTTAGCCTACACTAAAATCCTGATTCAGGCCAAAGTAAGATTTAGGAGACGTGGTTGAGTCTGTTATAAAGATTAAAAGAACCTGATGCTGTCATATTGTTTAATAGATACTGAATAGCAACTTTTTCTTTTATTATTTCTCATAGATATAGATGGTAAAATATGAGAGGCAAACTTCCAATTATTTCAAATTGTTTGAATGTTGAATAGTTTATCATAGAATTATATAAATACAATGCAGTGTCTAACATGATATATTTAGTGCTTAAGGATTTATTTAGAGCAATTTTCTTTTTAATAACTATATTTAGTATATCATTTAAAATTATGGTGTTGATTGAAATTTACTTAGAAGTGACTAGAAAATAGTAAAGTACTTAAAATTTTTTTCAATATTAAATTAGATTACTGTGTAAGGGGGAAAAAAGGGTTTTATGGGTTCAATATATTAAAAGATGGTCGCCAAAGGATTGAACTATTATCAATCCTCAATTAAGAATAATCTCAAGTCAAAATTAACTTTTATGGAAGTTTATTTACAATTAAGAAGAGAGAGGAAATAAGGAAATAAGAATCTAACCCAGTACACTGCCCATCTTTAGATTTAATCCAATTATCACAACTCTTAATTATGACTCTATTATTAATGAAATTTCTCTTTCAGTAGAACTAAACAAATGACAGTTTATTATGACCTTTTGGTTGGCTTTTTTAAAAAAACCCTTATCTTCTATCTTAGTGTCAGTTCTAAGATAGAAAAGCAGCAAGGGCTAGGCAATCAGTTAAGTGACTTGCTCAGGATCACACAG
This sequence comes from Gracilinanus agilis, assembly GCF_016433145.1. Lineage (NCBI taxonomy): Eukaryota > Metazoa > Chordata > Mammalia > Didelphimorphia > Didelphidae > Gracilinanus > Gracilinanus agilis. The sequence goes on from NC_058133.1 coordinate 175,451,701, forward strand.
CTAGGAAATATCTGAGGCCAGGTATGAACCCAGGTCTTCCTGACTCCAGGCCTGGTGCTCTATCTACTGTGTTACCTAGCTAGACCTGAAAAGAAATTTAATGTGGGAGAAGCAGTATGACATAGTGGAGAATTGACCTTGGAGTGATAAAAGAGCTGTGCTCAACCCCAGTCTTTGGGTTAAACTATTTGCTATGTGATTCTGGAGAAGCCACTTAACCTCTGAATGTTCTAGGCAACTTTTTAAGACAATAAATGGCAGAGAAGGTAACAATCTGCACTGGTAGTGGGAGATCACTTGTCTGGGAGTTCTCTATACAAATTAAATCATAGTTCTATTTCCTATGTCTATTAAATATGAAATATGACTCTCAAAGTAAAATCAACCAGCTATCTTTATTTCCAGTAGTTTCAGGTAATTTTCTTACTTATTCCAATTTAAACCTCTCTCTGATATAGGCTTATTTATGTGTAAATGTGCTTCTACAAATATAGGCAGTATGTTTCCCTTATTTTGAGCATGCCACTTTATCATTTCAAATGCACTAACATGTGAACAATTTTTTATTTGACTTTGAATGTGATGTGACAAAAAGCTATAGCTTAAATTTTTGGCTACTCTAACAAAAATACTTGTATTTGGTAAATGCAATGGGTTCAAATAATACATAATAATTGTTTTAGACATGAGTTTAAGATGCTTATGGGAAATTCACTGGGAAAATAGTAATTGTAATTGATAAGTAATTGATGATAAGGGACCACAGCACAAAAGAAAGATTGAGTCTGGATATACAGATCTGCAGTGGTAACAACCAACTTATGGAACTGATGAGAGTGTGGTACAGAGAGAAGGGCAAAACTATAGGATAGATAGTAAAGGGGTTAAATGTAGATGATTATTCATCAAAGGAGGTTTAGAGTGGCTGAGAGTGAATGATTGGTCTTCCTGGTCACTGGGGTACAATACTGCCTGGATATAAAGGCCTAGTACCCCCTCCCTAATGCTTCAGATCATTGAGAAGCTAAATCAATACTTTTTCCTTGATGAACATACCTTCTATGATCTGAATGTCCTTTCCCTGTGATGGCTAAATAAATCTTTTTTCTGTTATATGGATTACAAGTATCTCAATTTACTCTTTTTTTTTTTTTAGAATATTTTTCCATGGTTACATGATTCATGTTCTTTTCCTCTCCCCCAAACACCACCATCCCTCCCTGTAGCTGATGTACATCAATTTACTCTCATTCCCTCTCTGAGCCAGTTACGATGAGAATAAAGTTTTAAGCATTGCCCATCACCACCCTCATCCTCCCCTCCACTGTAATAATTTTTCATGCCTCTTTATGTTATATAATTTGTCCCATTTCATCTCTCCTTTCCCTTTTCTCTCATTGCAATCCTCTTTTTTCACCCCTTGATTTTTTTTGCATATCATCTCATCATAATCAGCTTACTTACCCACCCTCTGTCTAAGTATATTCCTTTTATCTGCTTTTCTACAAAGAATAATGTTTAATAATTACAGATATTGGGGCAGCTGGGTAGCTCAGTGGATTGAGAGCCAGGCCTAGAGATGGGAGATCCTAGGTATGAATCTGGCCTCAGACACTTCCCAGCTGTGTGACCCTGGGCAAGTCACTTGACCCCCATTGCCTACCCTGACCACTCTTCTGCCTTGGAGCCAATACACAGTATTGACTCCTAGAGGGAAGGTAAGGGTTTAACAATAAATAAATACCCTAGGAGACAGCTGGGTAGCTCAGTGAATTGAGAGCCAGGCCTAGAGATGAGAGGTCCTAGGTTCAAATCTGGTCTCAGACACTTCCCAGCTATGTGACCCTGGGCAAGTCACTTGACCCCCATTGCCCACCCTTACCACTCTTCCACCTAGGAGCCAATACACAGAAGTTAAGGGTTTAAAAAATAATAATAATAAAAAAAAGAATTACAGATATCCTCTTTCCATGTAGTTTGACTTTACAGTTTGACTTTATTGAATCCCTGAAAATTTCTCCTTATTTACCTTTTAAGACTTCTCTTCAGTTTTATGTTTAGACTTTAAAATTTTTGTTTAGATCTGGTTTTTCCTTAGGACTACTATGAAATTGTTATGTTCACATCCTGGGAAATGATGGATGCCACCTTGAATGACAGGGGAGGCAGTTGGAAGGCACAGAATGTTCCCAGATGCCGTGAGCCAGGGGCAAACGTTGGTTGGCCTGGTAGTATAAATTCCCCTGACAGCCGCTTGGAAAGGGTCTTTGGTCTTTGGTCTTTTGGGTTTTGGGTGTTGGGTCTGTGGGCTCTTTAGGTCTTTAGGTCTCTGGATCTTTCTAGCTGTTTAGGTCTCTAGTTCTCTGGGTGGTAAAGGGAGGCTGGGAGGTCTATGAAGAAAAGGGTAGGAAGAATCTGAATGTTTTCTGAAGACTGTGAGAGCTAGTGCATCACCAACCACTGATAGTGAGAAAGCTGAGAGAATAAAATCACCAACATAGCTGCATCAATAGCAGTCCCTATTCTCTGGCTTGGCTGTGGCCAGGCTAGGCCAGAGGGGTAGTGGAGAATAAAGCTCCAGCTTTTACTAGATCAATAGCCTCCAGTCCTGATTGTCAACTAGTTATAGATATTAGGTGATAGAGTCTCCAATCCCCATTCCTCATCCTGTTTATCCTTTCCCTGATTATAGATTATAGATGAAGAGTGTTTAACAAGTACCTTCCTGAGTGGTCTTTATATCATGACCCTAGGGGAGGGAGTCAAAGTAGTCAGATATCAAACGTGATCCAAAGCAAATCAAAAGCCCTATAATAATTTATCCCACCTCAGGTTGGACCTGAAAGGGTTACCCATCCACCTAACCTTTTGGGGTCCTCCCTGGGCAACTGTTAAGAGAAAAGGGGAAATTATAACAACTATCAAGGGTGATTGGGGTTGGTGTTCCTCCATCATCTGCAAGTAGGGAGAATACACAGATATATTCACATCACTATATACCTATATCTCCCTAGGCCCTTTTTGTTATAACAAAATCTTCTATCTTATTGAATGACCATTTTTCTCCTTGAAAGAATATACTCAGTTTTGCTGGATAGGTGACTCTAGGTTATAAACCTCAATCTTTTGCTTGCCTAGATATCATATTCCATGCCTTCTGATCCTTTAATGTGGAAGCTGCTAAATCCTATGTGATCCTGATTGAGCTCCATGGTATCTGAATTATTTCTTTCTGGCTGTTTGTAATATTTTCTCCTTGGTCTGGGTACTCTTGAATTTAGCTATTATATTCCTGGAGGTTGTCATTTGAAGATTTCTTACTAGAGGTGATCTGTGGTTTCCTTCAATTTCTATTTTATTTTCTTGTTCAAGAATATATGGGCAGCTTTCTTTGATAATTTCTTTTATTATGATGTCCAAGCTATTTTTTTTATCATGGCTTTCAGGTAGTCCAATAATTCTATTTTCTGGATCAGTTGTTTCTTCAGAGAGATATTTCATGTTTCTTCTGTTTTTTCATCCTTTTGATTTTGTTTTATTGCTTCTTGATGTCTCATGAAATCATTAGCTTCTAGTTGCCCGATTTTAATTTTTAAGCAATGATTTTCATCCATTAGCTTTTGAGTCTCCTTTTGTGTTTGGCCCATTTTTTCCTGCATTGCTTTCATTTCTCTTCCCCATTTTTCCTCTGCCTCTCTTACTTCCTTTTTGAAAAAAATATTTATTTAGAATATTTTTCTATGGTTACCTAATGTAGAAAGGAAAACCTAAATCAAACTTTTGCATTTCTGTGCACTGAGATGGAGAGACAGCAGTTGAAACCTGAAGGAGGGGGAGTGACAATTGGAGTGAGGGAAGAGGATTGTGGGAGAAACAGTGAACTGAAGGGTCTTTGCCCTCTGAACTCTGTCAAACGTGTAGCAAAAGACCCCATGGAAAACCCTTGCAGCAGACTCTTCCTTACTCAGAGAAGAGATGGTTCCTGTTGTGGAGAGTCTCCATTGGAGGAAGAACTAACAACAACAGCAGCTGAGAAGGGGCTGATCCCTTAATTTCAGAGGGTTACCCTGAAGATCCTTTCATTCCCTTGACCTTCCCAAGAAGGACACTTGCCACATGTTAAGGTAGATTAGAAACTTTGATTAGATTAGAAGGTGATAAATCAGTTGGAGTTGAGCCATCTTGGCTCAGCTGAAGAAAACAAAAAACCAGTAGGGTCTCCTCTTCCCTCAAACCTATCCCCTTTCTAAATTTACTGTGTAATTATTAAACTATTTGAAAAATAGAGAATGGCAGTCAGATTCATACTGGAAGGAGAACAAAGAATGAGAGGCTGGTGGCTAAACTCGACATTAGCCTAGCCCTAGGCAAAACAACCAGAGCCAACAGTAACAGTCTGTGTGTCAAACAAGGGGAACTTCTGGGGTTCGACTACTATCAATCTTTGCCAAGTAATCTCCACTAATCCCCAGAAGTTTAATCAAAAACACTGGATTCTGTTATCCTTAACCTAACCTTATCCAGGGATACCTCTCTTGTGGGTGTTTGTGAGAGAATTTCAAAAGCAGCCTCTTAGCCACAGAGCATTTTCCTCCATTTTACCTCTCCAGCCCTGCACCTCCGACATTTCCTGTTTCCAACCCATCCTTATCCCAGTACCTTTCAAAATTTACAATGACTTATGATTTTTCCTGTCTTAATTACTTTTTTATTTCTTTTGGATTTTGCATATGTTAGCTTTGGTTTCACTGTCCCCTTCCATGTCTATGCCTTGCTCTTTGTCTCCATAAAAATTCTATTAGGTGCTTTTTTTGTTGTCTGCTCATTTTTTCAACCTTTTTATAGGAGGCTCTGTTCTCTGGGAGGTTAGGGTACCCTCTTAAGCTTCAGTCCTTCCTTGATGGTACCCTTAGCTTTATTTCTGGGTTTCTGCCAGTTTCAGTTCTACCAAGATTGTATGATGGCCTGAGGGCTGGGAGCTCTAAGAGTCATCTCCCACTGCTGATTCCCTCAATTCACTCTTAATTGGCCTTAAACTACTGGGGCATTAGCCTGAGTCAGGCCTGGCTCGTTATATCAGGGTTGCCTTAACAAACATATTCCAGAAACTACATCAACAAAGTAAAAGTCCAGTATCTGAAAGGACCATAGCAAATGATCCCATAGTACTCTTACAAAACTGGCTTGAGTGATTCTAGGCCTTGAAACTTGTCTATGCTGACAGTGCCTGTGGAGACAAACTGGAAACTTGGGACATCTATACAGAAATTCTAGTAAAGGACTAACCAAAGCACCAATAATCCAGATGAGCAGAGCACACCAAAGAATCAGTGATGCATGAGCTTTTCAAAACAATAATCTGTGATTTTCTAATGATGTGAGTGGTATTTCTTTGTATTGTGATGGCTATTGTTTTCATATTGATACCATTCTTGTGGAAATAGATACCTAACACAAATAATATATGTAACCTAGCTTTGAAAGATTTGCCCATTCCCAGAATGCAGAGAACATAATATTTTGGAGAGAGCCTCCTCTGGGAACTGTGCAGTCAACAGAGATTGGTTCTTGGTGAGTCTTCAGAAATAGAGGTAGAAGACAAGAAATGTATCTTTCATTTTAGACAGTAAGTAGCTCCTCCTTGCTCCACTTTGAAAAGGGTTGATTGCAGAAATGATTACATGGGAGCTGTGGCTACTGTTGCGAAATGATCCAATTTCTGTGGGACAAGCCCCACCTCCTCTAAGGTTCTCTTTTCCCTTTTATGGCTTAAACAAGAAAGGGAAGGCTTTGAATAATTACACTGACTTCCAGTATCTAATCCTGAAGTCAGATAATCACTGACTATTGTATTTCTATTGTCTGTGCTGATGAGTTGAGTGTTCTATTCATTCTCCCCTTTGTTTTGATTGTTTCTCCTAGATTCATAAAATTAATTTAATAAGCTAGCCTTGGTTATGTGATTATTTGGGAAAGGATGGAGTTGAAGAGGTTTGCTGGTTTGGAATAAAAGTCATATGTGCATTCAGTGCTTACGGTAGAAGCCAGACTTAGTCAAAGACCGTACACAGAATTTAGCAACTCCGAGGACCTGACTACAACTGCTTTCTAAAATGGTTATAAGGGGACAGCTGGGTAGCTCAGTGGATTGAGAGCCAGGCCTAGAGACGGGAGGTCCTAGGTTCAAATCTGGCCTCAGACACTTCCCACCTGTAAGACCCTGGGCAAGTCACTTGACCCCCATTGCCTACCCTTACCACTCTTCTGCCTTGGAGCCAATACACAGTATTGGCTCCAAGACAGAAGGTAAGGGTTTAAAAAATAAAATAAAATAAAATAAAATGGTTACAAAATTATAAAGAGAGTGGGTGGGTGAGTAGGAAATAAAGAGCAGAGAAAATGATTTACAATCCCAACCATAAATTTCCTATGGACTACTGTTCAATCTGGAAGTTGTGAACCTTAGAGAAAGCCAAGCATTCCTGACTCCTTCTCCAACCCTTTCCTATTGTATGACTCCCCAACTGTATTGTACCACAGTAAATTCTTCTAACATGAAGAAAAACTACTCTATGTGAGAAGATCTACTTTCTAAGTTTTACACAGATACATACAAAGCAGCAGCAGCAGCATGGGGTACGGTATAGATTCAGGAAGATCTGAGAACAAGACCTACCACATAGTCTGTGTGACTGGCCAATTTTCCCTATAATGATGACATCATAGGCCTGATACCATACCATATCCAGTACTCCTTTGTAAACCCTTACCTTCTTTCTAATGGATACTAAATATCCATTATAAGGCAGAAGAGAGGTAAGGGCTAGGCAATGGGGATTAAGTGACTTGCCCAGGGTCACACTGCTAGGAAGGGTCTGAGGTCAGATTTGAAGTCAGGACCTCCTGTCTCCAGACCTGGCTCTCAATTCACTGAGCCACCTACCTGCCTCTATACTATATACACACATATACATAAATAAATTTGTGTACATAGATATGCATATATATTTGTATATAGAAAGCATTCCCTAATAAGTGGTTTGGGGGACTTGAAAGTAAGATTCATTTTTTAAAATATATATTTTTATAGTTTCATTATTTTTTTAAAGGGTTAAAAGGATCCAGCTAGGTGGGTCAATGGATAGAAAGCCAGGCCTGGAGGCAGGGAAGGCTTGGGTTCAATTCTGACCTTAGATACTTTTTATCTGTGCAATCCTAGGCAAGTCAATTAACCTTAACCCCAATTGCCTACTTCTTACCACTCTTCTGCCTTGGAAGGAATCAATTCTGAGACAGAAGGTAAGAGTTTAAAAAAAAAAAGTGAATGAACCAAGACATGCCTATAGGTTCTCAACAGATAACAAATGGTGAGACTAAGATCCCTTTTTACCATCCATCATATATAGCTAATAATTTTATCTTTGGTACAATAAAGTATAATGAAGTGGATCTTCCCTTACCATTGGGAAAAATAGCATATGGTTATTATTGTAGGTAAGTGTCATGTATGTATAGTATGTGGTATAAAAATGCTTGGGGTGACATTAGAATTTAGCCAGACATCTGAATTAGGGGAAGTGAAAAGGGCAAGCATTTGAGTTAAAGTATGAAATCTTTAGCTGACTCAGTTTTGTAGGTAAGTGATGCTTCAGAACTCTGACCAAGTAACTAAACGTGGGGAAGTAAGGAGGGAATGTTAGTTCTGAAGTGGAAAAGGGACTGAGAGCTGTATTTTCATTAGGGATACTCAACTGGAAATGGTCAGGTACTAGCTCCTTTCTAGGATAGCACAGAGGAAGCTATTTATTTAGGAATCCATTTCCCAGAAACTCAGACCTGTAGGCTTCTTTCTAAAGTACAGGTCTGACCATGACATTCCTCTACCCAAAAATTCCCTTGGCTCCCCACCATTTATATGATCAAATATAAACTCTTCAGCATTTCTAGTTCTTCACCATTTGGCCATCGCTTATTTTTCCAGCCTTACTTCCCATAACTTCCTTTGCATTATGAAAGGCAAGCTATTTTTATCATTTAACCTGCTAACTTCAAAATGTAAAACTCACAAGACATAAGCAAAGCTATAAAACTTTTTCCCTTTATTTAATAGTGACAACAAATTAGCTGCCTGACCTACCCACAAGGTTTTTTTTTAAAAGCAGTCTACAAAAATACTTAACAGTTCCAACAACTGGTGGGTGTTTCCTGGCACAGGGTGAATTAAGGTTCTTTTTACTTAACTGCAATTTTTCATCAATAAAAACAACTTGAGACTAAAAAGAGTGCAGGTTAGAGATCTGCAAGAAGGAAAATACATTTTGCATTCCAGGGGTGGGAACGGGGGCACTCTTTATTTACTCCCAAATCAGGGAAGGTTATGTTTGCATTTCTACCGTGGTATAGGAGAGAGACGGCCTTAAAGCCAGGTAGAACTGGTTTCAGGTTCCTACCTATAACACACGCCGGTGTGTGTGCGCCTGGGAAAGTCACTAAATCTCTCTACTGCCCCAGGTAACTCGAAGCAGAAGTGGAGAAGTGCTCCCTGGTGGAGCAATTTACCCCACTGGGAATTAAGGGTCCATGCCCTAACTCTATCTAGTCCTCTCGTTCGTGATCCTCAATGCAAGAGCTTCGTGGAACTCGACCGAAGCTGAGCAAGAGCCAGGGCAGCCCAAAGGTTGCTCCGCTTCGGTCAAGCCCCGGGGTCGGCTAGGCCTCCCGGGCCCGCCTCAGTCCGGAAGCCGCGGGGCCAAAGAAATGGCGAGATGTTCCCGGGCTCGGGTCCAAGGGGGAACGTCCAGTCCCAGGAAGAACCTGCTAGGGTCAGGCTCTCGCCTACCCTCACACCGCCGCCATAGAACCCCAGCCCAGCAAACTGAAGCCGTGCAGCCCGGGGCCGCGTCGCCCATAGCAACAAGCCCCTCCCACTGCCGCCGCAGCGAATCGGCAACTCTTGGTACCCATGACCCACTTTGGTAGTTGAATCTCAGAGTATCTGTTTTCACCGCGAGGGGGCGGTTATTTATTATTTGATTACTTTAAATAGCTGGGGGGAGGGGCAATTTATGAAGTAAGGCACCCGTTTCCACTCCACCCCAACGCCACCACCCACCCCTCGCCGCCTCCGCTCTGGGACATTTGGCTCAGCCGCCTTACTTCTTTTCTCTGCTTTCCCAATCCTCCTTCCCGGGACGTCCCGCAGCGTGACTAGCGTATGCGCGCACGCGGCCCACACGTTGTGGGAGCGTGCGCGCCATCGCCACCACCGCCACCGCCTCCACCGTCACCTCCTCCGGTCCGGCGCAGCCTGTGTCAGTTGTTGGCGGCGGGAGGGCGGCGGTAATGACGACCAGGGTTGACGGGCCCACCTCGGCAGTGACTCCTCGTTCTCTTGCCGCTGTCGCTGCCGTCGCCACCAAGCCCTTGTCAGATTCATCATGAGAGGTAAGCCCCGGGAAGGCGGGCGGGTGGGAGCCAGGCTGGGTGCCCGAGGCTTCCTCTCAGGCTGGAGCTCTAGAGGGAGGGGTTGAGTTGGGGAGGGCTGATCTCGTTAACGCACTTTCTATAGACTCCAGTGGCCCCCTATTATGGCCAGAATAAGATATTAAATCCTCTGCTGGGCTTACGCTGTTCTTCATAACCTGCCACCCTTCCCATCTTTCTTGTATTTACTTTCAACCCCCTCTTTCCTTCCCCCCGCCCCGTGACCCTGAACTCGGGGTTCGTAGACCCTCCTCCCAACTCCGTGCCTTTTGCGTAGGTGGAATGCTCCTCAACCCCATCTCATCCTCTTGGCTTCCCTGGCTTCCAAGTCTCAACTAAATCCCACCTTTCCCGAGAACCCTCTTAATGCTGGTGCTGTTCTGTTGATTGTTTCCAGTTTATCCTATGTATAAGCATTTTTGTACCTAGTTGTTTGCATATTGTCTCCCCTATTCGATTATGAGCATCTCCAGGAAAAGAACTACCTTTTGATTTTTTTTTTTTGTAATCTCGGTGCTGAAATGTCTGGTACACAATGGGATCGTAATAAATTATATGTATAAAATTTATATATATAATTTATATATAATAAATGATTTACTGACTTTGAGCTCCTTAAGGGCAGGGCTGTTTTTGTCATTTGCACCCCCAGCATTTAGCACAGTTTTTGGAACACAGTTGGTGTTTAATAAATTAGTCGTTGACTGGACCTTCCTGCTGAGAAGCTCCCCTTCTCTAGTTTTGGGCCAGAGCTAGGGAGATTTCCTTATACCACCCCCAGCTTCCTTCCCACGGAGGAGGTGTAGAGCCGAGGCCTCTAGGTCCCTGGAGGCTTTTTGCCAGTCTCATTGGAAGATTTGGCAGCTTCCCGTGCTCCCCTCTCCAGCTCCTCCCCATGTCCTGCTTCCCTTCTCTGATGGATTCACTTTTCTTTTAAGGGTACAATTTGTCATTTTACTCTCTTCATACATAAGGCTGACCAGGCTGAGTTAATCTGTGACTGTCAACAAGTGGCTTCTTTATGAGCTGTTAGTAGTCATTTAGTTGCATTCTCTTTTTAAAAAAATAGTGCTTTGCTGTTGACTAAAACATTAATTATGGGTGATCATGCAGCTTTATTTGGCTCCAGTGTTCCCAGAAGGCTGCATGGGGTAAAACTATATATGAACTGAGCACCAAGTTTACCTTTTTATAGGTTATAATTATTTACCAATATGATGCTAATTCACATTATTTTTCCTGTATTTCCCCTAGAAACTCCAGCAGATACTTTAGCCCTTGCTCTCCTAATAATCTAGTGAGATACAAATAATGATACTGTATCAGAATTACATATTAGCAAACTTAAGGTATTAAAAACTAACATAGTAAGAAGAAAAGTATGTAACTGGAATCCAGCTCTTTTCTGTGGACATTGTTGGGCATCTGTCCTAATAAAAATTAGTGGGCTGCCTCCTCCTCATAGTAGGTCTTATTAGAAGTATTCCAAACTTTGTGTTTGCCAAGAATTTTTGCTGTAGGAAGTTCACAGAAGAGAATGTTGTGGTAGTAGAACTTTGTTACTGAGGAAAGCATGGAAATCTAGTAACAAGTGATGTAAAAGTGAAATACTGAAAGGGGTATACCTACTATGGTGGTTGGTTCTGGCAAATAAAAATAACTAAGGGACAGTGTGTTGTTTTCTCTGTTTAACACTTCTTTTCCAAGTGTATTAAAAAGTCTTTTTACTATTTACTTAGGAGACATAACCCTCAAAAAAAAAAATCTGGATCAAAGGAAAAGCAGTCCAAGGCCATGCAAGCCAACTGTAGCCACCTTCACAACCTGCCAGGAACTGGAGGTAGTGAGACTGCCCCAGCTTCTCATTGTGCCCATACTGTAAGAATGACTGGTGAAGGTTCTTGCCATCATACTGGAGACATTCACATCCAGATAAGCTCTGTACCTGGAGAGTGTGGTGAAAGTCCCACTCCCAGAAACTTAAGGTCTGGTTCCCAAAGCAATACTCAGGGCTGCCTACACAGTCGATTAAGGAGTCACTCACATAATGAAGCAAGACAACCTGATGATGCTACCATGGAGCCAGGAGAAAATGGCAGCAGCTCTATCTCCGAGTTCCGATATCTCTTCCAGTGGTTGCAGAAAAGTCTTCCATATATTTTAATTTTGTGTGTCAAACTTGTAATGCAGCATATAACAGGTATAACAATGAATATTAAGTAACTAATTTTTGTTGCTAAATTAATTTATTTTATTTACTGGATAATTACTTTAACATTCATTTAAACTATTTTTGTTAGCTTTTATATTTTGTGGTATATTTTGTTTTAATTTGTCTTAGCTTTCCATAACATTTCCATGTTAGATTAAATGCTTTTTGGAAGTTGAACATTTCATTTTGCTATCTTGAAATTCCTGTTTGATTTTTTTTTCTTCCAAATAACTGGCACTTATTTTCTAACAGGCATTTCTCTTGGAATTGGGCTGCTAACAACTTTTATGTATGCAAACAAAAGCATTGTAAATCAGGTTTTTCTAAGAGTAAGTACAATATTCAGCAATTAAACATTTTTGAAATACCAAATTTCTCTATATTTTCATGCTAACTTTCAAGAGAAATAGGAAAGCTAGATCATGTTAATTTAGCAAACATAAATGTATGCATTGTGACATTCATAAAAGTTTCATTCTCAACCATGGTACATAGATAACTTTATGAGGCATTTCCTCATCTGATCTGAGAAGAGAGTATGTGGGTAGGAATCCTGGTAGTAGAAGAATGCTTGATGATAAAGCTTTTTAGGGTTTAGAAAATACCTTCTAACCTCCTAGGAGGAGTTAACTGGGCAAGTGCTTTTGTTCTTTGAGCCAGTTTGACTATATTTATAGTACTAAAACTACCCTGAAACACTTTGCCTAACATTCTACTTATTGTTTGAGGGTGAAATTGGATTGGGGGAAAAAATATATTGAACGTTTATTGGTCTTAACAATTTTAAGAAAACTGAGCCTAAGTGTATCATAACATAATTAGTGAAGTAGATAATTGCTTAGAAAGTACATTCCAGGGCAGCTAGGTGGCTCAGTGAATTGAAAGCTAGGCTTAGAGACAGGACCTGTGTTCAAATCTGGCCTGGGTCATATCCTAGCTGTGTGTGAATTACTTAAACCCATTTGCCCAGCTTTACCCTTCTTGTCTTAAGAGTTTTTACTAAGATAGAAAGTAAGGACTTAAAAAAGAAAAGAAAGGGGGGAAAATTAATCCCCATATTATTAATCTATGGGAAAATAGGATTGATTTGCTGAATTTAATTTTAAAGCAACTTTACAAATATGCATTTCAGTTATGGTGCATAGGCAGAAATTGGTCCTTTTTGCAGTTTGACAGAGAATCTCACAAAGGTTTAAAAAAAAAAGCTCCATATAAGATTTAACCCAATAAAGTTAACTTTAAAAGTTTTTTTAATTAAAAATGAGCCAATCAATTTAATTTGTAAAGCATTTTTGATTTAGCAATGAACTTTTAAAATGACTTTTAGAGAATCATTTTCATTGTCTTTAAAGCTCAATTAAAATATTAAAATTTTTTAAATTCAACAAAATATAAAAATGAGTTCTAGCCCAAGTGGGAATTTGTTTGGCTTTTTGAGTTTTGGACAGAAGTTCTCATATCAGTTTACATTTGGTCTGACCTACTTGAAAATACATGTTTTTTTTCCTATCTCAAGGAAAACCTGTATTTGCAAAATGTGTCTTAAAATCGATTTCACTGCTTTACTAAGAACTAAAATTATAAATGATAGTGGCTAGAATGAGATACAAATGAACCAGATGTTCTCTATACTTAAGTTGAATCACTATAAAAATAACTTTAAAAACCTGGAATTGACCATTATGTTTAGGTACTATTAATATGCGTTTAATGTTCTGGGAAAATTAAGTTGTAAATTGTAAAATTGTTTTATTTTCCAGGAAAGGTGCTCAAAGGTACAGTGCGCTTGTTTACTGGTGTTCTTAGCAGGATCTTCTGTTCTCTTGTATTATACCTTTCAGTCTCAATCACTTTATTACAGGTAATTGGATTGCATGTGCCATTTTTATGCATGTCAGTATCTACTGAAAACTTTAGTCTTTTAGATATCCACAAGGATTTACAGACTGCTTCCCAGATATCATATTTAGAATACTTAAGATTCTTCACACATCAGAGGGCAGTTTGTAATCTGTTATAATGTAAAATGGGTGTACAAGTCAGAATTTCTGGCTTTAGTTATATCCTGGGCTTAAAAAAATGTGGAATCAGGTTGCATTTTTTTGAAGTAGTATAAGATAACTTCAACAGGTTGGTTTATCAGGTGGTAGCCATAAACTAGGAGGTTATGTTCATTAAAAAAAAAATTCCTGGGAGCAGCTGGGTAGCTCAGTGGATTGAGAACCAGGCCTAGAGACAGGAGGTCCTAGGTTCAAATCTGGCCTCAGACACTTCCCACCTGTGTGACCCTGGGCAAGTCACTTGACCCCCATTGCCTACCCTTACCACTCTTCTGCCTTGGAGCCAATACACAGTATTGACTCCAAGACGGAAAGTAAGGGTTTAAAAAAATTTTTTTTGTAAATTCCTGTTTAGGAATCTAAAGTTTTCATTACTATTATCCTTTGAATTAAAAATTTGAGATTATTTTCAATGGACTCTATGTAAACAAAGTGCTTTTAGCAGCTTTATTTTTTTTAATATAGCAACTTTATGTCTTCAATAATAACTTGATGTATTCTTTTGGTAGCTTAATCTTTTTAAATCCTACTTTGGATTTTTTGAGCTTCTGGGAGGTACTCTGGATTGTGGGAATTACAGACTTCATCCTTAAATTCCTCTTCATGGGCTTCAAATGCCTTATTTTGTTGGTGCCTTCTTTTGTGATGTCTTTTAAATCCAAGGTAAGAAATTAACTTCTGATCATGTGGTAAAAATCTTAATGTTAACAGGATTACATTTAAAGTTCTCCCTCCTATAATAATTTTTTTAATTAAAAGTATCAGATCAGAAAAGCCTAGTGCATTCATCTCAATTATCTATATGTGAAGTCTCTATGGTGGATTATCTTCCATCAAAATTTTCTTCTCTAGTTGGCCACCCTCTACTCGTGCCCAGTCAGCACTCAGAGCTGCTCAGCTCCTCTTCTTCCCAGTGCTTGAGGTCATTTTTTGCCTCCCTTCCCTCTGTCCAGCCACCCAAAGCAAGCCCTACCCCTATCCCCCAATGGGTAGGGAGGGGGCGCAAGGCATCACAGACATCCTTTAACTGGAAAACCTTTGCCAATGCTGCCATAGAGGAATACATCTGTTGCAAAGAAAAATGGGTCTGAAGTCAAATACAGGTTGACCTTTGAAAAGAGTTTAGTTGTCTTCTCCCTATAGAATTGTCAATTGATATTTGACTATCTGATTCTTCAGTAAAATCTTAAATCAGTAAAAGAAGTAATTGAAACTTTTCTGAGGTTTTTCATTTCTTTCATATCTAATCAGTTTATTGATAATTCCAGTATTAGATACTTTACAGGTAAAGAGAGCTTCATGCTAATTTTAAAATAGTTATGTGATTTACACAGTATTACAAGTTTTCTTGGTTGTTCCAAAAAGCAGAACAGAGACTGCTAGGTTGCAGGATTCCCATCCTGACTTGTTACTTATGTGTCCTTGAGCACAAATAGCTTCTGGGCCTGATTTCTCATTTGTAAAAGGGTTTGAATGTGTGATCCATTCCATCTCTAGATATGTGATTTCTATGAAGTTTTATGATGGTGAGATTTAGGATGTGATGACTAGTTTGTCTTCCTGTCTTGATTTACAATGTTTTAAAAATTGAGCTAAATTTTACCCCTTAAAAAATACCGTAAAGCTGTTTAGTCTTCATTAAAGACTAGTTAATGTTTTATTTTTACTAAAGACCACTTTCTTAAAATTACTCTGGATACTGTCTTAAAGTAAATGAATTCCCCATGTAAAGAGGGAATCAGGCTTCCAATATAAACTGAAGTGTAGAAATTGATATCTTTTAATTTCCTGAGCAAGCCACCATTCTGTGGACATTATTACTATTTATAGGTGGCAGTGAGAAGAGTTTTGGAGTGGGATCTGTATACCTGGGTTCAGGTCCAGGTTCTGCTCCTTAATTGCTCATTTGACTCTGGGAAAGCCTTTTCACCTCTCCTGGGCCTCCTCATTTCATGAACTGGAGGGAGGGATTATACTAAATGAAGCTTATGATCCCTTTAGGCTCTAAATCTAGCACCTTATTATGATGTATAGAGCTATAAATAAAACAATGCCTTTAAAGTTCATTTTGGGACTATGTGTGTTTCCTCTTTTTTTTCTTTAGGGCTATTGGTATATGCTCATAGAAGAACTGTGCCAGTATTATCGAACATTTGTTCCTATTCCAGTTTGGTTTCGTTATCTTGTTAGCTATGGGGACTTAGGAGGCAGTGTAACAGGATGGAGTCTTGGGATTCTGCTGGGTCTACTCTACCTCATTCTAAAAGTAAGTAATATTTAACTTGCTTTTGATCTTGTGGAAATATTTCTAGAGAGTAATCATTGTTGAGGATGATAGCTGGGGTTCAGATCCTGTTGCTCCCTGGCCAAATGAGCACAGGCAAGTCACTTAACCTTGCTGAACCTCAGTTTTCTCATCTATAAAAAGGGGATATCAATTATTTTACAGTAATTAGTTTAACAAGTGAATTTGTGTGGGGAGTTGAAAATTATACACATTATTACAATCGGCTGTTTACTTAAAGGCTTCATATTTTAATCAGTCCTATCACTATGGTGAGGTAATAACTAAGAAACACACAAAGCCAAAATTCAATTTTCTCTTTTTGGCTTTTGTCGTCATATGTACATTTTTACCTTCTACAAGATTGCTACGGCATGATAGACAGAATATATAGTGAAGCAAGAAGTTGCAGGTGGGAAAGTTATATATTTGATTTGTCATTTGACCCTAAGCTGGACCACACTTCAGCTTAGCAAAGAGTGTTTTAACTCTAAATTTAGTAAATATCCAATGAATGAAATTGAAATCAAATTTGGGAGATAATGTTAATATGGAATTAAAGGAAGCTTTGGCATATTTTCAGAGAGTTGACAAAGGATTTAAATATAGGGTTTTGAGCTGGATGATTTTGGGATGGGGGAACATCACTTATAATGCACTAATACTTTGAAAGATGTAGCTCTTTGTACTAAACACATTTATTCTCTATGTCAGCTTCTAGACTTTTTTGGGCATCTGAGAACTTTCAGGCGGGCTTTACGGATATTTTTAACACGACCAGTAAGTATTCCTTTTTTCAGCTACATAAAACAACTATTTATATTTTGTCTTAGAAAATGATATCTTGGTAGTTTACTCCAAAAAAGTGCTCAGGAATAATTTTTCTTGTAAGTGATGGGGGCAGGGGGTCATGGGAGAATCATGGAGATGATATGCAAGTAATTGTACATATAAGATACATATGGTGAACATGATAGGTAATCTCAGATGGAAGGCACAGAGGCTGGGCAAGAGCAGAAAAGGCTTTTATCAGTAAGATAGGCTGAGTCTTACATGAAGCCAGGAGACAGAGGTGAGCATTCTAGGTGTGGAATATAGCCCATGAAAAGGCTTGGAATTGGGAGCTGAGTGAACAGGAACAGCAAGGAGGGCACTGTTGCTAGATTTCAGAGTACTTATAAAGGGTATAAAGTATATTTGATCCTGAAGGTAAAGAAGCTCCTGGAATTTACTGACTAAAGGAGCAGCATTGTTAGACTAGTGTTTTAGGGGAAATCACTTTGAAGTAGACTGGAGGATAAATTGACCTGGAGAAAAGATTCAAGGCAAGGAGATTTAATTGTGAAGGCTATTTCTATATTCTGGGCAAAAGGTGATGAGGGCCTGCACTAAGCAGACATCTGTCAGTGGAGAAAAGGGGGATCCATGCAAGAGATGTGATAAAGGTAGACATGATAACACTTGGCATCAGATTGGAGATTGGCATCAGATTGGAGATATGGAGTAAGTATATCAAAGAAGCCCAGGTTGACACTAAGGTTGTAGGCCTAGGTGACTAAGAGGATGATGGTGGTAATAGGTTTGGAAGAGAGGAAGATTTGGAAGTAAAAGTTCCATTTTGGACATTTTAAGTTTGAGATATTTCCAGAAATTTGAAATGTTTAATAGGTAAGTGGGTGATAACCTAGGAGAGAAGTTAAGGCTGGATATATAGAATAAATATTCTTTCTCCATAGAAATGATCACTGAATTCATGGAAGCTGATGAGACCACCAAGCAAGATATAGCATAAAGAAAAGAGCCCAGAATAGAGCCTTGGGAGATAATCCATTGAGTATGAGCTAGAGGAAGAGCCAGCAAAAGAGGCTTATGGGTTGAAAGGAGTACCAGAACAGAGTGCAGTGCCACTAAGTGTGTGTGAAGAGTCTGTCTAGGAGGGAAAGACTGAAATATTGAAGGCAAAAGGCCAAGAACAACAAAGCCATTGATACAAGAATTCCAAAATCTTTGTTTGGTTTTAATTTGCACTTTTGAAATATCCTGTAGTCTAACAGTTAGACCTTTGGAGAGAGCAATTTTTTAGCGCAATTATAAAGTCAGAAGCCAAACTAAAGAAGGTTTAGATTCAAGTAAGGAGTATTTTGATTAGCACTTTTCACAACTAGATGCTCACTGTTGCAGTGCATGTCCATTTAATATAGGCTTGCATTCAAAAGTTTAGCAAGGAAGCTCTGTGCTACAAATGTTTTTAAAAGGGATCCCTTAAGGAATAGAGCTTACACACACACACACACACACACACACACACACACACACACACACACACACACACGCGCGCGCGCGCGCACGCGCGCGTACATACACATACCCATATCCCTAGGCAAAAAGAGCTGTAGCAGATTATGAGACAGTGCAGTTGACTTAATAGAGGGCATTACCCTGAAGAAGAGATGAAAACTGCAGGTGAAAATCCTTCTTTGCAGAGGTGGAATATTCCATATCCTGCCAGATTTAGTTAAATCTGTTTAGTTTTGCTGAGCTTCTCCCTTTTGCTAAGGTATTTGACCTAAAAACTCAGTTAAAGCTTTTCAAGGGTTTGCAAATGTTGCCTTAAAAATTTTATGAACTTTTTGTTTCCCTTCCCTTTCTAGATCTGCATTCACTATTATAAGATTAAACATTCTTTCACTGTGTAATAACTAGCTATAATACATAGTGTATTAGGCTTTGTGAGATACTTTATATTGATCTTCACAACAATCCTCATTTTATACATGAGGAAACTGAGGCACATAGAGGTTAAGTGACTTGCCTGGGATCACAGTTATTAAGTGCCTAAAGTAAGATTTAAACTCAGGCATTCCTGACTCTTAATTTTATATATGAAAATCCCTGACTCTTTGCAGAATCTCCCTTTCTGAGGCAGTGGATCCCCCTGCCCTCTCTTTTGTATGATTTCCTTGCTTTCTGCCCATTAGATAAATCCTTTGGAAGTTTGTGCCAGATAGAAAACCAGTCTGATTCTAGGGAAACTGCTAAAGATTTGGACGTCATGTATATTTTAGGAGGAAAAGGGATGGAGGAACAGAAAGCTTGAAAATTAAGGAAAAGAAATGACAAAAAATATAAGGTAAAACTTCTTAATTTTGTAGAGTTATGGGGTGACAGCCTCCAAAAGACAGTGTTCAGAAGCTGATGATCTCTGTTCTATCTGCCAGGCTGAATTCCAGAAGCCTATCCTTCTCATCTGTCAGGTAATTATAAATAAGCTGCTGCTTAAAACATGCAAAAAAATCTCCAGGGCTTGAAAGAAGTTAGTTTATGAAGATAATAACAAGAATAGTGTAGGAAGCCACTAGAACAGACAAATTAAATTTGTGGAGCTATAAAGTAATTTTGAAAATTCTGAGAACAAAACCCCAATTCTTTTTTTAGAATTTGAAATTGTCTAATTGACAGTCCTAAAAGGTACCAATCCTTGGGCCAAAAGTGTAATTAAAAAAGCACATATATCACTACCATTAAGATAATCATAGTTTGAATTATTTAACTCATGTAAATGATGCCATAGAGCACATATTAGGAGTCAGGAAACTGTTTTCTGCTTCTACCAATATAGCTATATATGGGTACTTAATTTGGGGAAATAAGAATTTCTACAGGGCTTAAATTTGTATCTAAATTTAGGGATTTGGAGTAGCTATCCAAATCAGTCTGAAAATCCTATGAAATGTAATAGGTATTTTAAATAGTAAAATGTTAGGAAGAATGTTTACCAAGGATAAAAGCCAGTTCTTGCTTCCATTACAGCATATATTTTGTGAAGAGTGTATCACGTTATGGTTTAATAGAGAGAAAACATGTCCACTTTGCAGAACTGTTATTTCAGACCATGTAAACAAATGGAAAGATGGAGCCACTTCATCACATCTTCAGATTTATTAAATCCTGTCAACTGCTATTTGGTGTTTATAAGATGCTGGTTTTCATTTGATGTTTTAATGGGGGTACGTTTATAACTGAATTTTCAATGGATTTCCAGTGATTTTAGTTCAAAACTAACCTTAAGCATCCAAATCAGACATTTTAGACTATTAGAAAAAAGTTAAAAGAAAATTCTGTCTACAGACATGAAATTTTAAGAATTAAATGGGTAAAAAACAACCCTGTGTTATTTTGACTTTTCTTCTAATTCAATGTTGTTCAAACAACACATTTTTATTCTAGTGTTTGTGTATAATTAAAAATGTGTGTAGTGATAAATTGTTTAGACATTCTCAATATGTAGTTGAACTACTAGTAGTTTATTTTGAGGAACTCAGGCATTGTTTTCTGCTAGAATCAAAATCTTATTTTTTCATGGTTTTAAGGTACATGTATATACAACAATTCTAACTTTCTAGAAAGCATTGACTTTTATAAACCCAAATCTAAATTATTCCTAGAATTCTTATACCATCATGAGGCATTTCAATGTATTTTTCCTGTGTTGGCTTTTAAGAATAATGGGAATAATTCCTATAGAATATTTTATAAAATTTGTATTTTTAATAAAATTCTAAATGCTTTATTTTGTCTAAATAAGATTTTCTAAGTCAAAGGAATTGACATGGAGAGATATGTATTAAACTGTATTGTTAACTGTTGCTGTGACTAGCAATCAGTGAGAATAAATGAAATTTTACTAATTTTGGTGGGCCTTATGCAAGCATGCTGCTTGTCAACTTGTGTTTATTATTTTTGTTTCTAGTATTTTGGGCCATCTTACACAGTTAACAATATAATTTGCTGATTATGAAGGCTTTTTTACACCAAGAGCAAATATGATAAACTTAACCTGAATCCAAAAGGATTATTCTTCATTATGTATTTACTTTAAAATAAGAGGAATAATTTTGTGGCTTATTTTTCTTTTATCCGTTTTTTTAAAAGAACTACCCTTGTAGTTTTTTGAGGCTACTATGCCTTTGGGTGGTGGTGGTGGGGGGGGGAATGGCATTCCTTCATTAGTAGTTACTATCCAGATTTAGGGTATTACTTTGTTTCTTATTATATAGTTACACAAAGGCTGATATTTTCTTTGCCTTAACTTGGTCAATATATTAAAGGAAAGAATATTTGGCTTCTCTACTTCCCTGAGAAAGTGGCATTGAAGTGTTGTCAAATGAATCAGATCTAAATAAATGTTAAAATTGTCACCTTATATTGAACTATTGGGCTGATTCTCAGTTATGCTTTCATTACTCTTGGAAGAAAGGTCAATGAAAGAACCAAGTTTCTATTTTATGCAGAATACATTTGTCTGAAAAGTCCAACGTTGTGTCAAATTATTTTCCCTTTGGTAAAAATCAGAAGAAATTTCCATTTTTCCTGCTACAAATTCATGAAGTGTTTTATGATTTCTATAAAAGCAGCACACCATATTGCATCACTATATTTCAATAGGTTTTTTTTTCCGATGTTGGCTTTTAAGTCAAATTTCTGTAAATTTTCTAGTTTAAAAGCTTTAGGGAATGAATTAAATCTTCCTCTGAAAGTTTACTGAAACTGTGCTTTAATTAGCATTTAATTAGAGCTTGTACCCATAGTGACTCTTAAATTACAGTATGCCTTACACTGGGCAGAGAAGCTTCTTGCCTTCCTACAGTTCACCCTAAAAGTTTGCTACAAGCTGGTATGGATCTGTGCTACCAGCTAAAGCTTTAGAACTGCCAGTTTTTAACAGCCAGTATTTTCTTAGCATATTCCCCTGTCTGTACCACTGATTGGTGTGGGTAGCCCTAAGGAAGAAAGGAATGTAAAAAAAATTGCACATTAAGATTAGATTGGGCTGATGAAGGTGCATCAACTGGATCAAAGGTTCTTAACCTGAGATACATGAATATTTTTTAAAAGAATATTTTGATGACTATCAATATAATAATTTTCCTTTGTAATCCTCTTTGTATGTTATACACATAAGAACATTATTATGAGGAGGGATCCAAAAGGGTTCATGACACAAAAAAAGCTAAGAAGCCCTGAGTTGGATTGTGTGGATTGTTCATAGAAAAGATGTGTATCAACAGGGGGAGTTTACAGTGGAACAGATACCATAGTTATTCTAATTCCTAATTTCTGCCTAGAAGCTCCTTTCCCCTTGTTAAAATTACTATTTTAATGCCTTACCTTAAAAACACTACTGCCCTTTTTTCCCTTCAGTAATGATTTTTCTCCCAATTGGAATTCACACTTTGTGCTACCTTTGCACTTGTATAATGTTTTATATTATAGTTATTTGTGTCTCAGCCCCCTCCTAGACTGTAAGCTCTTTGAGGGCAGGGACTGTGCCTTATCTAAACAGCTTAGAATGTAGTAGCTCAGCGCTATTACACAGGTGATTAATAAATGTTTGAATTGAAGCCAGTTTGGAACTAAAAAAACTGTGCACAACAGATGATTTAATGTTGTTTTTAACTTTTCCTGGTTTAGAAAGCACCACAACAGTATCCATAATGCAACTAAATCCCAAGATACTCCAGTTCTGTAAAAAAAGGAACTCTCAATAATTACAACCTATAGCTAGCTATATTTGGCTTGCTAAAACAACTGTTAAAACAGAATGGATGGGACACAGGGCCATAAACACACTAGTGAAGTAGAAGCACTCAATGATAACCATCCCTTAGGAGAATGTTGAAAGTACGGAAGAGCTAGAGTACATGCTCTGAAACAAAGCCTGCTTCATCAGACTTGCTCAGGAAATTTTCTCTCCCAACACAAACATTATGAAGGCCTCCATTATTTCAGAAAAAGGTATAATACCATATCAGTAAGAGAACTATTAAAAAAGCAAGCTATTAAAAACTCCCTCTACAGGATGTCATGTGTGTAACCCTGTCATTCACTGGAAATCTGACTACTAAGACTGCCCAAGGTTTGTTCTATTTATACAAACAACCCCTAGAAAAGCACAGGAAGTTCCTTTTCTCTATAGCTATGATCTGTTTCCCCAAGGTCTCATTCCCGATGCATCTTATTTTTAACTTTATTTTGCTTACATTTATATTACTCTATTCTTGTCCAGACCACAGTCTTTTAAGATTGTATCTTCAAAGTGTCGCTTCTCTTCCTTGATAAAAGTGATAAACCTACATTTTGGACTTTGCTGAACATTGTTTTATCCTTATTAAACTGTAAACTCCTTAAAGGTAAAGACTTATTTCATCTTTGTATTCCCAGTACATTACCCATTGGAGGCATTTTAAATATATTTATGTATCCATTTTGTAACCCCGCAATGATTTAGCCCTTGAGTTTTCAGCCTAAATAAATAAAAGAGGAAGGGTGGGAGCTTCTGTTTTTAAATGCAGTTTGCTCTTTGCTAGCAGTTTAAATCTCTTCCCCTCCCTTCTCTTCTCAAATGAATACAAGCGCCTGCTCAAAATTGCTACTTCATTCTAGTCCTCAGAGAAAATTCCTAGTAAAAAATAGTGGCAGTAGGCAGCAGTTGGAGGGAGGGAGCTAGACTTGAGAACTGTTTAGAGACCAATTCCCTGAAGTTCTTTAAAGATTCTCATCCATCAGAGTATTTCCTGCCCTCCTATAATCCTTCTTCAAAGAATTGGACAGATATCAATCAACAGGAATTTATTAATGTGTGTTAACAGCTGGGGACACTGCCAAATAAAGTAGAAATCCATTCCTTGGCTTCCCAAGTTGAAAACTCGAATGTTTCCCCATAGAAACATTTTAATGCACACTGGTATATAAATAATTTTAAGCAGATCTTTGTGCCTGACCTAACTATACAACTACACATTTTGTTAAAATGGATTTTGAGTTACAAACAATTGAGATTAGTTATGTAGTGAGACTTCTTTTGCTGATAGAAGAGCAGAAAAAGCTGTGGACTTGGGGAACTTGGTCTGAAATCCCACCTCTATTTGTGTGACTTTAGAGGCAAAGTCCAGAGCTTGGTTGGGCCTCAGTTTCTACATTTATTATTCTCTAAGGTTGGCTGTAGCTCTATCTAGATCTATGAGCCTAACCCTGGGCCTTCTGAATACTATTGTACTTACAACTAGCTATTTTAGGGTAAGTCAGTATAAGAGTTTCATTTAAAAAAAAAAAAAAAAAGGCAAGCAAACATTTCAAATCTATCAACCAGCGCACAATTAACTTTAAAATAGCACTGTTTATATGGAATGGGTGGCAATGAGAACCAGAATTTAAATGTTAGTTGCCTTTTCTAGGCAGAAAAGCCAGTTGTCTAATTTTAACAATACATACATACATAATAAGACTGGCTTATATATTAACCATATTTGTCCAACCCAAATACATTCTAATTATTTCTAACTGGATTTAGAACAATAAATAAAATGACTTCTAGTTCATGTTCATTCAAATTTGCATTTAATTGCTATTTACATCCATTCATTCTGAAATAAAGTATATTTTTATTACAGTAAACTAAATACAAGATGAAAAGCAGAAAAAGTGTCACCCTTATACCACTCCTAGTAAGGCAGCTGAAGAATTTATTCTGATAGATGGATGCAAAGCCAACTTGGGATAGCAGAAAAAAGAACCATTGTAAAGAGCAAACACAATATAGGTGAACCATCCCCTTAAATGTAACAACCATATCCCTTTAAGACAAATCTTGTGCTGTTAAGATGTTTATGAATTAAGTTAAATGAACAGTTCTGCATATTCTTTTCCCATCAAGAGACATGGATCCAAATACTTTAGTATATATTTGTCTTTTTCCAGCCTGCTAGTGACTACTACTATTGATGGAAAAGGAGATTTGGACTTCAATGGTTATTCTTCACCACCCTTTTCCCACATCCCCCAAACTCCTTGAGTTTAAGTAAAAAAATTCACTATTTTAAATATGGCATCAAAAAGCCAATCCTTCATAAACTCAGCGTTTCTTATATAAATAACCTTTAGGGCTATATAAATAAATCTTAGCTAGTGACCACATAAAATTACAAATTTCCCCTAAATACTGTGTCCTGTGTTAAATATGAAGTTTGTAGCTTTATCATCTCTCTGTACATGAATTCTTCTCAGGATATAACCATGTTACCTAGAATTTAATAAAAGTTGATGTGGCATACCAAACATGCATAACCCCAATTATTTCTATGTTAAAAAATAGAATGGGGGAGGGGACACCCCAACAACTTGTAAGGATTAAATTTGCTTAATTGCAAGGGGTTAAAAAGGGAAAGGAGTGGATACTGTCTAAAAAAATCTCTTAATTCTAAAAAAATTCTGGTACAAGTTAAAGATTGAATACATAGTTAAAGTGGGATTTGTAAACTGCTGAGATTAATAAAAGTATGATGCTATAAATCCTATAAAATCAAACCAACACCTGAAGCTCAGTGATTACATTGTGGTCAAAAAGAAAAAACTCGTAAGAAAAAAAATTCTATAGTTGTCTTTTTAAAATAAAATGTCAAGTGACCAAAAAAAAGCTCTTCTACGTATTAGTACTTACCTGAAATAATCATAAACTAGAATGAAGCTGCTCCTAGAAAATTTAAGACTAGTAATGAAACTAGACTTTAAACTACATTTGGATTTTTACAAATAAATATAGGATTCAATTCAACAAATACTCTTTAAATGGATGTTTGTTGAATTGAATAGGATAAGCCATATTGCATAGGTGTGTGCTTGCTGTCTGTGACACCACATTTTCACAGTCATGTCAGGGATATCCATTATGAAATAGGATTTCTTAGCATGTGACAGCATGTAGTCAAGTTCACTTTTAACGGCCATTAAGCTGAAGATAAACACAGATCACACACACACACACACACACACACCACACACAACATACAAACATAAGTATGTGTGGGTATATAGTTAACACTACTTGTGTGACCAGAAAAAGTTTGCCATTATTGCCACTCATTTTAAGAAAAAGATAAATTATGAATAGGATAGTTATAGCTAGCCAATCACAGTGCAAATGTTCTTTGTAGGACTAAAGGAGACTTTTGGTGGAAAAATATTACTGGAATTTGGTCAGGTACCTGACAGCATATTCATGCTTGGTGACAAGCAATAGACGTTCAACATAAAGCTCATCTGCCAACATACATGACCATCACAGAGTTCTTTGATTTTTGCCAAATGTCACAAATTAACAAAAAAATAGAAAGGTGTTTCTAGTGAAACTGAATTATTGTCCTGAACTATTACTGTCCATTGAGCAATACTGGAAGTTCTTAAAAATACCTGTTATGATACCAGAAATTTACAGAAAAATAATTTTTTTCCAGATCCAGAGAGTATCTTCAATGTGGAACTAGCAATTATTTCAGTTACTGCCACAAATGGGAAAAAAAATTCTAAATTCATTTTTGGATACAGTAGCAGGATTTTACCTTGAGCTAACAAAGCAAATCTTGCCTTTTACTGATTGGATTCAATATGCATAAAGAATTTTATGGCTTGGATCCTATGGCTCAAAAAGGTTTGGCATGAGCAGGGTCTATCAAAAAAAACTTTATGGTTGTGAAGTATCATAAGTTGGCTTTGCACAATCAAGGACTAACAAGACGACATGACAAAAGAGTGAAAAGGACAAAACTGCAGTTGCATGGATCATATGTTACACCAGTATGCACCTGAACACACACTCTTATAAAGCTTTGCTGATATTAACCCTTTCGTGAAACTAACTAAATCATGGAAATGCTTTCTTTAAGGCAGGACGTATTTAAGTAAGGTAAAATTACCTTTATTTTTATTCTTTGTACCTATAAGTACAGAATTTATGACAATTTAAAAAACCAGTGTCTTTGTAACATGTTTTCTTAAATTAAGCCACTAAGGTCTCTTTACTGTGGAAGACATTCATCAAAAAGGCCATCTAATACTTTTACAATCAGAAAATGCTTAAGCCCCAACATAGGAAAAAAGTGTACTTTTTCCCACCATTTTTTAAACTGTTGAGGAAAAATGGAAATGGAGGGTAAACACCATACACAGTAAAAGAAATAAAAATTTAAGATCTTACCAGTTAGCTGTAATGAGATTATCTAAAACCTGGAGAGCAGACTCTTTCCCTTAAGTATTCCCAGTCCTGTCTTCCCTGACTCTGCCTGCCCCATATCTTTTATCCAGAATCTCTTTAGGGCACCACAGACTGACCACAATTAGTGTTTTGAACCAAATATTGGTAAAAGACTAGGTGGTGATTTTTTTTTTCCAGTGAAATGCAGGCCCAGGATAAGGATGAAATACAGGACACTGAGTTTTATGTCTATCCCATGGCTTCCAGTTAAGCTTAGAACACAGCAGCACTGCATGGATCCATTTCTCCTAGAATTACAGGTAGTATCCTAAGGAAAACTTAAGTTCACCCCCAATCCCTCCAACAAGCCAAAGCTATAGTTAACAATGATTCATTTGCCATTTTATTATTTCACCAAAAGAAGAAACAGAAGTCATCTGGCTTTCTTCACACCAACCAATCATTTTGCATTTTAAAGTTTGGGATGTTTTCCATAATGAGCTGAATCAAAAATCTATTTGAAAAATATATATTTATATAAAAAAAAGATTCATTAAGTTTTTGCACATAAAACATCAATTGTTAAGTTGTATCTCTTTATCTTTGATTCCACGCTGCTGGAAAAAAGTTTGACCAAGCTTGCATGCTAACTTGTCCTCAATTGCAAGTATAGGCATTTCATACTTTTTTGCCCAATGAAAGAGTTAACCTTTCTTGACACAATCACAACAACAGTGATTCTGAGGCATCCTACCCTTAATACTGTCAGTTTCGAGCCATCAACATGAAAATCCTTAATAAGGTCAGAAGATGTCACTGGGAATCAGTTAACTGATGTGCCTAAAGTTCGGCAATACTATTATTCTTGAAGTCTTTTTGCACCATTGATTGATTTAAAAAAAAAAAGAAAGAAAGAAAGAAACAACCATGTTTTGTTTTTCCTCTTTCCAAACTGTCCTGTGCAATATGACACTGGCCCTCTGAGGCTGGCACTCTTAGAGCCCTCAATGTATTTCAGCTTGTAGGATGTTCACGTCCCATTGTTTTTTGCCTGAAATTTGTTGAAAATTGCTGTCATAGATTCATACGCAAGTGTTCTGGCCGTTTGGAAATCATGGGAAAAGCTTGTTTTTTGTATGGCCCAGAGTTAGGCTGTCGGATTGGAAGTGGTGCTGATGCCTCTCCACTCACCGTCACATCCATTTGTTCTATTCCACTTGTCTCCATGGGATAATCCACAGGTGTCTGAGTAGTTGCTGCACTGGCTGAAGCACCTCTTCCCCAGAAATCCCCAGGAGAAAATTTGACTGGGCTTTAAGACAAGGTAGAAATAATAGTTAGTAGCTGTCTCAAGTGTAATACCAATCCCTAAATAATTTCCTTTTCATTAAAATAAATAAAGTGGTACTGTAGAAGCTTCATCTCATTGTGTATTAGCACCACATGGAAAATAAAACTGTCATTCCTTTTGATACACTATATAGCACTATGAAGAACAGAAAAGATGCTGCATTAAATCATGAATGGAAGGGCAGAGCAGAAAACAAACAACTTTGCAAACCTGAAAGCACTATCATTTTCAGTTCATTTTAAAAGGAGAATCTGAAAGCCCATCCACTTCTCCTATGGAGAAAACAAGCCAGAATACCATACTGAGCAGGCAAATAAATACCTGACAGGTGTCCGAGGACTGCCAATGAATCTTCGAGGTGATCGGATTTTTGGTTCAAATGAAAATTTCTCTTTCACACTTTCAAGTACAGATGGAGCCACATATGTAAAACCCTGAAAAACACAGCAATAGTCCTGTGATGAAAAATAATACTTCCTTACATGCACATTAAGAAAACTTAGTTATTTAATCTGACATACCAAACAGGTGTATCAAAATCACCAACCTACACAGTTTCCCACCCTTTCCAGATCCTACTTTCATACTTGCCAACCTCCTCCCAGACCTCTCCCTAAAAACATGCCTCAAGAAAACAGGTTTCTACTGAAACCTTATCAGATTTCTTATATCCAGAAAACAAAAACCCTGTTGCACCTCAAGGGGCAGAAAAGCAAAGAAAACATGTACTCTACAGCATGGTTGAGCATTGAGACAGATGTAAATGATATTCATGTTTCCACTCAAATATTTTTTTAAAGGAATTTAAACCAATATGCTCTGAACAGTTTCTTATGGGCAAGTCATACATCAACGGTGTTCTGACTTATAAGCCCTGGATCACAACACATGCATCTGCTTCTGACATCATAGGAAAATTAAGTTTCACATAAATTAAGTTTTCTAGATTTAAGTGAAACTTACCCATTCAAGTGCCAAAACTAAAAATAATTTTAATGAAAATCTTTCTAAAATGTGTTGGTTGTACACTTGCCTGCCTTCTTAAACCAAGGACAAACACAATTTAGCTTTTTCTTGATGACTTCGAGTCATCACTATGAACAGTTATTGTTGTAGTACATAATAATACAGAATTCTGTGTCTTCTTTTGAGTTTTTCTGTCTCTTACCTCACTGTCAGACTGTCACTTCTCAGGCAGGCACACTGAGACAGCAGTTAACAGCCCCACCTCCATCCCACTTCTAAATTGCTGCTTCTAATCTGCTGTAGGCTGGGAAACCAGATAATCAAGCTGGTTGAGAATTATGTGTTAAATATCATTTAGGCCTTACTAACAGTAAGACAAAATACATGACGTTTTTAGTGGAAGTGCTTTGCGACCACTACTTCTGGAGCTCAAAGGCCTTTTTCCTCATACTTCCAGGTTTGGGGCTGTGTCCCAGAGGCTTGAGATTGCTCGAAGGCTGACCTCTGGATAAGTAAGAGGAACACTTTAGGCACAAAGGTCCAAGGGCAATATAACAAACTTTAAAAGATCTGGTCCATTAATATCAAGTACAAGAAAAAAAAAGTGTAATGATAAAAGAATTAGGCAATACAATAATAAATTTCCATTGAAATGGATTAAATTCAGTCATTTAAATTTTTACTACTGGAGAGGAAACAAAGATCTCAGCCATAGACTAATGTAATCTGTGTGAAATTTACCTTTACCACTTTTGATTTCTCCCATCCTTAAATAAGATATTTCCAGATGCTGTCTATTGATGGGAATTACTACTCTAGTTGAAACACTATCCCTACACCATTGGAGGGAAAGGTATTTTGGGTAAGCCAATTTCTGAGAAGCAAATGAAGCATTTTCATTTTTTGTAGCAAACAAAAGAAAAAAATATTATCTAAGTGATAAACATTTCCTAAAAGATACCCTTTTGTTCAACTAAACTTTTTGGTAAAATTCAGAGTTTAGCACCACACCAGATCCAGAATTAATTTTTAAACACTTCTTAATCTCATAGCTTTTACTTTCTCCCCCACCCCTCCACCCCCAGATAGTGGGGAAACATGGGTAAAATATGGTAAGTAAAGAAATGTTATTTGAGTCAGATCATCAGAAATGTCAAAATTCTCTAGCAAATGTATAAAGGATACAACACAACACTGCAGTCTGTTTCTGAGATTAAAGTGTATATATGAGATTTTTATGATTCCCTTTCTCTAAATACCACCAATCCCCTACCCCCAATTCATGGATGGGAAACTGAAAAATAGCATTCTCTAGTCCCTAAGCAGTATAACATCTTCACTCTCCAGTTAGAAGCAAACTGATAGCCTAGCCATGACAAGCATGCTGCTGGCACAATGGTTTCTAAACTCTCATATCTGCTACAGTATTGGATTAAAGACCATTTTTCTGAGTTCAAATGTACTATATAGGGAAAATTTCTAAAAAGAATCTCTCAAAACCTTTACATGAGTGCCTTAGAACAAGAAAACCACTCCAACTGACTTTTGTTAAGGGGCACTCTCAATCTTTGTATTTCCCAGAGATGCATGAAAATCCTTTCTTACCAGAAAAACCTGGTTGGCACTTTCGCTGAGAGTTGAATCATCTGGGCTGTCAACAGGTGTCTGCCGTGTAAACTTTGAATCGAACTGGCTCACATCCTCTTCAGATTGCTTTATAAAAATAAAATAATGAATAGGCCATATTAAAGTATCAAAAATTTTTGTACCCATCTGTGAAGCTTCTGAATGAGGCTCATCCCACACCTTCTTACTTTAAGACTAGCTGACTTTTAACAGACACTGACACTGAAAATGGAAGCTTAGTACCAAGAATAAAAACCCACAAAATATTTTAAAAACTGCAAATTAAAAACTGTTAAATGGCTGACAATTTTTAGAATCTTGTATATCACATTCCAATAGAATTTATACTCATTGTTGCATTGGTTTTTTTTCTATATTTGTATCCCCAAGACTCAAGTAAAGTATTTTACACATGGCAGGTGTTCCACAAGTTTACTGCAATGAATTATTTACCCAGACATATTGGCTGAAGTGCTTAAAACCAGATATTAGAGTCCTACATTTATTAGTCAACAAAACATTCATTAATAATACATTAATTTCCTGAATGCCAAGGTACTTGTTAAATAAAAGAATCCTTAACTTGATCTGGTCTTCAAAGAGTTCTTATTCTAATTGTGGAGACAACATGCAAATAATTACTAATGTTATTGATAGTGGGGTGTGTGTGTCTCCTCCTGTAGACAATGGGATTTGAGTTATCCTGAAGGACGCCAGGAAAGCCAGAAGGCAAAGGTGAAGACATAGAGCATTCCAGGTATGGAAGATAGCCAGTGAGAAAAGCATGGAATAACAGAAGTAGGAATATAGTATTCAAGGAACAGCAAGAAGACCAATGTTGCTGGAGCATAATTTGTGAAGGGGTTTAAAGTGAATGAAACAGGAAAGTTAGGAAGGAACTAGGTAATGAAGGACTTTAAAAACCAAACAGAGGATTTAAATTTGATCCAGAACTAGAAGAGAGCCACTAGAGTTTACTTAAGGAACTAATATGGCTAGAATTGTTCTTTAGGAAGATCACTTTCATGGACAGGTGGAGGTTATATTAGTTTATGGGAAGACTTATGGCAGAACGACTAAGAAGCTATTGCAGGAGCAGCTAGGTGGATTTGGGGGGAAAAAAACACAATGAATTATCTTTTGAATATGTTGAATTTGAGAGGTCCACATTACATCCAATTTGAGATGACCAAAAGTCAGTTTGTAGCCTAGAGCTCAGGAGAGAGATCAGGCTAGATCTAATAATGATTAAATGTGAGAACTAGCTGATCATTGAACATGCTAACCTAACTATTGACATAAAATCACAATAAACCTGAAAAGTTGTTCCAGGGATAGCCAATTATACAGATCACACAAACCAGTAGGACTAGAAGTAGTTTTAGGTCAATTTAGTCCAAATCTATCACTTGACAGATAATGAAGCCAAGATTCAAAATGACTTGTCAAGGACATACAAGAAGTTTGTAGCAGAACAATGACTAGAACACATTATTCTCTTGACTTCCTATCCATCTTCATCTGCCTTTAAACTTCTCAAATAACAAAAGAGCCTGTTTCGGGTGAGTACATTTATCCAACTACCTAATCATTCTCAAGTATATCTAAACAGCCCAACTAGATTTTTACTAGGACCTTGCAACAGCAAAAATAACATTTTTTAAAGCACTAGGATTACAAAATTTCCTTGTGAGTGGAAAAACCAAGATGATTCGTTTAAAATAGACTAATCTGTGCTCTATCTTTGAATTCTACATAATTTCTAGATTCAATGGCAGTAAAACCCTGATGCATGCTAGTTCACCTGCTCATTAGTTATTTTAGGGAGAAAGGCTTTAAAAAACAAGGAAAGAATTTTCAATATCATGAATTGAGCACTAAAAGTTTCTAAGCAACATTTATCTTATATAAAGAAAGTATTCACTACTGGCAGTAGTTCTTGGAAAGCAGTTACAAAATGACATTTCCCAAGAGAGGAAAGGATAAATTAAGTCTGTCTAGAGTTAATAACATGATACCTAGGAACTGACAATAATTCTTAGATTTTTGGAAATGCATCATTCTTTTCAACAAAAATGAAGGCTGGATTCTCCAAAATGTTTTTGTGCATGACATACCAAAAGAGGTTTAAAAGGGGGCTCCACCTTCCGAGCCAGAAGTTCTTCCCAGTTAATGTGTCTGAAGAAAGGATGAGCCTAAAAAAAATAGAGAAATAACTGACTAGGAATAGTCTGCATAGGTTTAATAAAATTTACAACTCACTAAATGACTTAGGCTTCCAAGTATAGTTAACATTTCTACCTTCCTCCCTTTAAAATTTAAAAAAGTATCTTAATGAGAATTCAACTTGTCAATTCTTACCTGAACTTCTCCAGCATCCCCAGGACCAGCTCCAAGACGTGAAGCAGCATTTCTTTTTAGCAGCTTTGAGGGAAAAAAAAAGGAAAGATGAATATTTTGAAACAGATATCTCTTAGGAACATTTGTTGAAAGTTATTTATTAAAGTAAAAAAGATATTAAAGTCATATCTATTTTGGGGTAATTATTCCTGGATATTGTTGGGGGGAAAAGAAAAACAAGTTTTTGATCAAATACATCAGGATTTTACCTTCAAGAAAAGGATAGCTGTCAGTCCCATCT
Source organism: Gracilinanus agilis (assembly GCF_016433145.1). Taxonomy (NCBI): domain Eukaryota; kingdom Metazoa; phylum Chordata; class Mammalia; order Didelphimorphia; family Didelphidae; genus Gracilinanus; species Gracilinanus agilis. The sequence goes on from NC_058133.1 coordinate 175,485,350, forward strand.
CCATGGCCATTTTATGTCTCAAAATATCTGTATTACACATCAGTTAAAATGGATTAAAGCACAATCCTACTTGTCTGTCTTAAGCCAAGGACGGATGTTTTGTGTTCATTCTTGTATAAGAATGTACTTGTAAGTATGTATGTATTTGAATAAAATCTACCTTTTTAAGCAGATCTCTGGCTTCTTGTGTGAGGTAGGGAGGCAAATTAAGTTTACATTTGAGGATTTTGTCAATTGTCTTCTTTCTGTTCTCCCCAGTAAATGGGGGCTAAAAGGAAGAATAGAAGATCAGTTAGGGTAAAAAAAAATAAGAAAAACCTTACAAAGACTAAAAAAGATAGTTTCACAAATTGTTATGTTTTCATTAAACATTATGGTCAATTATTTGATAATATGCATGAACACAACAGTTTTCATGCTGAGAAATAAACTGATTGCTAAATATATGTATATTTTAAAGATGCCATGATATAGCATAAAGGTCACTGGCCTAAGCAAATCTAGATTCTAGCCCAGGCACTGTCATTAACTTGCTAGGCAGACTTGAATAAGTTACTTGAGCTCTTAGCCTATTTCTCCATCTATCCCTATCTTTGAATAGTTCTAAGAATAAAATGAGAAAATGGAGCTAAAAGAAATTTTATAAAGTATTGTTTCTTTCTAACAGATCTCTGGGGACTTGCTTTGAAAATTGCTTAAATCCATACTACAATTGTAACTTTTATTTAAATATGCTTCCTCTTCACAGAAGGTCCATCACTGTGATTCAACAACTACCCGCCATGAGATGAAAAGCATGCAGTCTTTAACTGTGCACCTACTGCTCCAGTCAGCATGTCATACATTAATGCCCCCAAACTCCACCAGTCCACAGCACGATTATGGCCACTTCTCATCAAGATTTCAGGGGCCCTATAATGAAAAAAAAAAAAAAGTCCACATAAAAACACTTGGTAGGAGTCTTCAAGTTAATTACCATTAAAAAAACTATAACTGAAATCCAGAATTTCACTAATAAGTAAGCATTGTAAACTATTAAAGCAGGAAAAATTTAGCTATTACCCCCAAACCAGACTTATATTGCTTTCAACATGCAGCTCACATGTATTCTATTGTTCCACAGAACGTGTGTGTAACTGTTCCATCATGAATAGATTCTTTGCATAGTCCAAAGTCTGTCAATTTCACATGACCTGAAATGAAAGATGATAGTGAGGTTATTCTGAGAACTGTAAATATGTGTAAAAGAAACAAAAATGTTACACAGAAACAATCTGTTTAGAATCCTTCTACATTTAACTTTTTCTTATTCAACTGTTTCTAAGTATCCAATAAAAAGCAGGTATTATGAATTTAAATCTATCTTACATCTACTCAAAATTGGAATGTCAAAATATGAAATGGGTAAGCAGAAAGAAGTGGATGTCCATGCATGGCTCCCATTATCAACTCACCTAGAATACATTATCATCCATTGAAGGTACCATCCTAGGTTGAAGATATTTCTCATTAATTGGTTAAAGGATCTAGTTTACATATAAAGATTGAAGCAGATTTCCAGCCTCTTTTACATAGAAATGCAGCAATATACAAATAACATAACTGAGTAACAAAGAATTGTGGCTTGAAAGCTTATAAATGCCTTACTTATGGCAACAAACAGAGTAGGCTTATCTTGTCATTTATCCATCAATGGAGATAAATAAAACTGCTATAGAGTAGAGACTCTCAGTACTAGCAAAACTCTCACACTAATGGGCACTTTCACCTCAGCCTTTCTTTTACTTATATCATTAGAAATTTTTCAGCTATTCTAGCTGTCTTCCTATTCCTTAGACATGACGGGCAAAAATAGGCTAAAACTGATGTGGTGTGTGGGTTCACCATATATTCAAAATAGGAGAAATGATATTTCACCAACATGTGAAGATTAATGTAAAAAGATTAGCCTAACTAGTTAATCTTGCCATTTGCCTTGGAATTCAGAACCATGGCTTAAATACAGAAATAAAAAATAAATACAAAAATAAACAGGAATTGAAATACAAATAGGCAGATTCTATGCCCAAGAAAATATGAATTTAATGAAGAAAACCAGGGAACATTTTAAGGAATTGAAAAGCAAATGTCTTTATAGAAAGGCACATGGTTCATCCTTTATTTTAATTATGATACTGGCCTTAGTATCCAAGGAGTCATTTTATTGCATTTCCTATTCAAGAATTCTACCACAGCTTATTAATATATAAGTTATGGATACTTCAGACTACCCAGTTTCCAAAGAAACTTAATAACAGCAACCACATATTTGGTGATCCATCCCTCCCCTCCTTCTAATCTCATGTAAAAAGTCAAGTTTCTCTTTAGTAACATGGTTCTGGAGTGACTACTCATGAAGTTGAAACTTAAAAACAATAATCTTGCACATGAAATAGAAAAGGATCTTTTTAATAACACCAACATTGCCAAAAATTGGGGTGACAGTGCTACCAATAGAACTAAGGTTCTAGATCTGAACAAAGGTGCTCATAACTAATGATTAGGAATTGGATTCTGATTATCAAATAGTAGTTTTTGAAATTATTTTAAAAATAAAATGTAGTCCAAAGTATAAGGGTCAGCCAATATTGATTTAAAGGACATACAAGAAAACATAATATATAAGAAAGCCTCATTAGTCAAGTATGTTGTAGGGAGGATTCTATTTAAGGAAAAGGTTGGACTGGTCACCCCTGTGTTCATTCTGGAAGCCATTTGACTATAGGAGCACATGGCTGCCCTTATCTTAATTCTGACAAGCAAAAGGATGGGAAATAGGCAATGTCACTAATTTTTTCCCCAGAGCTATAATAAATTTTCTGTTTGATTCAGATTTCTATTCCAAGCAACAATGGTTCAAACAATTCACAGCAGCAAGGAAAACTACCAGTGCCTATTAAAGTTCAATTCAAATCATTAAGCATGTTCCAACTTATATATGGACTGTTCTTTTAAATTAGAACTAAGTTCTAATTTAAAAGAAAAAAATTAGCTATTGGGTTTGATTTTTATAGTTCTCTACTTAAAGCACTACTATGTAGTAAGAATTTCCCCGTGGAGAGATGAAATAAAGGAAAGAAAATAAATAATGATACTTCTTTAAGTGTCATTAAAGGAAATCATTACCCTGCCTAGGAATGTTGAACATCTGTCATTCCCATCAATCAAAAAGTAACTAAGTAAATGCCAACAAATATTTTGGTGCCATGAAATTTGAAGAGAACATTTAGTGCAATGAACATGGTGACTTTAAAAATGTTTGTGGCCTATGTAGAGGATTTTAAGATGATTATTTACTATAGAATTATTTACTGTTATCTCCACCTTGGTGATTAAGCATGATATTTTCCGGCTTCAGGTCTCTGTAGATGATCCCTTTTTGATGTAAATGCCCCAAAGCCATGGAGATTTCTGCCAAGTAAAAGCTGGAACAAAAGTGATTTGACATAATTAAAAATACCAGCCTCCCCAAAATGAACTCATATACTGAAAAGAGTTAAGCATGGAACAACAATTCTTTTAAAAGAATCATTAGACATACATGAGTAAATTATTAGGGAAAATAAAAAAATAGCCTAGTTTTTTTTTTTTTTGCTAACAAGCATTTATAAAGTAAAAACTATCAAGTGTTAACTTGCTTTAATATACCACTACAATTTCGAAAAAGTCTCAAACCAACCTCTCTCCCATTGGTCAAGTTTTATTTTGCTTGGAATAAACATTCAGTTGAAAGCAATTTTCCCTTGCCCACTTAGACCTAAAAAAAATTCCATAAGGAGTTTGGTTTATCTCACAAATCAATTAATCTAGTTTGAAGAAGCCCTTCTTCCCTGCTCTCAACTTCTCATCCCTTGCTTTATTTACTTGTACAGTTACTAAGTTAAGGTCCATTTGGAGCCAGCTATAGCACACAACTGGGTAATATTCAAATTCATCCACTTCCATAGAATAAAAGGTTAAATCAATCCTCTCTGCAATGGAAAAGCTTAATATAGTGCAAGACTGGCTTGAGCACAATGCTGTTAATCCTGCAGCATAGTTATTGAAAGACTGAGACAATATGGAAACCCCCAAGACCACTAAGAGATTCCAATAGGGCTCAGAGAGTGCCCTTAGGGCAACGGTGGCAAACCTATGGCATGGGTGCCAAAGATGGCATGCAAAGTGCTTTCTGTGGGCATATGCACTGCCTTCCTCCCCACCCTGAATTTGTTACTAGAAAGGCAGAGGGACTTGGGTGGAGCTGCTCCCTTCTGCCTCTCTATCATGCCTGACAATATTTTATATCGCCTACCCCTCTGCCCAGCAGCCCAATGGGAGAACTTTCTCCCTCTCCTGTGTGTGGTAAGGGGAGGGGGACAGGGTGTACTAGGCACTCAATGGGGGGCCAGGCACAGCACATGGTCTCTAAGGGGGATGGGGCATGGCAGGCAGTCTCTAAAAGGTTCACCATCACTGCCTTAGGGAATTCTTAAATGCAACTTGTTAGAAAAAGCCTAAAATTAAATAATGGAATGAAGTTTGGTAATTAGGGCAATAAATTTAAATTTTGTTAGATGTTCAATTAATATATAGGAAAACAATCACTATTCCCCAATATGGTGACTTCATTAGAGGATGTGCAACTTTTCAGTTCCAATAAAGTATTAATACCTACTTTACCCAAGTACCAGTTTGATACCTACCTCCTCCTGATGTGGAAGTGACCATAAGATTCTCAAAGGTACAAGGGGCTAGAAAAACTTCAAGTATTGCTATAATGATACATTATGTATCTTTCATCTGAGGACCAGCCAGCTAACTGAAAGGCTCGCTTTCAGAAGGCTGGCCACTAGGTAATGAAGTCCTCTACCCAGGGTGTGGGGTTAGGTAAAGGTATAGTCAGATCTTCAAAAGCAATGTAGCCTCAAAGTTGCCAGTGAATGAGGAATTCATATGTAAAGAGCCTCTGCACATTTGACTGTCCACAGAGAAAGATAACTATTTTATTTTATTAATGATCTAAAACTACAAAACCTCGAAAATTTCACTTACCACGCTGTATCTTCCATAAATATTCCCTCTCTTTCTAACTGCATAAACAATTCTCCTCCTGTGGAAAGATGAAAAGAATATTAGAAATAATCTCCATTTCTGGCCTCTCCTTTTAAACTCAACATTCTTGTTTAGATGATAATAAAAATGTTGGTTTCAAAACTAAAAGGAAGATCTGACTTGAAATCCTAGGTTTTATATTACAAATTACATATTTGTAAAGATCTCAGATGAAGTAAAGTCTTAAGCCTCAGTAAAATTTATCCATAATAAGAGAGGTAGTAGTATACTAGCCATACCAAATAATCCTCTGGGACCACATAAAAAAAAATCTCCCCCCGAAACCAACCTACAGGCTGGGCCTAAGGAAAACCTGACAGAGATCCTCCAGAAATAAACAAATGAATAGAAAAAAGGCACACAAAATTTTTGCCTAGGAAGGGGATGACATGAAATAAATGTCCCATAGCAAAGAGTAGGTATAAGACTGTCTTATACCTAAATTATTCATTTTATCTCACTTCTCAACCCCTTCTAATCTGGCTTCCAACAACCTAAGCACTCCACTAAAACAGCTTTTTCTAAAGTTGGTAGTTATTTCTTAATTGCCAAATTTGATGGCCTTTTCATCACCTTTATCCTGCCAGATTTCTCTGAAGCATATGTCACTGTCATTTATCCTCTATACTCCTAGATACTTTCTCCTCTGAGTTTTAGTGACACTACTCTCTCTGTTTTTCTCTTTACCACCCTTCTAGCTCTTTTGCTAGATCATGATTCATACATCTTGCTCTTTGTGGCTATATTCCAAAGGTCTGTTCTGGACCCTTTTCTTTCTATATACCTTTCTTTTAGAGTGACCTCATCAGTTCCTATGATTTCAGTTATCTCTATGTAGATGATTCTTAGATTTATACATACACAGCCCTAGTTTTTCTGCTGAGTCCCATTAGCAATTTCCTATGAGAAATTTCATATTGAGAGCAGCTAGGCAGCTCAATGGATTGAAAGCCAGGCCTAGAGATAGGAAGTCATAGATTCAATCTGACTTCAGACACTACCTAGCTGTGTGATCCAGGGCAAGTCACTTAACACCAATTGCCTAGCTCTTCTGCATTGGAACCAATACTTAATATTGGAAAGTAAGAGTTTATTAAAAAAAAAAAGAAAGAAAACAAATTTCAAACTAAATATCCAATAAGAATAATAAAATCATAAGGACATATCCAAAAATGAATCAATTATCTTTTTTCCCCTTTCTCCTTCCCTAAATCCATTCCTCTTTCAAATTTTTTTGATTTCTGCTTCTTTCTAGGCATTCAATTCACAACCTTGGAGTCTATCTTTAACCTTCTTACTCTTTCTGACCCTACACATTCAATCTGTTACCATTCTTTCTACTCCTATGGCCACTATCCTAAGTTGGGCCTCATCATCAGTTGTCAGAACTATTACAATTGGTCCCTATTTTGTCTCGCTGCTCCATGTCTCCCCCCTTTCCAATCCATCCTCCAAAGCCACCAAGATGCTATTTGTAAAGCACAGGTATGACTATGTCCTTCAAATGCTAGAGGCTCTCCATTGCTTCTGTTTAGTATTCAAAGTCCTTCACAATATGGTTCTTTTCTGCCTTATTATACATTACTTATTATATTATATTATACATTACTTATTATATTATACATTACTTATTATACATATGGGGCAGCTGAGTGGCTCAGTGGATTGAGAGCCAGGCCTAGAGACTGGAGGTCCTAGGTTCAAGTCCGGTCTCGGACACTTCCAGCTGTGTGACCTTGGGCAAGTCACTTGACCCCTACTGCCCACCCTTACCACTCCTGGGCCAAGGACGGTCCCTAGCCTGGATGAAAAAAGGAGGAGGGTTGGGCGTGGGGCTAGCAACCCCACCCTGTAAAAACTACATCTGCTAAAGAAACTGCAACCTAAAGTAGGGGCAGCTGGGCTAGCTCAGTGGATTGAGAGCCAGGCCTAGAGACGAAAGGTCCTAGGTTCAAGTCCGGGCTCAGACACTTCCCAGCTGGGTGACCCTGAGCGACTGTGTGTCCCATTGCCTACTGGTTGTGGCTCTATGCTCCTAGAATGGAGTCCCAGGATAAAAAAAAAAAATACATTACTACCTTTTTGACCTTACTATACTTCCCCATCACACTCCACATTCCAGCCAAACTGGCCTTCTTGGTGTACATCTCGCAGGGCATTCCATCTCTGGGTCTCTGCCCAGGCTGTTCCTTACGCCTGGAATGTTCTAACTCCTCACCAGATTCCTCTTGGAATCCCTAGTTCCTTTTAAGGCTTAGCTCAAACAGCTTCTATCTTTGGCCCTTTCTGATTCCTCTAGGTACTAGAGCTTCCTCAACAAATGACCTTGTATCTCTTTTGTACATATTTATATGTGCACATCATGTTGTCTCTCTGGATACAATGTAAGCTCCTGAAGGCAAGAGCTGCTTCATTATGGTATCAAATATCCCCAATACTGGACTAGTGATTCACTGGTATAAAGCACTTCTGATGAGAAAATTCCAGCAACCAATGCAGAAGACAAGACTGAAAGAGAGTGGCCTCAGACACTGAGGAATGTATCAAAGGCAAGATGAGGAACCTCCCATCTCCAAGGCCAGCTCTATCCACTACAACATATTGCCACATAAGTGCTGCATAAATGTTTGCTGAGAGAGGCAATTATAAATCTGTCTGTCTATCTATCACATTCATTCCCACCAATATTTCAATGCTCTCTAAAAATTCAGGATTATAAAGGGAATTTTTAACTTTTATTTGTACCAAAGTATCCTAAGCCTTAGTACATAGATCAAGTTAAATTTTTATTACCTCACTGTACAAGTAACTACCATAAGATCAGAAAAAGATTTAAGATAAAAAATTTAAAGTTGAGATTCATTTTAGCCCTTAAATGTTCCTTTGTACATGGCTCCAAGTAACAATTCTTAATCAGTTTCTAACTACTTTTTGTCAATGTTTTTCATTCACAATTTTAAATGCTAATTATGAACAAAATGTTATACTGAATGTAATGTTCCACAAGGTACTGTCCCACTGTCTCAATCTCGCATCCTTATACTCTTCAACTCTGGGTAACCCCTGCGATCTGCCTTCTTTGCTCTGACTCAAAAACCAATTGCTGAAGAAATCCACATATTGTGATGACTGGCTACACTACTTTTCACTCATCTGAACCCTCACTGAAAAATGGCAAATCCTTTTATTTGTCTTTCATATCATCCCTATCCTCCTTCTAACACTGGCAATTCTTCAAGCCCCCAATTTAACTCTTGCTCTTTTTTTAGCAGATTAGTTTATCTCCTACTTGCTAAGACTGAACATCCCACCAAACTGGACTAGTAGCTGCTACCCAAACTTGATGTACCATCTCCTGCCTCTGTGTCCTAATATAGACTCTAGCAAGCATGTGATGCACTTCCTTTTCCCCTCCACCTGTAATCTCTCTTTTGCTTTAAAGCAGTGGTTCCCAAACTTTTTTGGCCTACCGCCCCCTTTCCAGAAAAAATATTACTTAGCGCCCCCTGTCACATACTATCACTGCCCCCTTACAGTTATTCACCACCCCCAAATGCACCTGTGGCCATCACTGCTCCCCTGGATCGCTGCAGCACCCACCAGGGGGCAGTGGTGCCCACTTTGGGAATCACTGCTTTAAAGTAAGAGTACAGGTGCCACCGCCTCTATGATTCCCCAGCTGAAACTGATTTTCTCCCTCCTGGACACTTCCCAAAGCATATCTAGGTCTCTGCTGTGCCCCTATCACACTTTACCTTGTATTTTATATAACTGTGTATATGTCATAAAACTTCTGGTTGGCTATAAATTCAAGACTGCAAGGGTGTCATTTTTATACCTCCAACACTTAGCACAGTACCTTGTACGCAGCAGGCATCTAATTAGCTGAACTGAAAAAACATTAATTTACCTAATATCTTTTGCTTAACTTTAGTAATAGGACAACAATAGTATCTTCTGTATAATGTTCATGACCTGGTTTCTAGAAGGATTAGGAATAAAGGAATACAAACAGTGCATACTGACCACTGAGATACTCCAGAATGAGGTAGAGTTTTCCACCAGTCTGAAAGGCATAAATTAGGTCCACAATGAAGGGATGTTTTACTTCCTCTAGGATGTTTCGTTCTGCTTTTGTATGAGCTGTATCTTTTGCATTTCTTACTATCATAGCCTAAAAGAAGAGAGAACAAAACAGTCTCAGCATTTATGTCAGACATATTTGTACTCGATGCACACTTTATATTATCAAAATTAGCAAATACTGATGGAGTGAACCATTTTTCACCATTTCCCACACATAGTATGCCAGGGCAGTTCATTGTTACCAGGGTCATACTGTAAGGCTGTTGATAACCCATATTGTTGCCTAGCCCACTCAAAATGATATTCTGAGAATGACGTGCTTTTTTTTTTTTTGTGATGATCCCCAACCCTGGCTCTGAGACTGCAAATGATCATAGAGTCTGTAGCCCCAAAATAACCCCCCAAATTCTCTCCATGACACTCAGAAATGACAATATAGCTCAGGATATATTGGTCAATATTTGTCTAGAAGCCTCTCATTCTGAACAATTTGGAAATGTTTTACATGATAACACATGTATAACCCAGATCAAATTTGCCCGCCAGCACTGGGAAGGGGAAGGGAGATAAGTTCAATCACATAACTTAGGAAAACTTGTTATAACAAGTAATTTGTAATAAATAAGTAAATAAATAAATAGAAGCCTCTCATTCTAAAACAGTGATTCACCAAAGCCAGGACTCTCACTGAGATATTTCCTAGATAAATATTAATTTTTCTATTCTATTTCAAAATTCGGTATGTTTGATAAGTTTCTTAATTCTCAAAATATTACAAAGGAAAAAGTCAGATGGAAAGTACTAGTCCTATTTTACAAAAAGTAAGGTTCAATAAACTTAAATTTGATAAGATCTAAAAATCAACTGTAAGCTAAGAATCATGTTTTTTAACATTCAGATCACTGAGCTACTTATATACTTCCTTAAAGAGAAGAATCAGCAAGCCCCAAGTACCCAACTGAAAAGCTTACTGAAAAGAACATCAAACGAGCAGAGATAAAGGCACTTTTTGACTTGTTCTCTTTTAGTGATTATATATAGTCTTGTTGGGGAACCACGCAAGGCTCCTATCTCTATACATGAGAGAGTCCCTAACTTTCCAATCTTATTTAACATTATTCCTTTTCCCATGCTCTACATTATAGCCAAACTGGACTGCTAGCAGTTTTTCAAACTTGGCATGTCAATTCCTAACTCCAGTTTTACACAGGCTATGGCTGTCTCCCATGGTTGAAATGTAATTCCTTTCTAAAATCTTTTCTTTTCCTTCAAAGATCAACTAATTTAGTTGTCCTTTCTTCCACAGAGTCTTCTGTTTGTCTCCCTTCTGCTGCTTCCTCCCAAACCTGTCGAAAATTTTTACGTGATCTTTCCTTTCTCACATAATCCTGGAATACTTTGGATCTCTATACTTTGTAGTCTGCTATTCTTCTACATGTTTTATTCCTCACTTCATTGTCAGTAGGGAGATGAAAAAATTGAATGATACATTCAGGACAATTTAAGCTCTTTGAAGATAAATACTGAGTCATTTTTTATCTTTGTATTTTCGGCTCCAAGCACCATGCTTGGGATATAGTAGGCACTCAATGTTGAAACTGTTGAAGTTTAGGACCAAGCTATCACAAACAGATTAATAAACCAAATAATCAGTCTGCTTCCTTAGGGGAACCCCCACTATCACCACATCCTCCCAAAGCACACTCAATCAAAGAGGTTGATAAAGGTAGGAAATAAAGGTTATATGGAAAATAGAAAGTAGTCACCTTTTTAAGCACCTTCATGGCAAATATTTTCCCAGTATTTGCTCCTGTTACTTTTCGTACTTGGAAAACCTAGATAAACATAAAAGTTAAGCTTGACAGATTATCATGAATAACCAAAAGTTGAATTGTACTGGTGATAGGTAAAGCTACATGTCAAATTTTCATACTTGTTAATCATAAAAAAGGAATGAGTCAGGGGTGTAAATAAACTGTAAATACTGTACAGAATATCCCCTAAGCCTTAACCTTTAATATCCTATAAATGCACTAAGGATTGCACGAAAGCACTGGTATATCTAGTATAAGTTAAGTTATTTGCCACCTCAGAGAAGGGGGAAAGAATCCGAATTACAAAAAGATCAGAAAACAATTGTCAAAAATTGTTACTACATGTAATCTTTCAAACAAAATTTAATTAAAAAAAATGTTTTAAATGCCCTAAGAGGCAAACTAGGCAACACAGAAGATAGAGCACCAAGCCTGGAGAAGGGAGGACCTGGGTTCAAATCTAGCCTCAGACACTTCCTAGCTGTGTGACTGACCCTGATTGCCTAACCTTTAATGCTCTTCTTTCCTAGAATTGCTATTAAGATAGAAGTATTTGTTTTTTTTAAATGCACTAAGACTGTGGGGGACAGCATAGATAATAAGAGCCAGGAAAACATGATGTGCAACTGACCATCTGAAAATGTTGCCTAGGTTGAAGATCAAGTTCTAATTTTGTATACAGTACTTGACAGTTTTCCTATTTTGATCTGTTTGATCTGTTGAACCTACCTTCTGTTAGGAAATGCTGTTCAATGGTATTTCAAATGCACAGAATGTTTCTTTACTATACAATATCCTAAAATTTGCTTAGAATAAATTATAAGCAGAGCTTGAAGAGAAAATTATACAAAACTAAAAAGTCAGCTAATATTTCAGAAATCTCTTCCAGGAATGATTAGAAAAATGTTCTACTGTTTTTGCCTCAGAATTTAACAATGTGGAAGTCAATAGGAATAAATATTATTCATTTAAGCCCTATTATGACAAATAGGAATAGTGATGGAAACTGGACCTATGATTTCATTGATACAGAGAACTCCAGAGTAAACTCCTAACAATACCGCTCAGCACCTTCTCCATACCTTCTAGAGAACTGAGAGATTAAGGGTCAGGCAGACAAAACTTGAACCTAGGTCTTCTGACTCTGAGGCTGGCTCTTTAGAAAAACTAAATAATTTTCAAACAGTAGTTAAAGTAATCAGATATTTAAAGCTAAGAATTTTCTACTTTTAACATCCTTGCAAGGTGAGGGTAGCTAGAAAAGAATCTTCCTAACACACCTCAATCCATACATTATGGGGCCATCTCTTCTGCCTCCAACCAACAGTTTAGATCAAGCTATCCATTTCAGTGAGAAGACAAGTTTTTATTTGGTATATGGTAACTTTAAAAAAAAAAATTTCCTACCTTTCCATAGCCTCCTTTACCAAGTACTCGAAGTAGCTCAAAACATTCTGGTCTTATTTTTTCTGGCCCTTTGTTCACACTGGTTTCTGAGATTTCAAATTTTTCACAATGTTCCATGCCACTGGGGAAAAGAAACAATATCAAAAGTCAACTGGTAAAAATTCATATTATCTTCCATTTTATTTTCAGAAAGAAAAAGAGAGATGTAATCCTGTTATGTAAATATCCATGCTCTGAGGAAAGCTAAAGGGGCAAATATATAGAGGCTCAAATTGAAGTGCTCCAACAATGACAATCTGAATCACACACAGAGGATGTTACTAAGCATTTTCTATGATAAGCATCATATACCTTAAAAATGAGCAAACATGTAGGAAAATATTCATTTAGTCATGTGATATAAAAGAAATATTTGCTTTTATAATTTGTTATTATATAAGACAAAGTTTGGATTTCTTCCTCATCTGGAAATTCCAGCAACATATCCTGGGAGCTGTCTAAAAATACCGAACCAAAAACAATTTGGAACTTTGCCCCCCCCCCCCCAAATGACTCAACTATGCATACTCTTTGATCAGCAATAAATACTACCAGGAAGGCTATAACCTAAAGAGATCACAGAGGGAAAGGATCCCTATATATGAAAATTTTATAGCATCTCTTTTTGTAATAGCAAAGACCTAGTATATATCTCCTACCCCCCCACCCCCCAAACCTTTACCTTCCATCTTGGAGTCAATACTGTGTATTGGCTCCAAGGCAGAAGAGTGGTAAGGGCTAGGCAATGGGGGTTAAGTGACTTGCCCAGGGTCATACAGCTGGGAAGTGTCTGAGGGCCAGATTTGAACCTAGGACCTCCTGTCTCTAGGCCTGATTCTCAATCCACTGAGCTACTAAGCTGCCCAGCTGCCCCCTTTTTTCCCTTTTAAAGAGAGAGGGTTACTCCCACCCCTGGGAAAAAAAAAAAAAGCACAGAAGTCATTACAGATGAATAGCATAGTTTTGAAAGGTATATGTTGAACTTGTCATATGCTTAAAAAGGAAGCTCTACATGATGGAGAGTCACAGCATCATATACAATATTCCTCTTTCTGTCTACAGTGTATATGGAAATGTTCATTTTATCTGGTTTAAGTTCAGAATAAAAATAAAATTTTTTCAAATCTCCAATAAAATAAAAAAAGCTCTAATCACTTTTATATAGTGCATTTTCTTAACAATTAGAACTATTCATTCATCTTTCAACATTTGCTGTTAGTCTGAAATAAGGTCACTAAAAAAGGTATCAATTTTGCCTACTGATCTAAATGAATTCTTCATGTTAAGATTATTATGCTTGTTTTACTATGTATCTTCTTAGTTTTGCAGAGAGATAACTACCCAATTAGCTAATATGTTCACCTTTAGTTTAACCAAAAAGTAGCATGACATTATGTATCTTTTAATATAAGGATAACATTCATAATGTACAACAAAAAGTACTTGACTTTTCTACGTAACTTACATGACTTAAAAAATTTAAGCTTACAGGATCAACAGTCCCTAATGCAGCACAGTGCCATGGAGTTGCCCTAAATCTCAAAGGGCATGCCAATAAATGTCAAGTTTTTCCTTTTAGGTTTGTAAAACTTAAGAGCATAGGTCTAGTGATGGACCGTATGTCTGTCATCTGAGTACTAGTATAACTAAATCAGAGAGACTTATTAACTTCGATACCAGGTTGATGGAATTTTCAGCCTGAGGAACTTTCAAAGACCATCCACTAAGCTGTAGAGGCTATGATCACAGTGTAAAAGGAGTAATTCCCACATCAATTAAACAAGATGTTCAATATGCTGACATATAGGATATTCAAAATTATTCACTTAAAGAAATTCATGAAGGACAAAATGTTTAGCAATAGACTCTGAGCAATTGATATTATGATATAACATAATACATTACAAACACTGTCCCAATACTAATCTATACCATCATCAGATTTAGCTTTAAATTCAATGGGCAGTCTACAAATATTAGATATCTGAGACTGACTGGAATCAGGGAACCAGTAAATTGTTTACTTCCTGTGCAGGTCAGCATTCTATTAGGAAAATCTTTTAGAATAAACTTACATTTCATATGGTCCAACTCCTCCATGGTCCATGCTTTCACTTAATTGACCCTGAAAAATAAGATTAAAAAATTTTTTTCAACACCAGGACTACAAAATAATTTCTGGCCAAGGCTTAGAAGAACTTAAATTCTCTGTAGTTTATTAGTAGCTGAACAATATCATTTATAAAACTTCCAGAAAACAGTTTGTAGGGCATCAAAATGCTATAGAAAAGTAACTAAATAATCAGAATTCCACAAATATTATTGTGGAGATTCTACTTTTTTTTTTTCTTAAACAGTTGATAGTTATTGAAACTGTTCAGTAATTTGTAACAAGTTATTTTGGAAATTGCATGGATTTGTGTTTCCCACCTGTCCAAAAACCTATTCTTAGCATTTTTGAAACTGAAGCCACTCTATTTCCAAACAGAAAATACTGAATTGACATAATGTGTGTATTTTTCCTATGTGAAACTGACTCTCCTGTCACAAGCTAAAATAAGCACAACCATTTCAAGATATGGTAGTCAGCACTATTTTTGATTCTGATTGGGGCAAAATTAAATACCTGCAAAGAAGATCAAGTGGCTAAGGGTTGTGGAGCTAAATATTCCATTTCAAATCTGATAATAACGGGTTACAAAATTACTCAGTGATAGATGTTAGCAAAATTACTGCTACCGGGAAATGAAAAATTGCCTAAAAAGCAATTAGGACTTTGGTAGATTTTTAACATACTTCACTTGATTATGAACCTGAGATCATTGTTTGAAGGGTTTAGTATTTCACTGTGAATCCATGATAGTTCTTGACAGTTGTCATGAAACATGACAACTGAATATAAAAAACAGTCAATTGAGTATACTTGCTTTGCTTTCAAAGCAAGAGAGCCAATTTGGGCAAAGAATATTGCCCATAGAGCAAGAATAGTTCTTTCTAAGAGATCAAATACCAGGAAAACAAATGCAATCTGGTCATTTAGTTTGGCCAAGAAACTAGTGTGAATAGGCCAGAATTATGGTCTTCCTCAGAGAGGCTCTTCTGGAGAAAACAAAGGCATATATCAGTGGGGGCAATACAAGAAACTCACACTGTTTCTACTTACACATTTTTTCTTCCTTGGTTTGAAGACTTTTTAATCTCCACAACTATGAGTAAATCACCTATTGTGACGTAGTTGCTTTTAAGAAAAGACTCTGACCATCTTTCAGAAGTAATGCAGCTGGTATTACATAATTCTGCTCTTCTCTGATGTTACTTTTATTCAGTTCTAAATTGAAGACCACAAAGTAGTTAACAAAGAACCATAGCTTTGAAGCCAACACTCCACTCAAGATATGCCCTATGGCTGTGTTTCATTTCCTGAGCTAGATGGGCCTGTCTTACCACCTGCAGCTGCACAAATGTTTTAAACTTTCTACCGTTATGTAAGGGCAGAAACACTTAAAATAAGTCATCCATTCTTAGTATTCATCAGTAACTCTACACTCTAAGCTTCAAAATCAGAGTTTAAGGAAGAATTCCTTAATTAGGACTATAGCCCACAAAGGCAATTTTATTTCAGCATAAACCTCTTTATCCATATTTCTGTTCTGTAGTTTTTCTTTCTCTCTTCCTTTTCTTTTCTTTTTTTTTTAAATTCATGCTACAATAAAGTGGCACTAAATCTGGGCTGCAACCCTAATAGGAATAATAATACTGGTACTATAAATATCACATGGTTGTTATAAGGAGAGTATTTGTAAACTCTGAAGTGCTATGAAAATGAGAGTTTTTACTGTGATCCTCATTATTATATTTACTATCTCTTACTTTTCCTGTTTTACATAATTGTACTGTTGGAATTGCCTTCCCCTGTCTGACAAAGCCTGAATTTATCTCCTGAGCACCATATAAAATGCACTGTTTGAAGCTGGCTTAGTAGAATGACTTCTGTTTGCAAAAGTTCTATTTTTAAACAATTTTAAAGTTCAATCTATATTTACAAACTAGGATTTTATAAATTAATATCATTTAAAAGAAAATAAATTAATGAGAAAGCAATTTCCATCATAATAACCACATTACCATATAATTATTGAGTACCAAACACTTTTCAAAATGCTCTTAAAGGCACCAAAGTGAAAATTCTTTATCATAGTAATAATTCAAGAAATTAAATGTAAATGTTAATAGCTCCTTTGAAGGAATTTCTTACATTTTCAAATCAGACTCAGGAAATTAACCACTCAATTTTAAAACTATTATTTTATTCATAGAACTCCCAAGTTTCAGAGAAAATTTTCAACTTTTTATTCAAAAAGAATCTCATACAACAATCTTAAGGCACTGCTCTGAACATACTACAAACTGCGAATCAATCTATTCCCACATTAACTGCTTAATTTCTAGTCTTTTCTTGTTTTATGTTCCTATAGCAAACAGCAAATACCAATACTTTCATTAATTCTTATAATCTCTGATAGAGAACTTTCCCTTAGTTTCAATTTATTGTTCCAGATTACGGCCATTGACCAAAAATTCAGCTGGTCATCCTTTTAGTCTGAATCCATGATTTCATCATCTATGTAGAAAGCTTCCCAAAGACAAAATTTCCTTGGCCAGTGCAGAATAGCAAAGGGCCTGGAGAGCTAAAGGAACTAGGATCACATGATCAGAATGTATCTGAGGCAGGATTGGAATTCAAGTTGTACTGACTAAAACTTTCTATCTGCTCTATCATAGAGCCTTTCACTTATTAAAAGTATTCAATTAGGTTTCCTTTCTAAAAATACTTATTTTATTTAATTTTAGGTAGTAAGATGGCATAGTGGGTGGTGTAGGACTTGGAATTAGCAAGACCTGCGTTTGAATTCTGCATTAGACATTGTGTGATCCAAGACAGTCATTCTCTCAGCTTTAACCTCTCTCAACCTTACTTTTTTGTAAAATGGGAATAACCAGAGCACCTATCTCAAAGAGTTTTTAAGGATCAAATGATTTTACAAATCTTAAATTACTAATATGAATGCCAGCTGCTATTATTATTTTTAAATGCATAAATTTAGTCTATTATATTTGTTCCTCTCTGAAAGATTCATTTAGCCTTCTGCCTATGGAAAAACTAACAAATACTTAATGAAGTCTAAGAGCACACATACCCAGAAAGGCTTGCCCCATTCTAAATGGCGTGACAGGGCATCTCATGGAGTATAATCCTAATGGTTATCTGACACCTCAATTATGTAGCACTGCCAAAATAACTGCCTTTATCAATAAATCACACTTTGATAAAAATGTGGGATGGAAAATGTTCCCTAGAGATCCCAAAGTCCAACTTCCTCAGTTTTCACATGAGAAAGTTGAGTACCAGAAAGGTTCAACGACTCACCTAAAGTTAGATGGCTAAAGTGGCAGAGAATATATAATTGAAACCAAAATCTCTTGATTTAGATCTTATGTTCTTTCCACTGCATCACACCGAGGGCAAACTAACTGCTGGCTAATTGGCAACAAACGATGTGAACAGGCTTGACTTTTTTGAACTCTATAAGCTATTAGCACAAACTTGAAAATTTAGTTCAATAACACCAATAAATAATTCCAAAAGAAGTTTTTTGATTTGAGTATTTCCATGACACTAGATAAATGTATTGGTTTGAATAAAAAAAATTACTAAAGCATATTTCATAGATATCAAAGGGAAATTATTATAATTTAAACTATTTTCAAATGAACTGAACTATTTTCAAATCTTTTCATTATAAAAGTTAGCTTTTTTATTTGGTCATTTTTCAATCATGTTCAACTCTTTAAAAGCCCATTTAGTTTTCTTTAGCAAAGATATTGAATAGTTTGCCATCTCTTCATTTTTCAGATGAGAAACTGAGGCAAACAGGGTTAAGTTACTTACTCAGTATTACACAGATAGTAAATGCCTGGAATTTTAACTCGAGAAGATGAACCTTTCTGACTTCAGGCTTGCCACTCTATCCACTGAGCCACTTAGCTCCCCCATCTCCATAAAAATCTAGCATTATTAAAAGATGATGACAAATCAGGCCTCAGACACTTCCTAGCTGTGTGACCTGGGCAAGTTTGTTCCCAACTTCCAAGCCCTACCCACTCTTCTACCAATGCTTAGTATCTATTCTAAGACAAAAGGTCAAAGTTTTTTAAATTAAAAAAAAATCTATCTTTAATTCTAAAATTGTCAATTCAAAAAAGTATGCCATGTCTAAGAATGTGAGCACTGAGAATTCAGGGACAAAGACTCCTTTTTGTTTCAAATAGCATTTAATACACCATATGGTTTCAATAATATCAAAATCCAAGCAGTAGGCTATGTGAACAATATAATTAAGAATCGAAAAATCTTGCAACAAGTTACCTACTCTGCCAGACTACTTCAGAAATACATCTCAGGTTTAAATGAATTTGACAGTTCAATATGGATTTATTTTTCACAGGATAAATTTCATTTATTTTAGAAAGGCTGTGTGATGATGCAGCAGATAGAGAGCTGACCTTGAAATCAAGTTCAGAGTTCAGGTTCAGCTACTGACAAATACCTGGGCAAATTCACAATGCTCTGGGAAACTCACTTTAGATTAATTTGTAGCAGAATACAGATAAAAGCAAACTATTTTTCACTTTATTTGTGGGTTTGGGCTTTATATGAGTATTCTCTTACAACAATGACCAATATGACAGTAAGTTTTGCATTATAATACATGTATAACCCAGATCAAATTGTCTATCATTGCAAGGAATGGAGACAATTTGGATCTTATAATTTCAGGAAATATATCTTGAAAATTATTATTAAGGGGAATGTAATTGAGAAAATAAAATATTTTTTCAGAAAATTAATTTATAGAGAAGGTATTGACTTGCATTGTTTGGCATTTCCTCACTTACACCAACAAAATCATAGACCTAGTCCCTATGTCTATCCTATTACATTTATTTAGTGTCTATGAGCAAAACAAGATGGGTTACAAAGAAAAATGAACCAGTACCAGTACCAGCTCTTAAGAAACCTGTAAATGCAATGAAATAAAGACAGAGAATTAATAGACTGGGGAGGAAGGGGGGAAGATAGTGTGGAGAAAATAGAGAGAGGAACTTCATCAGAGCTGAGTAGTTAAGGAGTGAAGTGAATTCTTTGTACCTCAACTGACTTATGTAAATACACAAAAGCAAGAAAGCTCAGTAGCATGAAGGGAAGCAGTAGTTGAAAGAAAGTTGAAATAAGAAAGAGGAGCCTAAATTTCAAAAGCTTGGTGGAGGAGTTTGTGTTCTCTTCTAGAAGTAATAGTTGCTTTTTAAGACAAGGAGTAAACATAGTCAGAACTGGGTCTCCAGAAAAGTTTTTAGTACCTAGGTCTGTGAAGGCGAACCTATGGTACTTATGCCAAAGATAGCACACAGACCCCACTGTCCCTCCCTCCCCCTGGAGTTCCTTAGTAGAAAGACAGAGGGACTGGGGAGAGCTACTCCCCTCCCCCTCTCCACCCAGACTGAGGACATTTCTCACTTCACCTGGCCCTCTGCCCAGAAGCCAATGGGAGCACTTCCTCCCTCCCCTGTGTGGGGTAAGTTGGGTAGCTCATAGGTTGCAGAGCTGGAGGGGAGGGGAGCACTTGGGCAACTCTCCTCCCCCTCTCTACACTTGCTTAAGACACTCCTCACTTTATCTCCCACTCCAACCAGCAGACCAATAGGCATTCTTTCTCCTTCCCCTCTGTGGGATAAGGCTGGGGCTGGGTGCACCTAGCACTTGGGAACAGGGCACCACAGGCACAGCACATGGTCTCTGGGGTGGCATGGCATGGCATGGCGTGTGGTCTCTAAAAGGTTCACCATCACTGACCTAAGTGGAGGATGGAGTGAAGAGGGTAGAGACTAAAAGCATAGCCCAAATAAGAGACAATTATAATAGCCCATGAAAAAAGCACTGATATAAACTACATCAGACCTCCTAGAAGGGAAGGGGAAGGAATATGACTCAATTCAAGAATTTTTTTTAATAGTCCATGAAAGGAATAGTTCAGGATTATTCTAGGGTCTTTTCTGTGAGCAAAGAAAAGGGAACTGATGAGAGAGATGGAAGGCAAATCGACTAGGATTTGGGGAAGAGAGTCAAAGATGACTTTTCCAGTTATAAAATTAGGAACATGGTACTATCAAGAGAAATAAAGAGGTTAGGAGAAATGGTACATTTGGAGGGTAAGTTGATCTTGATAAGAAAAGCATTATTCAATTCTTTTGTTTTAATTTCCCATCTTTAGAGTACTCAAATATCTTCATATAGAAAACATACACTTATAAATACATGTATGGCATTGTTTTACAAACACATCTTTTATACATATATAGTTTTGTATAAATATGACATTTTTAAAAAATCTTTACATTTGTCACATTAGTAGCATACAGATGTTAATACTGTCTAATGAGAAAGGCATTCCGCAATTAAATAACATCACAACACAACAACACAAGCAAGGTGTAGCTAAGTTACTCAGTTCCCAAATTAGTATTCTATCTATTTAACCTTTCCTTTTTTGGATTTAAAAGGAAAGCATTAATTAATATTTCTAATTCTATCTAAAGATCCATGCTGATGCCTCATTAGGGTGTGGTGGTAATACTAGGAGGTTCTAGAAGTAGTAAGTCTTACCAAGCAAGAAAGGACTGAGTAGAGGATCAGTAAACAATGTTTATATATGAAGTGTCTGACAAATCTGGAAGTAATATGACTATATAATATACATATATTCAAATACATATATCATACCTTAGCTATTACTATTATTAAAAAATGTACTCATAGATTATTTTGGTCATACCAACTTACAAAACTATATGCTAGAGCTACTAGTCTTTCAAACTCCTGTCTCTGACACATATTAGCTGTAAGTCACTTTAACCAGACATTTTATATCTGCAGCAGCAGTAGGCATTTCCTCACATGAGCTCCGTCTCCAGTTGATGAAATTACAGATACCAACAAAAACAAATGAAAAAAAAAAAAACACTACATATTAAGACATGAAGGGATGTAACCTCTCCCCATATTCCCTACACAGATGGTGAAATCACAGGCCAAAAGAGAAAAAGAAGGTATATCAAGATGTGAAGGGATCACCATTTCAGTGAGAGGGACCCAGAGATGAAATCACAGATCTTTTTTGGCACTAAAATATATATATTTTTAAAAAAACAACTTTGGGCAATCAGATATTGTTCTTGGTCCATGCCTTATCGCTGACGTTTATTAGCATAGAAATAAATTATTTTTGATTTACCAACTCTAAAAATTATTTTAAAAAATAACAAATAATCCTTATGTCCTATCTGGCCTGGAAAAAGAAATATAAAAAAAAGAACCACAGAAGATAGAAACAAGCTAGAAAGTATTCGTACCATAGAGCAAGGTAGCCCTGGAACCATCACTAACATGTTCCAGATAAAGCAACTTATTTTGGGGAGGCCAAATCACAGTTGTTGACATTGTTTTCTTCACTCCCAAATCTCATCTGAAAATTGCATAAACCTCTAGTCTTGGGGGGTTGGATAGGGAGGAGAAATGGAGAAGAAGGGAATCACAATTTGCACTGTAAACAGATTTTAAACAATCATACCTCTAACCCCGCTACCCCTAAACTCGGAGAGATGCAAGTGACACTCCCAGGACCTCTGCGGCTGCAAAGCACAGCCCGCGGAAGTTTTCAGCTGTCATCCCAACAGCTGAGCTAGCGCTCTGGAGGCGCCAAGAAGCCCGGACGAGCGCAGAGAGCGGGGACCCGAAGCTGGGGAGCAGCTAGAGCTCTCCGCGCCAACCACCCACAGCCCGTTCCCCCACCGCTGCCTTCCAGAACCGCTGCTCCAGGGTCACCCTGAGGCTCGCGCCATCCCCCGCCCCTCGCGGCTAAAGACCCGGGGTGGGGGGGGGGGGGGTGAAGCCCGAGGGTGCCGTGCACCTGCGCCCGTCAGCAGCCGTCCCCACCGCGGGATTGGTGCTGCCGTGCAGCCCGACTCCGCAGCTGGGCCTGCTGTTGATCTGCCCACCCGCCCGCTCCGTTCTCCCTCGCTCCAGCTACTGCCCCTCGCCCCAGTCCAGGGTCCTGGAACAGGCCCAGCTCCCTGGGCCCAAGCCTACGCCCCAGCCCTGTCACCTCGGCCCGGCCCGGCCCCCCCCCCCCCCCCCCC
>NC_058133.1:175513012-175578950 GCF_016433145.1 Gracilinanus agilis
CCCCCCCCCCCCCCCCCCGACCCCGGGCCTCACCCCTTCCTCCAGCTCATCCTCAGAGCCTGCGTCCTCCGGCTGGTCCAGGTCGATGTCAAAAACTCCTGCCATGGCCTCAGCTTCCCCGTCTCTGAAGTCTGGCGCTGGGTAAAATCCGTCCCGCCGCCGCCGCCGCCTCATGGGCCCGGACCCGCCGCAGCCACTGCTGCTACCGCCGCCATCACCAGCTGCCTGGTCTCAGTGCGACTGCGCTTGGGCCCTAGGCTCACACTGCAAGTTCCGACACTACACATGCGCAGAATAACCCATGAAGCCGAACCGTGGGCAATGGGCAAATTTAATGCTTGCTCTGGAACAGAGGTAGTGGTTGAAGCATGCGCATAACGTCACCTGAAGTCGAGGAATAAATTTGAGCGTGCATCTTGCCACTAAAGCATTTGATAAACGGCGAGCATGCGTAAGGATTCTGACATTTGATGAAACGAAAACTGAACTTGCGCATAACTTTGGGCAAATTGGGGAAGGGGTGGGACGACAATTAGGGAAAAGGTGCTCAGAACCGAACATGCGCACTCTTTCTTCTGAAGCCTTGGGTACGGACTGCGAACATGCGCAAGAATAATGTTTCGGGAGGGGTTGGTCGGTATTATAGCGAGCATGCGCGATTTCACAGCCGTTGTGCTCGGGGTTGGTTGTACTTCTGCTAGAGGGTCTCTGTTTTGGCCCGCCTCCAAGAAGTTGGTGAGTACCGGCCTAGGCCGCCCAGAGTTCGGAGTCCCGACGTGAGATAGCCTTCTCTCCTCATTCGCCAGCTGTGCCTTTCACCGAGATGACCTAGCCGGGAGTTTTAGGAACCCCAAGTCCCTGGCTTCACAACTCTTTATGTTTCTTACTTAGGAGTCTTTGGCTCCTCTGCAGTGAGATGAAACCCCTGCAACCTTCTCAGAGATTTTCGCCGCGTGCAAAGAAACCTGGCCGCTGTGGCTTTTCAGAATTATATTAATAAAACATGGGATGGTGAGCCTGGGAGCTCAAAGGAATCTTGGAGATTGAACACAGCGGGGTCAGTCACCTGATTTTACAGGTGAGGAAACTGAGCCCCTGAGAGGGCATGTGACTTGATCAGGGCCCCCCATAGGTAATAAGAGCTATGATTGGAAGTCTCTGGACTCCAAACCCTGCGATCTCGTAGACAGAATTTTTTCCCTTCAGCCATGCAGATCACAACTCATCCATGTCTGCCCATACATGTGATCCTTTGACCAATATATTAGTAAAACCTGACATCCCCTTTGCCAACATACACATGGAGCTCCCTAGATTGTTGCTGTGTAACCACTCGCCTTTTAAAAAATCTTTTTCTGGTAAACAAGTATTTATTAAGATACTATGCTAAGGGCTGGGGATACAAAGAAAACGAATCCTTGCTCTCAAAGAATTCGCATTTTAGTGTATCATATATAATTCCAACCCACAAAAGGAGACAAGATTTGGGAAGCATACTAAAACATTCTTGAAAACAATGTGCATTTATTTATTTGGTGCAGAGAAGCTCTGATCTGTTGTGTTTGTTTTTTTCTTGTAAACTAATTCAAAATTATTTTTGTCTGGATGAATTCAATGTACCTAGTACGTGGTAGACACTTAAATGATAGCTGACCCATTGACTTGGTTACTCTTTTCCTACACTTTGTCAGTGCCTTCGTTCCCTCTGAGACTACCCCAATTTACCCTGTACATTGCTTAATTGTTTACATGTTGTCTTCTTCTATCATACTGTAAGCTTGGAAACAGGAACTGTCTTATTGGGTGGTAGAGGGGTTGATCTATGTCTCTCCACCTTTGCACAGTGTCTGGCTCTGCAGTAGACATTTATTAAGTGCTATTTGATTGACTGAACTTTTCTTATGAGGGTTGTTAATATAGATGGGCATCTAAGCTTGGGAAGAAGTAAAGGACCCATATATTCTTACTCTGACTTTGTGGTATCTTGCTACAAGTAAAACCACAATCATTGTTGAATCTGTTGTTCCAGATAAAGGAAGCAAGGCTTATCAAAAATTCTTTCTGGTGCATCAGCCCTTATTGATATTCACCTTTTGTTTTTCGTTTTCTAAATGTATCTGCATGCTTAAGAGATTGTACTCAGAGCTTTCACGAAGAAAGAAAAGTCTGGATTTGGCATGTGCATGGTAGATTAGGGTAAGTAGTCAAGAATGACACTAAGGTTGCAAAGCTGAATGACAAGAAGGATAGTAGTGCCCTTGACAGTAATAGGAGAGTTTGAAAGAAATACGGGTCTGTAGGGAAAGATGAGTCTGTTTGGGGCTTGTTGAATTGTAATGCCTGTAGGATATCAAGTTTGGATTGCCCAGAAAGTTATTGGTGAGGTAAGACTCAGGAGAGAGACTAGAAGCAAGACATATAAATATGGGAATCACATGCTTAGAATCTGGAACCTTTGGTAGCTGATGAAATCACCAAAATGAGAGAGTAGAGAGAAAAAGAGAACAGAGACCTTAAGGATCCCCCATGAATAAATATGACATAGAAGAAGAGCTATTGAAGAAAACTGGAAAATAGTGGTCTAACGGGTAGAAGTTTTTTTGTGTCACAAATACCCAGAAAGTATATCCAAAGAGAGAAGGTGGTCAACAGTAGAAAACAAGAGCAGACAGAGAAAAGGCCATTAGATCTGGCAATTGGTAACTTTGGAGAGTAGTTTCAATTGAATAAGGTGGAAAGCCAGATTGTAGAGGAGTTAGAAGATAAGAAGAAAGAGAGTAAAAGCACAAGTACAGAAGAGGAGGAAAAATATGAAGAAACAAGGCGGTACAGTAGGATCTACTGCAGCTTTGGTTTTTTTTTTAAAGGCTGGATGAGACATGGGCATGTTTGTAAGTAACAGGAAGGGAAATAGATTGGGGAGAGTTTATGAATTAGAGCAAAAGCTGAGAGTATATTCTTTTGGGGCGATTTGCTCTTCCTCAGATGGCTATCACCTTTCAGAACTGGAGTAAAGGAAAAGATAGTGGGCAATGTCCAAATAATGTGAAAAGGATAGAGAAGGAAGATCTCAGTAAAAGGCCTCAATTTTTTCAATGAGACAAGGTTCTTAGTTTTTTCTTTTTTTAATTTTATTTTTATTATCATGCAAAACATACTTCTATATTGGTCATATTGTAAGAGCACACTCATACATAACCAAAACCCCAAAATAAAACCATAAATACACTGACTTGAGGGACAACTCGAGCAGTTCCTCTCTGGAGGTGGATAGCATTCCCTGTCATAAGTCTTTCAGGATTGTCCCAGATCATTACATTGCTGAGAGTAGCCAAGTTTTCACAGATAAGTCATCATATACAATATTGCTGTTATTGTATACAATGTTCTCCCAGTTCTGCTTATTTCACTCTGCATCAGTTCCTGCAGATCTTTCCAGCTTTTTCTGAAATCATCTTGCTTATCATTTCTTATAGCACAATAGCATTCCATCACCAACATGTACCACAATTTGGTCAGCCATTCCCCAGTCAATGGACATGCCCTCAATTTCCAATTCTTTGCCACTACAAAAATAGCTGCTAGAAATATTTTTGTGCAAATTGGTCTTCTCCTCTCTTTTATTATCTCTTTGGGATACAGACCCAGTAGTGGTTTTACTGGGTATGCACAGTTTTATAGCCCTTTGAGCATAGTTCCAAATTGCCCTCCAGAATAATTGAATCCGGTCACAATTCCACCAACAATACATTAGTGTCCCAATTTTGCTACATCCCCTCCAACATTTACTACTTTCCTTTACTGCCATACTGGCTAATCTGATAGGTGAAAGTTCTTAGTATCAAAAGTGATGGCAGGAGAAACTTGAATGTTGGAGGGGGCAAGACAAGGTTTGGAACAGCTGTTGCATGGAGTAGGATAGAGAATTGATTAGAGAGAAATAGAAACATTTCTTTGCTACAATGAGTCATAAATTGCTAACAATAGCATACATTTGTAATGAACTCAGTCAGCACGGTTTTTAGATTTCCTTTAGCTCAATTCAGCAGTACATGAGTAGGAGTGAAGGAAGCTGTTCCTGGGAATAATCTGGAGCTGGATTTTGTCAAGACACAATTAATGATGAATCAAGGGAATAAAGAATTCAAAAGAAAAGGACATTGTTGAGTTGACCTGGTTCACCAAGGGGTTGAAATTGGAAAGGGAGGAAAGTAGAGCCAGAAAAAGGGTAATAGCCTTGGAAAGTACTAAGGGGCAGAAGTATTAGAGGTCTTGGTAAGGGCAAACAGTGGGTTTAGGAAGAATAAGACATGGAAATTTGAGTATCAAAGGGAAGAGGTCATATAGAAGGGTTAAATACTGCTTTTCTTGTCACAATTGTTTGGATTGTCAAACTCAGTGATTCTATATCACATGGGAAGGAACTCACCAGTGGAGTATCCCTGAAATCTCATTGACCCTGTGCCCTCATATATTTTTATTGGTTCCTCAGGAAGGAAGAATTAGCATACTCATCAAATTTTCAGGTGACATAAAACTAGGAGAGAGAGAACTAATATTCTGGAAGAAGAGTCACAATCAAAAGTACCTTGACAAACTAGAATGTTGGAGTTGTATCTAGTAGGATGGAATTTAGTGGTGTTCAATGTAGTCTTACATTTAAATATTTTTTAAAAATCAGCTTCACAACTATGAGGGAATTTTGGTGAAGCAGCAGTTTCCTGAAAAAGATCTAGGTGTTTTAAATGGACTACAAGTTTAGTACAAGCCAGCAGTGTGATATAAGAGCCAAATAAGTTTATATTGTCTTCAGCTACATTAAGAGTATCATGGCCTCTGAGGGATTTATGATAAAGAACGCTACCCACATTCAGAGGAAGAACTACAGGAGAAGAAACATGTAAGAAAAACAAATGCTTGAATGCATGGGCTGAGGAGGACATGATTGGGGATGTGGACTCGAAACTACCACACCAATGCAAATATCAACAATTTGGGAATAGGTCTTGAACAAGGACACATGTTAAAACCAGTGGAAATGTGCGTCGGCTATGGGTGGGGGGAAAGTGGGGGGTGAAGGGGAAAGTAAGAGCTTGAATCATATAACCATGTTAAAAATGAATATTAATAAATGATTTAAAAAAAAAAGAGTATCATGGCTTCCCAGAATAGAGAATCAATAGATAGTTCAACCATACTCTACCCTAATCAGACCTCATCTGGAGTATTGTGTTCTTTTTGGGGCACTGTGGTTTAAGAAGGATATTGATAATCTGGAGAGCATCCAAAGGAGGGCAACCATTATGGTAAAGAGTCTTGTGTTTGTGTCATTTATATTTGTTGAAGGAATTGGGTATTTGAAGGTTAGTGTTGTGCAGAAGACTTTCTTTTTTTGCCCCAAAGATATAACCAAGAGCAATAGGTAGAAGTTACAAAGAGGCAAATTTAGATTTGTTCTTAGGAAAAATAATTAGAATGATTCAAGAGTGGAATATTGTCTCAAGAGGTTGTGGGTTCTTCCACCTTAGAGAGCTTCAGTCATAAACTAGATTCAGTCATAGACTAGACCAGTGTAATGGGCAAACTACGACCCGCAGGCCAGATGTGGGCCCCATGAAATGTTCTATCTAGCTGCAGTGACATTATTCCTAATCTGACAGATTCAATGAATAGGATACAATAAAATGAAACTTCGAAAGAGTTGCCTTAGAAACAGACTGACAGATAAGCATTTCCTTTCCTTTGGCCCCCTCTTTAAAAAGTTTGCCCATCACTGGACTAGATCATTTGTCCTGTATGGAATTTAGGGGATTTCTCTCATGTCTGGGATTAATTAGATGACTACTAAGGTTCATTCCAACCTCAGATCCTGTAATCTTTATGTATAATTCATCTAATCCAGCTGCCTCTTCCATCTTTGTTTTCATTAGTGCCATTTCTAGCAACTCTGTAAGCACACATGGGACAATGATATTAGACATCAATGTGGTAGCTGTAATGTCTTTATTGGTGATAAAAATTTATTATAAAAAGCTTTGCAGATTTTTTCCATTTTTCTTCTATTGCTTCCTTCCATTTTTATCCATAAATGTGGGATGACTTTGCTTAGCTTAGACTTTGTCATTCTTTATTTAAATTGATTTTACTCTTTATTACTACTACTTTCTCTTTCATGAAGATACTGCTTATTATCTTCTATTTCCCTCTCCAAGATTTGACAAATAAGTTCATATTTTTAAACCTCTGTTGCCCTTAGTTGCTTTTTTTTTTCTGTTAAGAACTTGCTGACTATGGTGCTTTTTAGGGGTTTTTGTTCTCATTATGTTTATTAATTTATATCAGTTAAACTTCTGGGTAAAATGATAGCCTGAAACATAAATCACTATAAATAAGAAAAAAATGAAATGATGTATTTATCCCAATTATGGAAGGAAGATGAGAAACAGTATGGTGTCGTGGTTAGAGATCTAACCCTAGAGTTAGAAAGACATGAGTTCAAGTCCTGTATCTGACTATGCTCTGTAATGTGAACCTGGACAAATCACAGAACCTCTCACTTACCCCATGTTACTTACTAAGTTTGAAAGATCCTTAAACTGCAGAGTAGATACCATTTGTATTGGTATAGGATAGTGATGGACAAACTTTTTAAAGAGGGGACCAAAGGAAAGGAAATGCTCATCTGTCAATCTGTTTCTAAGGTAACTCTTTGGAAGTTTCATTGTATTGTATCCTACTCATTGTATTCGTCAGATTAGGAATAATGTTGTCACTGCAGCTAGACAGAATATTTCAAGGGGCCTGCTTCTGGCCCATGATATAGGAAGTTTCCTTCTTAGGAGAGCTCTGTAGCAAAGAAAGCACATTTCTAATATCATCTGAGAAGATAACTTTTTCTTTAAGCAAGTAGAAGAAATTATTAGGGAAAGCAAATAAAAAAAATTTTTAAACCCTTAACTTCTGTGTATTGGCCCCTTGGTGGAAGAGTGGTAAGGGTGGACAATGGGGGTCAAGTATAAATATGAAAAATGATAAAGGCTAGTATAAATATATAAATTAGTAAT
This sequence comes from Gracilinanus agilis, assembly GCF_016433145.1. NCBI lineage: Eukaryota > Metazoa > Chordata > Mammalia > Didelphimorphia > Didelphidae > Gracilinanus > Gracilinanus agilis. The sequence continues at coordinate 175,520,077 of NC_058133.1, forward strand.
TTAATTAAAGCCATGCTGATAGATAATTAGACCACGCGCTTGTAAGCATTCAAAACTGCCGCCTCCATTACTGTCTTGAGTCTGCTGGCCAAGAGCCTACTGGCAAAGAGGCCACTCCCTCCTAACCCAGGAGATTTTAGCTCTTCCCTGGGTCAAGACGTAGGCCTTCCCAAGCCCAAAAACCCGGAAATGGAAACCAGTTGGACCATGTTGGATCAGGGGAAATGTAGTTTTGATACATTTCCCATGTCCATAGAAATATATACACTTTTAGATGGCATTTTCCAAATTTCACTTTTACAATTACACAAGTGACTTGTCCAGGGTCAAACAGCTGGGAAGTGTCTGAGGCTGGATTTGAACCTAGGACCTCCCATCTCTAGGCCTGACTCTCAATCCACTGAGCTACCCAGCTGCCCCCTAGCAAATAAATTTTTGAAGCTGTTTTTAGTCCCCAGTCAACATCTAAGTACTTGGGGGGGGGGTTCCCCTTTAACTGAGCCTGAATATTATTATTACTGTTATATAATGTTGCTTAATATGTCACTACTTTGTGATGTGTATGCATGTGTATTTTTATTACCCTTGATGATAATCCCTAATTATTTTCAAAGACACAATTGTGCCCTATTCTGCTTTATTCCTTTTTTTTTTTTTTTTAGGAAAAGGATTGGTCATCATGTCAGTAGTCACAGTTCAACTTGGTCAGTGTGGCAATCAAATTGGTTATGAAGTATTTGATGCCATATGTAGAGACTTACATAGTACCCAGGGATTCTGCTCTAAGAAAGAAAATGAAGTCTATCAAGCATCTTGCAAAGAACATTTCTTTAATGAGGATAAAAGTGAAGGTATGTAATTAAGCCAGGGATAACATTGAGAACAACTCATTTTATTTCTTTTTTTCTTTTTTGCTAGATGTTGAACCTAATACCAACTATGGAAAATAAAAGTATCTCCTATTTCAGTAGGAAGCACCTTAGAAAATGTCCAAAAACCCTGTATAACCACTTTAATTTTTTTATTGTACTCATTGCTTTGTATACAATGGATACACAATAAAAGTTGCAAAGAAAATTAATTTCAAAATTAGGAAGTTCTATTTTAAAGTGAAACTATTAAATCTATTTTTTGTTATGAATGTTGCACTATTTTCATTTTTACTTTGAAAGTTATGTAACAGAGTTATGGGTTTATACTGATACTGTCTTGAAATGGTAGTCCTTAATGTAGAAAGATAGGGATATTATTTACGTCTTAGATACATATCCTGAAAATGTAACAGTAGTTGAGTTACTGTTTCCTAACTGAGGACCAGAATGGGTTCTGTAAATTCTCATCCTTGTGTTTGTTTGGGAGTTACACCTGGACTTGTAAACTATTTATAGGCAATTGTTTATAAACCTGGAAGCCTACTGCTTACTTACTTTTTTTGGAGGAGAGGGCCTTAAATAGATTTTAGTGTCACTTTCTATAATCAAGGAAACATTATAGCAATCAATTAGTTAAGTATTTATAAGCACCTACTATATGCCTGGCATTATTAGACACAAAGAATGAAATAGTACAACCTATTTTCAAGGAGGCTATGAAGCAGAAGAGCAAGTATCAAGATATGAGTTGTTTAAAATAGTAAATATTAAAAATCAACAAAAGGAATGCTAAACAATATAAATGATGTTTGGAATTTTACTGTTTGCCTAGATTTCATTCCAGAGCGACAAATACCCTTTTTTCTTTTTTGGGCAAGTAAATTTATACTCTGAATTAGCATGGAAGGGCTTTCCCAGCTCTCAATTCATGACCCTTTTCAGGAAGAACTTTTTTACATTTTTGTTTTCTTCTTTACTCTAGTTCCAGTTGCCCGAGCATTGCTTATTGACATGGAGCCCAAAGTGATCAGTCAAACACTATTAAAAGCTGCCCATTCTGGCAGATGGAAGTATGGTCAACATTCACACTTCTGTCAAAAACAAGGTTCTGGAAATAATTGGGCCTATGGGTAAGAGTGATTTACTCAAGTTTCCCATGAGTTACTGGTATATAATTTAAGAATCCAAAGAAAATTGACATTGTGGATCCAATCAATCACCAAACATTAAATACCTTAAATTAGTGTTTGATTTCAGGTAGTAGATAGACACTGACAATACTACCTTTGTGTTTGCATCTCAGTTAAGGACTTCTGGTCAACATTCAGGAAATGTTGATAGTTTCCCCACTACAGGCTTCTAGAGGCAGGCTAGAGAATAGAGGACAGTTTGTGTGTAGACTGGGTAAGAGGCAGGGCTAGGGAGATATAATAGACACTTTCAGGTCTGGAGGAAGCATGGTTGGAAGCAGTGGGTTTGGTGCTTCTGCTTGTGCAAAGCCATTCCCAGGCCATTCTAGAACTGAATAAAGAACATACAGTTTATCCAAGGTTAAATGCTCTTGGATAGACATAAATACTTGTTTTCATACTAGTAAAAATGAAGATTTTACTTCTCAAAGTTGCCATAGTATTCAAATGAGATCTTATATATGAAAAATAGTTTAATGTACAAAATAGCACATAATGTAAAGTGCTTCTTGTTCTATTCCTGAGCCCTTTGGAATATATTAGCCTATGGAAATTTTTTCTTATGAATTTTGCTTCAAATATAATTGGGAAATAAAGCTTAAAGCTCCTTTTTTGCACATATCTAACTTTTTCAGAGACTTTTTTAAAAAAATAGGTTCTTACTGATTCTCAAATATCTGGGTTAAACCCTTAATTTTAGAGGAAAAAAAAAAAACAACAAAGAATCTTAAAGTCCAAAGAGATTGTGATTTAATCAAGGTTTATGGCAAGAGACATTGCTTTGGCACTACCCCAACCCCCTGCCCTTTTTTTTAAACTTTTAAACCTTCCATACCATTCCAAGACAGTAGAACACTAAGGGCTAGGCAATGAGGATTAAGTGACTTGCCCAGGGTCACACAACTAGGAATTACTTGAGGGCATACTTGAACCCAAGATCTTCTGTCTTTAGACCTGGCTTCCAAACCACTGAGCTACCCAGCTTCCTCCTATTTCTTTGACTCTTGACCATATTGCTTCTCCATTGTACACTGTTCTTATGGTATTTGGGATTGCACAATAGTCTGAAGTACAGTTTATATTTCAGTAGAAAAGACTTGAGCTAGGGATTTTCTCTTCACAAAAGATAAGGTAAATTAGGAATTCCAGGGTTAAAAACACGATTGGGAGAGTAAGAGTGTTGGTGAAGTCAAAGGATAGGAATGCTATTGAACTGGACCATCAGGCTGGGAGAAACCTCTGCAATAAGAAGGGGATAAGAATTTAATAAAAATAATCATAGCATTTACAGATCACTTTAAGGTTTGCTTAACTGTACCTATTAATACAATATTCTTTTTACTAGAATTCCAAGTAATAATGAACTACAAAATACCTTTGCTAACAGTTCTATATGACTTTTAAATACTCTCTAATAAAGAGGCTAGTCATTGCCAACCTGGATAACATGTTGTGCTTTGGAAAGTTCTGTTTTATACTACTGCTGTACACAAATTTGTGTTGTAATTTCCTAGTTAAGGTAAAATTTACTTAGATTTGTCTTTTCCCTTTTTTTTATGTAGCTATAATGTTCATGGGCCCAAGCATGAAGAATCTATCATGAATCTAATTCAGAGGGAAGTAGAGGAATATGACTCTCTAAGTGGATTTTCTATTATTATGAGTATGGCAGGAGGCACAGGATCTGGCTTGGGAGCCTTCCTCACACAGAACTTAAGAGATGCTTATCCAAATTCTTTTATAATGAATCAGGTTATATGGCCCTATGGAACTGGTGAGGTAAGAACATAATGCAAAATGCCCTCATTCAAAATTTCTTACAAGAATAGGTTAAAAAGTCTGGGTCTGTTTATTCTTAATCTTTCTTTAGAAAGTAGCTCATCTGTTCTGGGATGATTGTAAAACATTATGTACATGAGCTAGTCTCAACTTTTCTGAGCCTGCTCCAAATTTTAGTCAATGAAGCCTTCACAAAGATTGTGAAACATCTAATTCTATTTTATGCCAGAGAATCATCTTATAACTAGATGGAACTAGAAGTCATAAAATTACTCTAAGGAGACATCTAACAATTCCCTTGCAGAATTTATATAAAGTCCAATTTTGGAATCCTTAGGCTAAACAGGTACCTTCAAAGGTCACTCAGTCCATTCTCCTGCATCTGGAAAGAATTATACATAAACTATTTCAAATAAACGGTTGTCTTTTTAAAGTTTTATAAGAACAAAGATTCTCTAGCTTTCCTGAGGAACCCATTCCTGTCTTAGTAAACATAACTAAGATATTTACTCAAAAGTTCTTTTAATCAGACATATTATCTCTCTAAAATTCACAACTCATATTTTCTTCTCTGGAGATAAATATAGATCAGTTTCCATATGATAACACTTCATGCAAACTTTTTTTTTTAAACCCTTACCTCCCATCTTGGAGTCAATACTGTGTATCGGTTCCAAGGCAAAAGAGTGGTAAGGGTAGGCAATGGGGGTCAAGTGACTTGCCCAGGGTCACACAGCTGGGAAGTATCTGAGGTCAGACTTGAACCTAGGACCTCCAGTCTCTAGGCCTGGCTCTCAATCCACTGAGCTACCCAGCTGCCCCCAAACTCTTAATGAATTATCTATTCTTAGCTTATCCAACCAGAATAAATCAATTTCTTTGAGCTTTCTCTCAAGAGTTCTTTCTTAACCTTTGAACAAAAATGTTTGCTTCTTTTCATTGGGGAAAGGATTCCATATGTCAATTCCTTGCACATTATACCAGAAGCAGCATTAAATCTCTGTATTGAGACAAATCAATGAAAGAAGTGATGTAGGAAGAAAGTATACAAAGAATCGATGAGCAAATAATGTTTAACCCATTTTTCTCATAGGTTATTGTACAGAACTACAACTCAGTTTTGACTCTTTCCCATCTATATCGATCTTCAGATGCACTTCTTGTTCATGAAAATGATGTGGTGCATAAGATATGTGCTAAATTGATGAATATCAAACAAATCTCCTTTAGAGATGTAAATCAAGTCATTGCCCATCAATTGGGAAGTGTATTCCAACCTACCTACTCTTCAGAAGATTCATTTCAGTACAGAAGAAACCCATTAGGTAATTTGACCATCTTAAATTCTTGCTTTTCAATGAAAGTTTTGTCTTATATATTTCTTGAGAGCTCACATATATTCTTCTATTCTAAGGTATAAAATTAGTACAAATATAAATTTCAACTTCATTTTTTAAATTTGAATTCCATTGAGCCTCTGTTGTACTGAAACTAAACTTTTCCAAATCCTCTGGTTTTCCCTGACAATACTGCTCCCTCAGAACTTTTGCTGTGCCCTCAATTAATGGGGTTACAGAGGGATCAGCAAATACCTTTTCTCCCTATTGCCAATTTGTGTTTATCCTTCCCTTGTTATACAGTGGTCTTTTGGAAGGTTGTCTTTTGTAGTCCAAGCCTTATGTTTATTTATTTTTTAATTATATTTTTATTTTTATTTTGAATATTTTCCCATAGTTACGTGTTTCATGTTTTTTCCCTCTCCCAAAATCCCCCTAACCCCCCTTAGCCAACGCACAATTCCACTGGGTTTTACATGTATCATTGATTAAGACCTAATTCCATATTATTGATAGTTGGACTAGAGCAAGGGTCGGCAACCTTTTTGGCCGTGAGAGCCATAAACGCCACATTTTTTTAAATGTAATTTCATGAGAGCCGTACGCACTCCTATAACAGTGCACAGTCCTGTAACAGCGCCTGAAAAAAAATTGACTTTATGGCTCCTGCAGAAAGAGCCATATCTGGCCCTCAAAAGAGCCAGATGTGGCTCGAGAGCCATACGTTGCCGACCCCTGGACTAGAGTTATCGTTTAGTGTCTTCATCTCCAATAATATCCCCATTAGCCCATGTGTTCAAGCAGTTGTTTCTCCTCTGTGTTTCTCCTCCCACAGTTCTTCCTCTTAATGTGGCTAGTTTTCTTTCTCATAAGTCCCTCAGCCTTGCTCTGGATTTTTGCATTGCTGCTAGTAGAGAAGTCTGTTATGTTCAATTGTACCACAGTGTATCAGTCTCTGCGTACAGTGTTCTCCTGGTTCTACTCCATTCACTCTGCATCAATTCCTGGAGGTCATTCCAAATCACATGGAATTCCTCCAGTTTTTTATTCCTTTAAGCACAATAGTATTCTATCACCAACAGATACCACAATTTGTTCAGCCATTCCCCAATCTAAGGACATTCTCTCATTTTCCAATTTTTTGCCATCACAAAGAACGCGGCTATAAATGGCTATAAATATTTTTGTACAAGTCTTTTTCCTTATTATCTATGGCTGGATCAATAGGCAGATGGTCTTTTAAAGACCTTTGGGCATAGTTCCAAATTGCCATCCAGAATGGTTGGATCAATTCACAACTCCACCAGCAATGCATTAATGTCCCAATTCCTCCACATCCCCTCCAACATTCATTACTCTCCCCTGCTGTTTTGTTTTGATTTGCATTTCTCTAATTATTAGAGATTTAGAACACTTTCTCATGTACTTATTGATAGTTTTGATTTCCTTATCTGAGAATTGCCTATTCATGTCCCTTGCCCATTTATCAATTGGGGGGTGCAAGCCTTATGTTTATAACATTTTCTCTATCCTCCTGTAGGAATAAGTTAAGGATAGTCTGATTTCTAGGGTTAGTTGAAAGAAGGGAATTTTGAGATAAGCCCTGGGAGAGGATTCTGGGTAAGGAAGCAATTGTAGGAGTCTGAACTGAAAATAACAGACTTGACTTCCTTCTTGGATTTTGATCAAAGTAGAAGGAGTTTTCGACTCTCTGAATTCCCATCAAGCTGAAGGAGGATTTTTGCTCTGAGAGATTCTCCCTGGACAGTCAGGATTTTGTGGAGAAATCTTTGACATCTATGTAGAGGATTTGCTTGTAGGAAACCAGTTTCCCTGAGTCTAGTCTTCATCTGCCAGTGGTCCATCTACCAAAATTCCTCTTGAGCTAAAGTAATCCAAAGGTTTCCATCTGTAACTTTGGGTTACTTAGTGTAGCAGCCAAACCCAGGCTTTTCCCTTTTTTTACTAATCACTAGTGAGAAAATTAGGATAAATCAGATATCGTGGGGGAAGGGTTTTAGGTAGCACAGGGAGATGGAGGCAGGCCCAGAGAAGAAACAGAAGGCTCCCCTTAAGCAGCAGGGGACTTAGAAGGTGGGTGGAGTTAGTTTGAAGAGTGCTAGGGTCCTACCTACCAATTTCCCTTATTCCCTTTATTAAATAAACTTTGTGTTTCCATAAGGCCAAGGGTTTTGTGCTTAACTGGTCTTGGGAAGTTCCTAGGTGTGTTGTAACATCTAACATCCCTCTAGGACAGTTCACCATTACACTCCTCACTGTTGTTTTTCAACTTCAGGAAAATTCTCCCATCTTTCTAGGACTGTGATGGCGAACCTATGGCATGGGTACCAAAAAGGGCACACAGAGCCCTCTCTGTGGGCATGCCTGCAGTCACCCACCAGAGTTCGTTACTAGAAAGCCAGAGGGACTTGGGGCAGAAATTTTCCCTCCTCCTCTCCATGCACCTGAGAACATTCCTCACTTCATTTGTCCCTCTGCCCAGCAACCAATGGAAGCACTTCCTCCCCTGTCTGGGATAAGGCACTGGGAGTAGGGGGGAAGAGGGCCATAGCTCACAAGAGGGTGTGGTCCAGACAGCAGCCTGTTGAGTCTGTGGCAAAGGTGATTGATTCCCTTGGTGGGGTTGGAGAGGAACCAGGTTGGAGGGGAGCAGAGTGCTCAGGCCACTCTTCTCCCCGACTCCATGTACTCCTCTCATCAACCATCCCTCTTCCCAGCAGCCCAATAGAAGTACTTTCTCCTCCCCTGTCTGGGGTAAGGGGGTGGCCAGAGGGTGAGGTAGGGGGAGTGGGGGCAGGGTATGGGTATGGGTCTTAGTCTTGAGGTGGGGAGCGGGCACAGCACTAGGTGTAGGGTGTGAGCAAGGCCCAGCACTCCATCTCTAAAAGGTTCACCATCACTGTTCTAAGGCATTTTTGGACTGGAGCTCACAGTTTCTTCCCAACATGTTCTCTGACTTTATGCCACTGATGCCCCTTGTAACACCCCAAAATCACAAATCTTTGACCATTTTCAGATCAGAGGACCTACATATTTATTTGTGTTGCAGTCCACTCCTTACTGTCACCTCTTTTCTTGAAGCTCAGTAATGGGAATTATTCTATCTCCCACATATGAAACTTTGTGCTTCATTTCTCTGATGGCAATCTTATCTTTTACCTCTCCAATGACTCTTTTTTTTTTTTAACTCTTACCTTCCATCTTAAAACCAATACCATATATTTATTCTAAGGCAGGAGAACAATTAAAGGCTAGGCAATGGGGGGATGGTTCTCACACAGCTAGGAAGTGTCTGAGACCATATTTGAACTCAGGACCTCCCATCTCTAGACCTGGCTCTCAATCCCCTGAACCATTCTAGCTGCCTTTCTCCAGTTCCTTTTATTGAACCTCATCTTCACACTTCAGCCCATGGGATTTCTTAGTTATACCCTTCCTATTATTCTAGTCCATCAGCCACTATAGCATTAGTCTCACTAGCACCCAAAAATTGCTTACCCATTTAACCTCCTTCTTTGTCAGTACTCAATTCTGGGTAATGTTCACTGTACTGATTTGGTCTGCTACAAATATGTGCTACTTAAACCTCAGGTGAGCCATCACTGATTCTCAGAAATTGTTCCATCTCTTCACTAACTCCCTTTTCTTTCTTTCTTTTTTTTTAAATTTAAACCCTTATCTTCCATCTTGGAGTCAATACTGTGTATTGGCTCCAAGGCAGAATAGTGGTAAGGGCTAGGCAATGGGGGTTAAGTGACTTGTTCAGGGTCACACAGCTGGGAAGTATCTGAGGCCAGATTTGAACCTAGGACCTCCCATCTCTAGGCCTGGTTCTCAATCCACTGAGCTACCCCACTGCCCACCCTTTTCCATTTTCCACAGCAGCTTTTCTACTGTACCTACTCCTTAGAGTCAACAAATGATCTATAATCTACTACTTTACATAAAACTAGGGCTCCTTCATCTTTCCTCAAAGCTCAGAATTTCTCCCCATAATTAATTCTCCCTTCTTGACATAAACTACCTAACTCTCTTCTTGTAAAGAATAAATGTTTTACTTTAAGGCTTGTTCCATCATTTATCCCTTGTTTTTCCCTTATATCTCTATTTATCTCTTTTTGTGTTTGCTCTTTCCTTTCTATATACCCACCTGTTTAGCCCTCTCTTTTAAAAAAAAAAAAAAAAAGGAAAGACAAATCACCTTCCCTTGTACACTTTTAAGTATTAAATAGTTAAATTTCTTGGGAAAAGCAGTTTATGCCTTCATTTGCTAACTTGGCTTAGACCTCTCTTCATTCTCTAGAAGATTACAATCTTAATTACCATCTTAATTAACACATTCAGTGCTCTTTTTTTCTATCTTATTCAAAAACATCTTGGGAGTTTGTTGTTTTTTTTTAATCACACATCAATTTCTTCCTATAGTGTCTTCCCATAAAAAAAAACAGTTAATCACAACCACCTAATAAAGTGATTGTAACTAGCAGTACACATCACTTCGCATTTTTGTAGTTTACCATTTTTTTACCATAAGGAAATGATTTAGGCTTTAATACTATTCATAATCATCTAATAGCCAACATAGTCTGTTATATTTTACTTCTGTGATTTTTTTCTCAGTCTTCATCTCTTTTGACCTCTGCAACATACTAAACACTATTAAGTATCCCCTACATCTTGAAAACTTTCTTTCCTTGGTTTCCTTAATACCACATTCATTTTTGTTCTTTTTATTTTTTTTCCCAATAAATGTAGACATTTTCCAAGGTTCTATCCTCAACCATCTTCTCTTCCTGTACTTTTTCCAGAAATTTCTCTTAAACTCTAAGGCTTCAGCTATGATATTTTTTCAGATAACTCCCAATTTATATGTCTAGCCAAGTCCCAATCTTTTTATCTCTTGTTATCCATTTTCAATCCTATTAAACATCTTAATCTCTTTATATTGCACTAGGCCACAAATTTGACCTAAAACTAAGTTCATCTGAATTCCCCAAACCTTATCTTCCTCTGGACCACCCCTGATTCTGTTAATGGTATATTCAGTCTCTTAGCTATGTGGATTTGAAAATTTAGTGTCCCTTTTGACTTCCCTATTTTGTCTCTTTCTCCATTTCCATGTCTCATCTGTAGTTCCTGTCAAATTCAACTTTCTCTTTGTTTTTTTAATTCTATCTATTCCACTTTGGTTGCCATCACCATAGTTCAGGCCCTTGTTACTTTTCACCAACACTACTTCAAGTGACCTCCAAAGTGGCCTTATTTCTAGTCTCTTTTCCTTCCAAGCCTTTCTGCATAATGCTATCAGATTAATCATAATGATTACATCATTCTCCTGACCAAAATTCATCAATATATGCTCATCAGAGTGAACTCTTCCTTTATTAATCCTTTCTATGTGCAAAGCACTGTGGGACATACAGAAGTGAACAACAAATGGCCCTTCCCTTGATGAATTTGGCATTTTCTGTTTTGTACTATACTGATTTACAAGTGCGATGATAAAGATGTAAGACAAGTGTAATAGGAGTATAAATGAGAAAGAGCAATTACTTTTGGTTTGAAGGCCCAAATGTGACTTTATAGAGGAATTAGCAGAGGAGTACAAAATTTTGACAGGCAGAGATGAAGAGGGCAAGAAGAAAGATATGCCAAGCAGAGGAGTTATAGTGTGAACAAAGGCAGGGAGATAGGAAAGTATAGTATGTTTAGAAAATGGAAGAGTCCCTTAGCTAAGGCATTGATATAGGATGGGTAATAAGGGGAAATAAACACAAAAAGCTAGAATGAAACCAGATTGTAGAAGACTTTGAATGTCAAACAAGAGTTTAGAATTTATAACCAATGGAAAACCATCAATTTATTTTGAGTGGGCAATGACATAATTAGAGCTGTTCTTTCAGTCCCCCTTCAAATGCAGGATAAAATCCAATCATTTTAGCTGAACATTCAGGCTTGAGATCTATGATTCTATGATTCCTGGCCCCTTTCTCAGAGCAAACAAAAGCTTACACGTATATTCACATTCCATCCAGGAGTTATTTCTAGTCCAGTCTTCATCACTGTCACATTTTCTTACTTAGTTATTTTTCTTAAGCAAATAAAAATCCTTTCTTATAAAAATGTTTCTCAGAGAGCATTTTAGAGAATTTAGCATGATACAAAGACTGATTGACATTTGTGCTTCTTCTGAAAATTTACTTATCTCAGTGCATAGAACATGTGCCTGGCATATAGTGGGTACTTAATAAAATGGTAATTGATTTGACTTTCATTTTTTTCTTTAAATTCTTGGTTATTCATCTTCTAAATTCTTATTTGGTCTATAGGCCAGTTACAGTGGATGGGAGACAGGTCATTAATTTTGAATGCTCTTACAGAAACAAAACATATATTTTGGCCCCATACTGATCAATTCAGAATACACACACATGTGAACATATGTTTATAAAATATACACTTATCTTATCACTGTACATACATATGTACGTGTGGGTATGTAATTTAATAGCAATAACCTGGGGTAATTTTCTTCCTCTTGCTAGGAGACTTGATGACAACCTTGGTTCCACACCCTGAATTCAAGATGCTAAGTCTACGTAACATTCCTCAAATGTCTGAAAACTCATTGGCTTACACCACCTTTGCCTGGGCTGGATTGCTTAAGCATTTAAGACAGATGCTCATTTCTAATGCTAAAATGGAAGAAGGTAAAATGTGTATTTTTTAAAAATATTTCCACAATCTGATGTATATTTAAGAACCTCTAATATAAAAAGATTTGGGCCAGCTGAGACAGGACCCCTTTCAGCTGAGCTTAGAAGATTCCTGGAAGAAACATAACACAACCTCCCGAAAGACTAACTGATTTATTGGGTGTTTTTCCTCCCTCTCACTTCCCTCTCCCCACCCAAAATTGTAAATTAGCATTAATACAAAATACATTGCCTACATGTTTTTACTTTGCTACCTCTTGGATTTTCTTACTTTTCATTCTTATTATGCTAGAATTTTGTGGATGTTTCTCGGAATATACTAATTAATTTTTTTAAGAACAGAAACAATTTTATTGGATCAGGGAATAAAGAAGGAATTGAATTAGCAATAAGTTCTTTTTACATCCTTCTGTTTACAAGAAACAGTTTTTAAAATGAGAGACACACATAGAGTAAGAATAAAAGTCTGGAGCAGAATATACTGTGCTTCAAGCTGATACAAAAAAAGTTGGAGTACCAATCATGATCTTAGATAACATTAAAGCTAAAATAGATTTAATTAAAAGAGATAAACAGAGAAAGTATATTATGTTAAAAGATACTATACATAATGAAGCATTATGAATATTAAACCTATATTGGGGCAACTAGGTGGTCCAGTGGTTAGAGAACCAGGCCTAGGTTCAAATCTGGCTTCAGATTACTTCCCACATGTGTGACCCTGGGCAAGTCACTTAACCCCCATTGTCTAGCCCTGACCACTTTTTCTACCTTGAAATACTTAATATAGATTTTAAACATAAGGTAAGAGGTTTTTATTTTTATTTTTTTTTAAACCCTTACCTTCCGTCTTGGAGTCAATACTGTGTATTGGCTCCAAGGCAGAAGAGTGGTAAGGGTAGGCAATGGGGTTCAATTGACTTGCCCAGGGTCACACAGCTGGGACGTGTCTGAGGCCAGATTTGAACCTAGGACCTCCCGTCTCTAGGCCTGGCTGTCAACCACTGAGCTACCCAGCTGCCCCCCGGTAAGAGGTTTTTTTAATTGAAGATGAAATCAAAGCAGTTATTAGGAGTTATTTTGTCAGATTCTATATCAACAAATTTAATAATGTAAGTGAAATAGAAGAATATTTAAAATTTTTTAATTGCCTATATTATCAGAGGAGGAAATAGAATATCTAAATAAACCTATTTTAGAAAAGAAAAACACTACAGATATAAATTGTGTGTGTGTGTTTGTATGTATATATATATATGGTATATATATATGGTATATAAATAGGTATAAATTGATTTATTCTTAAAATGATAAGAAGCAAATACCTAAAACCATCACAAAGTATAATTTGTAATGAGGATAAGCTAAAAGCCTTCCCAGGAAAATCAAAAGGGAAGCAAGGATATCCATTATCCCCAATAGTATTTAATATTGAATTGGAAATACAATAAGATAAGAAAAAGAAATTAAAGGAATCATAATGGGCAAAGAGGTAAATCCCTCTAAGTTTTCCCACTCTGTTACTCCATATTTTTATATCATTATTATCAGAATATACATGCTTTTTGGTTATATAGGCATGTGTATATATATATATGTGTGTATTTATAGACAGATATTCACCTGCTGAAATGGATTGATGTAAGAAGGCCACAGGCCATTTTTCATACTAACATAGGATTCCATTATCTTAATATACCATAATTTCCCTCTATTACTGGACATTTGAGTTAATTTCAGTTTTTTTGCTATTATGTTGCAAATGTCTCTATGGACATCACTTTTTTTTTCTTGGTATTTCCTCAGGATATATTCTCAAAATATTGGCTCGAAGCAGATGAAGTTTTTAATAAAAACACACTCTTGTTATATATATGAGGGACTTGTGTGAACCAAACTGACTCTATCTTGTGTCTCAGTTCTGAATTTAGCACAGTGACCTTTCTATTCAATTATGGGGTCTAGTCTAATTTCCATCTGATAAGAAAACTTTATTCAGTTACAGGAACTATGAAAAAACTTCACTGCATAATTTTAACTGAGCCATGTGTGGCTGGGAAGCTGGACTACCTCTATCTGTTATTTTAGTTGTTGTTTTTCAGTCATTTTCAATCATGTCTGACTCTTTATGACCCCATTGATGTTTTCTTGGAAAAGATACTAATGGTTTGCCATTTCCTTCTGCAGCTCATTTGATAGATGAGGAAACTGAGGCAACTAGGGTTCAGTAACTTGCCCAGGGTAACACAGCTAATAAGAGCCTGAGGCCAGATTTGAACTCAGAAAGATGAATTTTTCTGATTGTAAGCTCAGCACTCTGTCCAATGTGCCACCTAGTTGCCTTTTGCTTTGGAGATCCTTAATTAAGGACCTATATTGTGTTTTCTAGAAACTCAGTCAGATCCAAAGGTTGATTCAAGGAGTTTTATCACAATTATACACCTCAAGCAACCCATATGTTTGTTTTTTAAACTGGCCCCATACTTGTCAACCAGGTACTGCTTTCATGTTTCTTTGATTGAATACAGATACCTAGGAGTAGTAGAACTCCCTTTTTCTGATTTTAGGGAATTGTAACTATTTGAGTCAGGATTCCGACCCTGGGATGATAGCCTTTCAGAAAACTCCCTGGAATACTCTGGTTAATCTTTCACTGAGGGACTTTTTTGCAAAGACTGTCCCCAGAGATTTTGGACTCCCCAATTTCAAATTCTTCTGAGTTAGGGTAAGGTTTATCCCTACACTGCTGGGGGACAGTTTACCTTTGTTTACTCCCACTCTGAAGGTTGAGAAAGAAATATTCTCTTTAAGGGAATGAAGGGTTTTGATAATGGTAAAAGGTAAAGGATTTCTTTCCTGTGAAAAAAAATTTTTTGGCATGAGACCAGGGGAAGACTGTGCTGTTAAATTGACACCTCCTTAGAGAAATTCTTATTCACCTGGAATTTCCTATACAGTAATGGAAGGCGTAGAGCCTTCAAATTGTAGTAAAATATATAAAAATCCAAATGGATCTCAAATTTGGCAGCAAATCAAAGTCTTTGAGATTAGACTTTCAGTAAGAGATAAGGAGGTTAGCAAGTTACATGTTTTGTTTTATCATTTTGTCTGTGTTTTTGTTTCTTTGTAAAATGCAGGAAAATCTTTGTCTTGTGTAGAGCTTAGGTATTGTTTGTAGATTCTTCTACCTTCTAAGATTTCTAAGAGAAAAATTCAGCCAGCTAGAAAGACTACTAAAAAACTGCAGCCAAAGCGTTTGGAATACTGGGGAAGATGAATGACATTTTATAGCTTTGAAATAATGATGCCAAACACTGTTCCAATAAGTAGGAATAACTCCTACTTTAGGCTTTTAGCCATAGTTTAGGTTAAAAAGAGAAAAAAACCTGCAAGATACTTTTTCTCTTGTCATTTCAGTCCTGGACATGTTGGGATTATAGAGATAAGGTGGGACAATCAATGAAAGGAAAATTTTTTCCTGCTTTATAGAACTGCTAGAAATATCTTAGAAGATTTTGAAGATTTGGAGATTAATTATTAAGGAGTTTGGAGACTAATCATTTAAAAAAAAAACAAAAAACCTTACTTTCTATCTTAGAATCAATACTGTTGTATTGGGTTCCAAGGCAGAAGAGCAGTAAGGGCTATGCAATGGTGGGGAGGGGAGGGGTTAAGTGACTTGACCAGGGTCACACAGCCAGGAAGAGTTTGAGGCCAGATTTGAACTTAGGACCTCTCATCTCTAGGCCAGGCTTTCAATTCTCCAAGCCACCCAGCTGCCCCTGAGATTAATAATTTTTTAAGATTTCCAGGGGAGAACTTCTGGGATTTTAGATAATTGAAGGAACTCACGTTCTTTTCTTTGTCCTATTTTATAAGGTAACTTAGCAGAAACTTAACATGCTGAAATAGTGAGTTTTGGGCTACACTCTATAGAATGTTTTTAAGGAAAAATAGGAATTAAATTTAAAATGAGTAAAATTTAATTAAAGAATGGAAAAGGTGATTTAAAAAGAGAAGTCTATGAAAAGGGAACCCCTACCATAGTAAAACCATCACCTGGGTCTTAATCCTGTCATAGATAATGGAGATAGTCACAGTGATAGGAGGAGAGAGGGGACCAGGGATGAAGAATGTCATTTGGGAAAGCTGAAGTTTTATATAATATGTGTGTATATGTTATATAAAGCATTATATAATAGAATTAATTAGGTAAAGTAGAAGCTAGGTTACCAAAGAATATTAGAAATTATGCATTTGTAAACTCTTAGACCCCCCCCCAAAAGGTAACAGTATTGCAATTAATTGGTGTTGTATAAAATTTTGTGCTAAATTACAAAGGAGATATAACACATTTAAAAATACTTTATAAACATTAGCTGCTACTTTTATTAGTAATAAGTCAATTCACATGCCATACTGAATTACAAAAAGGTTATTTTAGAGATCTAGACCAAAGAATAATAGGGATATCTGTAGAAAAAAAAATCAGATGTCTCAAGGGAAACAATTTTTAAAGTACCACTAAAGGGTATTTAACAGTACCAGATCTCAAATAACATAAAGAAATAAACATTAAAACAGCTTGTTAATACTTAAAATGTATAAAATTTGATCAATTAAATACATGAACAAAAACTAGAAGTGATTGTATATAGTATAGCACTCAATAAACCCAAGGATACCAACTAAAGGAGAGAGTAGAGTCTCTCTTTGATAAAAATGGTTAGGAAAAGTGAATTTGGCAAAAATTATTAAATCATTACCTTAAAATCATATGCCACATTAGACTACATTTAGCCACCTCCCCTAAATATGAAAGGTCATGTCAGCACATTGGAAAACAAAAGAGGAAGATATCTTTCACAGTTATGATTTAGCACCATGTTAATGAAGGCATGGCACGCATGCCCCACGGTGCCAGAGGAGGCTGCTCCATTCCCACTCTCCACTGTGCCTGAGGACAATTTTCACATGCACCCCAGCCCCTCTGTCCAGTAGCCCAATGTGAACACTTCATCCCTCTGCTGTCCGGGGTAATTGCAGGGGACCTACAGGCAGCTATAAGGTGCAGACTGGGCACATGATCTCTAAAAGGTTTACCAACGCTGGCTTGGTGTTTAGCACCAGTTCCTGGCACATAGTAAGTGATTAATAAATACTAGTTGACTGACTGACTATGATAGAGGTAAGAATTCTTACCCAAATAAGGGATAGAGATGATCATTAAAGATAAACAATTTTATCTACACAAAATTAGAAGTTTTTGCAAAAGCAAAAGAAATATAATTAAAATTACAAGGAAAACAATTGACTTGGAAAAAATCTTCACAACAAATTCCTCTAATAAAGGCCATAAAGAGTTGCTACAGATATCTAAGAATAAGAGCCATTCCTAAATAGGTACATCATGAGAGGATATGAGTAAGCATCTTTCAGATGAAAATATACAAGCTGTAAGCAACCATATGAAAAAATACTTCAGGTTGCTAATGATTAAGAGAAATGCTCATCAAAACAATTCTGAGGTTCCATCTCATACCACCAATGATGATAAAAGAAAAGATGATAAAGATTGACGAAAACAAATAATTTTTCAAGGAGTTGTAGGATGGCAGCCATTGTTGTTGGAACTTTTAATTAGTACAGTCATTCCAGGAAGTAATTTAAAACTAAACCCAAGTCTTAATCAATGATACATGTAAAACCCAATGGAATTGTGCATCAGCTACAGGGAGGGAAGTGGGGGAGAGGGAAAGAATATGAAACATGTAACTATAGGAAAATATTCAAAATTAAAATTAAAAAAAGGAAAAAAAACCAAACCCAAAAGTTCACTAAACTACATTCCCTTTTGACCCAGTCTTCCAAATGGACTTCTTATGCAAAAGAATATTTATAGCAGCACTTCTTGTGGTTAAGACTTGGAAACAAAATAGCTGCCCATCAACTGGAAAATGGCTGAGCAAAATATGGTACATGAATGTAATACAATTTTATTGTGCTAAAACAAATGAATGTGACAAATTCATAGAAAAGTGGAAAAACTTTTGAATTGATACAGGGTAAAATGAATAGAACTAGAAGAACAATTTATGTAGTGACTATAATAATGTGTAGGGAAACAACTCTGAAAGACATCAGAAGCTTAACTAAAGTAGCACCAGTCAGACTTAAAAATACTATAGGTGAAGTATATCTTGTAATTTTTGTTAGAGAGGTGATAGAGTAGATATTAAGGAAGTAGACATGCAGCCTTAGGATACAGTCAGTATTTTGATTTGTTTTGCTCAACTATCCTTTTTTTAAATTGAAGCCTTCTACTTGGAGGGGATTAGTGAGTCATAGGGATAGAAATAAGAAAAGGACATTATTAAAAATACTGTAAGTTTAAAAAATATAAAATAACAATATTAGACTTCTAAGGTTTCTTCCATCTCTAATTTTTTTTTGGTGTGATCTTTATGATTATTTGAATCAATTTCTAAACTATTTAGTCTCTGCCATTTATTTTCCCTTTTTTGATATGTTTTGGAGAGTGGAGCCAAGTGGCAGAGTTGAGGGAGCATTTCAGCTGAACTCTCCCAATATTCTCCTCCACAAAATTTTAACACATCTAATTGAATACTAGAATGGCATAGCCATCAAAAGGATTTGGAGTGAGACATTTTTCCCACCCAAGACAACCTAGGCAGTTGGAGGGAAAGGTTTGTGTTATAGGGCGGGGGTTGACCTGGAACTAAAGGCCCTAGAGGCAGTGATATAACAGCAAAAGCAGCAGCAGCAATAGTTCCAGGAGCTCTCATTGCATAGAGATGATAAGGGGGATTGGACAACTGGTCAGAAAGATTACAGGGGCTCTTATGCAGGCAGTGGCACAGGACTGGGTAGAGTTGTTTGACAACTCCATTGCCCATTACTCAATTTTGGATCCTAGTTCCAGGGTGGAAAGGATTGCTTGCAGTTGCAAGGGAGCAGGGGCCCTTCCTGGGAAAGGACCAGATTTATTAGACTTATTAAGTAACTTGGATTAATTAGGAATTCTTGATAAGTAAGAGTAAGTTAGAGAAAGTGTTGAAGTGTTACCTTAAGAAGCCAGTTAGAATCTTCCTAGAGGTTCCTTAAGAGAATTCCCAAGAGTCCAGAGGGGTCTGTGGAAAAATAACAGACACTCTCGGAGGGTCTGAGACTCAAAAGGGTGGATGGTTGGATCTTTCCTCTGGAAATCCTGGGAGAGTTGAGGACAGTTGGTTTTGGAAGACTCTTAGAGATTTGAAAAAAGTTTGTGGAGGAGATCATCTGTGAGGACTGACTGGCTGAGCTTTCTCTTTGACACTACAGAGGAGGAATAGGCCAGCAGGGTCCAGAGAGAACTAACTGCTGGAACCTGGAAGTAGCTGGACTGATTTCTAGCTAGAGACAGAGAAGACGATGACAGTGGATTTCTAATATTTATAAAAAGATAATAAGTATAGTTTAGTAAGATCAGATATTAATTTTTTAGTTAGTTAAGGAGTTTAAGTCAGGCTTGAGGAATCAGTCTTTCGTGAGACAAATTTGGGTACTGGGATATAGTTTAAACTTCTTAGAGAATTTATATCAATACTATATTTATCCTTTCCTTTCCTTTCCCTGCTTCTTTCAATAATATAAATAAATAGGTTTTGTTATAAGTTGTCTCCAGCCAATCTCCTACCAAACCTTCAACTAGACCCTAACTGCTTTAACAGAATCATAACCAATACCTACATGCTGATAGGCAACTGCCTTCTCTAGATCAATAGTAACTGGCCCAATCGATACAGTATCAATTTACCTTATTACAGATTATAGACCAGGAGTGCAGTGATGACCGCAGCTCTACTGAGATCATATCACCTAGGAAGCACTGAAAACTTAGAGACCCCTAGACCACCTGTGAAAACAAGACCTCCTGCTTCCCCCACCTCTAGCCTCAAGTGAGCAGAGCCTAACTCTGTCATAAAATTCAGGGTCAAATAAATAGGCTAGGGAAAATGAGTAAACAATTAAAAAAACCTAACCATAAGAATCTACTCTGATGATAGGGAAGCTCAAGATACAAATGCAGAAAAAGGCAATGGTATGAAAACATGTAAAAGCAAAATCTCATAGAAAAACACATATTGGACATAAGCTCAATAATAATTCCTAGAAGAACCAAAGAAAGATTTTTAAAAGGAGCAAGAAAAAAAAAGATTTTAAAAATTAAATTAGCATTAGAGGGAAAATTGGGAAAAGAAATGAAAGCAATACAAGAAATTATAAGAGCATTAATAGTTCAATAAACGAGGCACAAAAAATACTGAAAAAAAACTCCTTGGGGTAGTTGGGTGGCACAGTGGGAGTGCCAGTCTTGGAACTGAGTTCAAATTTGATCTCAGACATTTCTGACTGTGTAACCCTGGGCAAGTTGCCTAATCCCATTTGCCTAGCCCTTGCCCTTCTGTCTTAAAGTTGTTACTAAGATAGAAAGTAAGAGTTTTAGGGAGGTAAAAAAATATTCCTTAAAAGCAGAATTGGTGAAATGGAAAAGGATGTGTAAAACCTCACTGAAGAAGATAATTCCTTAAACATTTGAATTGGTCAAGTGGAAACTAATGACTCCATAAAACATCAAGAAACAATATTTTCCATTAAAAAAAATTATCCCAGTATAATGCAGTTGATTTATATGATTTAAAATGTGATGTAGCAAGTCTGCCATCATAACCTAAAAAACCCCTATTATTCTTGACTTTTTTTTTTCAGAATTGATACTAAATATCAGTTCCATAGCAGAGGAGTGGTAAAGGCTAGGAAGTTGGGGTTAAATGACTTGCCCAGGGTCACACAGATAGGAAGTGTCTGGGACCATATTTGACTTGCTCAGTGATTCTTTGATTATAAATATTATGTAGATAGAAACCACTCCCTAAGTTTGTCCTACCCCGCATTCCATTTTACATGTGTACTTTGCATGATGGAGGGGGACAGAAGTAAAAAGGTGTGGTGTGTCTGGTGCCTGCTATGTACTCGAGGGTTTTTTGCAGACTTTGGCAGACTTCCTGATTCAACTTAGGTATTTAGCTAGGTGAAATTTTCTGTCCTTTTCCTACATATCCCTTTTTTTCTCTATCTCCATTTTTATTAAAAACTAAATTATTAAGAGCTACTAACAGAAGGCGACCACACAGTTTTTTTTATTAATATTACATTTAATAATTTTGCTTTCATTATTACAATATCAACTGATACTATCAGTAACTTTTCTACTATCATGAAAAAGCCATTTGAAGAGTCCAAATGGAAGAAAGATTCCTGATTCATTAAGCATTTTTTTTTAACCCCTTACCTTCCATCTTAGAATCAATAGGCAAAAGAGAAGTAAGGGCCAGGCAATAGGAATTAAGGGATTTGTCCAGGTTCACACAACTGGGAAGTATCTGAGGGGATATTTGAACTCGGGACCTCCCATCTCCAGCCCCACCTCTCTGTATACTGTGCTACCTAACTACCCCTCCATATCTGTTTTCATAAATATTCTAGAACACATTGCATATTTGTTATGGGCCCTGTCAAATTTTGTCATTACAGCTATATTTGCCTCTTAAAAGGATGTTTTTCTACATTTTAGAATAGTTAATATATGATAGGGATCATTTCTTCGAAAGTTTTTAGAAACATTCTCCAGGACAGCCAGTCCTCATCCCTATTCCCACTTCACTTCAGCAATCATGTAATTCTTTAAGTAGTTTTCTTATTTCTCCCTGTTGAGATAATTTGGCTGTTTCATGTTTTTGTAGATATCTATTTTTCCTTGATTGTTCTTTTTTGCTTTTGAGTAGGCTGTAAGTTCATTGGTGTAAAGAACTATGCAATGAGGAACTTATTCTAATAGCAGAGATCAGTACCTGCTCTTCAATTTATAGTCTTAGAGTGTTATGTGAGTTGTGTGAGCTAGCTGCCCCCTTGCTAAAGGTTTAAAAAAAAAAAAGAAGGAAAAAAGAAAAAAAGCAACTACTCCACATTTCTAGAAACTTTTGCTAAGAAAGCAAAAGTTTACAAAAAACTCCTACATTGCAAAAAATACCCAGTATTTTTGTCCTAAGGCAAATAGAAACTAACCAACCAATTTATTCTCCGTTAAGGTATCGATTGGCAGGTACGACCACCTTTGTCAGGACTTCCTGCTCTTGAGAAGGTCTCCCCCAACAAGGAACTCCATTTTAACACTTCCATAGCTAACTTGCTCATCCTTCGTGGTAAAGATGTGCACAGTGCAGACACAGGTAAGCATAAATCATGGTAAAAATTAAGTACCTTTGGTAAAGACAATAAATATAAATCAACCCAAAGTTTTTTGGGGGGAAGGAGGAGCAGGGAGAGGGCCAGACAGTTTGGAGGGATTGAGGAGCAGAACAGTAACCAGTGTTTGTTTCTGTGGCTCAGTGGAGTTATTAGTTCATTTGGCCTAAAGTTTTCTGGCTTTATAGTGCTGCTGCTTTTGGCCCTCAGCTCCCTGGCAGGTCTCTTGTTTCAATTCTGATTTGATGAGTTCAGCAGTAGTAAATTGGCCGGTCCATGCACTTGTGTAAAATTGCCAAGTAGGCTCTGTAATAAGCCTTCTGTTTAAAAAAAAAAAAAAAGTTTTGGGGGAAGGTCATTTAAGTACAACATGGCTGTGTACTTTCCTATTGCTCTTCATATTGACTTAAGATTTTTTGGTACATGTAGAACTGATTAGAAAAGAGATGATTGGGGAGCAGCTGGGTAGCTCAGTGGAATGAGAGTCAGGCCTAGAGACGGGAGGTCCTAGGTTCAAATCTGGCCTCAGCCACTTCTCAGCTGTGTGACCCTGGGCAAGTCACTTGACCCCCATTGCCTAGCCCTTACCACTCTTCTGCCTTGGAGCCAATACACAGTATTGACTCTAAGATGGAAGGTAAGGGTTATTAAAAAAAAAAAAAGAAAAGAGATGATTGTTAAATGATCTTGAAAATTGAGAAATGACTGAGAATAACTTGTGCTGTTTTCTATAAAGGGGGCTTTAAAGATCCGGCTTTATATACTTCCTGGCTCCAGCCTAGTGATGCCTTCTGTGAATGGAGAACACACCGAGCCTTTAACAAATATGAGAAATCAGCGGCTTTGGTCAGCAACAGCCAGTTTTTACTAAAACCACTTGATACCATCGTAGGCAAAGCTTGGAATATGTTTGCTTCAAAGTAAGTAAAAGAAGCTTAAAATAACATATTGGCAACTTAATTACAGGCCTGTGATTCTTTGCCACTAGTAATCAGTGTGTCGTCTGTGTATTTTTGAAGGTCACTAACCCATCCACCCATGTACATCCAAGGATTTCAGAACTTTGGCTGTATCACCACTGGCTGGTGTTGGAGGACCATCTTTAGTGGTGAATAGAGGGGCTTATATCTTGGCCAGCTAGCATTAAAACACCCAGACTTGGGGGCCAAAAGTTGACACCTAAACTCTCCCCTCTTCTGTGACAAGGCTAAACACCATCCCCCTTGGATATTAGCCTTTAAAATTGCCCTGGATCATTTTAGCCTAATGTCACCCCAAAAAAAGGTCAGAGATGTTGAGATGTTTAGTTTTGTTTTTTTCTTTTCCTGGACCCCATACCTCACTAGTTGAGGTTCTCATTCTTTACCACCAAGTAGGGTAAAGTAGATGTTTATGGGGTATAACCATTAGTCCAAAATGTTATTCTAAGATGCATTTGGAGACTCATACCCACCATGTAGACTTTAAATCATATCCATCTATTTCATAGACCTCAAATGGATACACGTGTGTATTCTGGTTGCTTGGGTCAGTAAAAAGAAAAGTAATGAAAACTATTTGGAGACTTTACTTAAAAATGAAACTAGAAAAAAATCCCTATTTGGGTTTGTGGCTGTAGTTGAAAACATAAAGATAGAAAAATTCAATAAAAAGATTGTTGGTTTTTTTCCTTAAAATTATATGGTATTGTTTTTTATTTCTTCTACCACCATGCTTTTGTTTTCCTTTAAAGAATATTAACTCATTATGAAAAGAACTTAGTGGGGGGCAACTGGATGGCTCAGTGGATCGAGAGCCAGGCCTAGGGATGAGAGTCCTGGTTCAAATGTGGCCTCAGACACTGCCTAATTGTGTGACCCTGGGCAAGTCATTTAACCCCTTTTGCCTGTCTCTTACTACTCTTAAACCCTTACCTTCCTTCTTAGAGTCAATATTGTGAATTGGTTCCAAGGCAGAATAGTGGTAAGGGCTAGGCAATGGGGATTAAATGAGCAAGGAAGACCTAAATTCAAATTTGGTTTCAAATTCTTAATATATGTGTATCCCTGGGCAAGTCACTGACCTGTCTGCCTCAGTTTCCTCAACTGTAAATGAGATAATAGCACCTACCTCCCAGAGTTGTTATAAGGATCAAATGAGATCTTATTTGTTAAGCACTGGGTACAGTGCGCAGCACATATTAGGTGCATAATAAATGCTTATTTCCTTTTCTTCCTTCCTCTAGTTGGCATTGTAACACCTTCCTGGAATGTCAGGACTTTGGCCTACAACTTTGCAATTCTTAATGTGCAGAAGCAAAAAAAACCCAAACAACCAACCACTATTCCTACTACGTATTATAATCCAATTTTGAGTTATATTATGCTGAAATTCTGTATTTAACATCATATTTTCCCATTTTTCTACCAGAGCCTATGTTCACCAGTACACAAAGTTTGGAATTGAAGAGGAGGACTTTTTAGACAGCTTCACAGTATTAGAGCAAGTTGTTGCCAGTTACTGCAACCTTTGATCTTGAGACAAGTCGCCTTCCCCTGGAAGAAAGTATCTCTAAAGACCCCTGGATTGAAATATTTATAAACCAAGGACTTGATCACGTTTCAAAATCCTATCTTGCTAAAGCATCAGATTGGAATCCAGATTGTATTTTGCAAATATGGGAGAGTAGGAACTTATTTTAAAAACCGGAAAAAGTTTTTTAAGGAAAACATCTCCTTTTTGACATTTTGCTTATTACTTTAAAAGAAAAATTGCCATCTTTATGGAATACTTGGTGAAGAATTGTCACAATGGATGCTGTTGTATAGAATACTTAGGTTCTAAAAATCACTGGGAAAAAGTATATTCTATCTTTGTGGACAATGAACGTAGCTGCTTTCTTTCAACCACTAGCTTGTTCTGGAACCTTTTCTGTTTAGTGAAAAAAACCTCCTAAACTTGAACCTGCCTCCTGGCAATACTGGCTGTTTCATCATGCTTACCTGGAATTCTAGAGGTTGACTTGTGTTAATGAATACCTCATGCCACAAGGGGGCACTATTGGCCAACACCTTCGTGGAATGGGCATGGGCTTTCCTCCATTTCTCACCTAAGTGGAGCTGATTAAAGCTTTATTTCAAAATAAATTTTCAAATTATGACCTAAATGTTAACTTAAAATACAAAAAAAGGAATAGACAGCTACTTTCTTTATTTTCATGGCTTTCTTTTTTCTTAAAAAACTTAATAGTTATTGCAGAACCTGATTGAATCTTTAGTTTTCATTACAAAATCACCCCTTGATAACTATTGTAAGAGTATTTAAGGGGTGAGGGATGGCATGTTCCAGAACAACTTTAATCTAATCAGTGCTTTGAAATGGGTGTATGTACCTACATTATATGTATTTGTAAATATACACATTATTTTTATATACAAATATCTAAAAATTAATATAATTTAATATTTTTGTATGTGTGTATCTAATATCCTTACCTTCTATCTTAGAATGATCCTAAGTATCTGTTCCAAGACAGAAGTGAGGTAAGGACTTTTGGGGTGAAGTGACTTGCGCAGGGAGACACAGCTAGAAAGTACCTGGGGCCAAATTTGAACCCAGGACCTCCTATCTCCAGGCCTAGCTCTCTATTCATTGAGCCACCTTGCTTCTCCCTCTGAAATGTATATTGACATATCAGACTGAATATTGCTGATACTTTCCCTCCATATTCACCACCACCATTGCTTTATAGAAATTGGCCTTGTTTCTCTTTCAAAGATACCTCATTTTGGGTGAGTGGCCTGTGTTTTTTAGGAATAGAGTAGATGCGTCAGACAAATGTCAGGTAACTGGGTGGAAGTTTACCTTGCATTTAAATAGAGGTTAGGAGTTATGGTTTGTTTGGTTTTTTACCTCTACTAAACTGTCAGTAAATAAGCATTTGCCTCTTAGTTGTGTCTCAATAAATGTAAGGTGATAAAAAAGACCAGATTAGCATTAAGTGATTGAAAAAGACAAAGAAAACTTGAAAAACAAGCAACTTTCTTGGAAGGAGAATGATACCTCTAAAAAGCACATCATCTATGCTGCACTGACAAATGTAAAGTGAAACCCACATAGGAAAATTCGCCCTTTCTGCCAAATTTTCCAGTAGCCACTTTTCTTTTTATTCGACTAAATGACAGTATACTGTTTGACTAGTTTCTTCCTTTTCTTTCCATATGGAAACAATTACCTTTTTTGCTGTTTTTCTTATCAACTGTTGCTATGATTAAAAATATTGAACTATATCTTATTTCTAAAGAATGCAAAGAGTGGTCTGTACAACTGCTAATTTTTAAAAGACACACCCCACGGCTGCATTGAGTTAACCTCTGGGTATTATTTTAAGCTTCATTTCGCAAAACTCAGATTCAAATTCTCTCTTAAATGACATTTAAACAGTGAAGAGGCTCAAAAATATAAAATAACTTCCTGGAATAAAGCAGTGTTTTTTTGTTTTGTTTTGTTTTACATATATCATTGTTCAAAATGTATTTCTGCGTTATTCATATTTGCAGTAGAGTGATCCTTAACTTCAAAACCCTAATCACATCCCTATCACACTCTGTGGTTGATCATATATTTTTCTAATGCATTTCTGGTTCCACAGTTCTTTCTCCTAAGTTCCTCAGAACTGTCCTGGGTCATTGCATTGCTGCTGGTACAGAAGTCCATTGCATTCAATTGTGTCACTGTGTATCCGTCTCTGTGTACAATGTTCTCCTGGTTCTGCTCCTTTCACTCCGCATCAATTCCTGGAGGTCATTCTAGCTCACATGGGATTCCTCCATTTCTTGGAATAAAGCAATGTTGGTGAATATCTACACCCCTCTCCTTTAGCCTAGAGATACAAATCTCTGTTTGGAAGGCAATCTCCAAAAACAGCTGTAGGTTAAGTAGGTTACACTATTTGATGTTTGTGGAAGGTATAGCCAGGGATTTCATACACACCCTTATGGAAAATGGATCCCACAGCTGTACTTGGAAATGGGACTGGTATTTAAATGTAAATTTTTTTTTTCCATTTTGGTATACTAGTTCCAACTCTAACAAAAGACTAATTGTAGTTTGGCGATTTGAACTTGTATGTATTGGGGAGAGGCCAAGTTAATTTGTATAACTTAAGCTTATAGTCAGAGTTCCCTACTTATATAAAGATGATTTGGAAAGTATTAAATTTGCTGCTTTCTATAATCCAAAGCCGTTTTTTTTTTAAGCCTTCCATCTTAGAATCAATTCTAAGATAGAAGAGCAGGAAGGGCTAGGAAATGGAGGGTAAGTGACTTGCCCAGCATCACACAGCTAGGAAGTGTCTGAGGTCACATTTGAACCCAGGGCCTCCCAACTCCAGATCTGCTCTATCTACTGTGCTACCTAGTGGCCCCCATAGCTACTTTACTCTTTAGGTAGAATATATACCCTAGAGATTTGCTGGTCTATACGGTGAAATGTCTTATTTTCCCATTGGGATATCATGGTAGAGCTGTAATTTTTAATTAAAAAACAAAAAACACAAAAACCTTAAGGCACTCTGGTCTGGAGCATGAAGGATTGACCTCCCTCAAGCGATTCAATTTGATCTTTGTAGACAAAATAACAAGTCTGTTATGAACACATAAAGCCATGGGATTTGGAAGAATGTGGAAATGACACTGTTTAAGTCCCTATACAGCATTAACATTGTCATAGAAGATCTCAAATACTAAATATTCTTTCCCAGGTTGCTCTTTCAAACCTAATGATCCAAGGCTTTCACCATTCAATCCCAGCCTGACTGCTCCTGATTTCTAGAGATCCTGCTACCGCTAATCCAAATGCACAGGGTCTCTACCTAAATCATTCCCACCATTGTGCATTTTTTTTAAGACCCTTACCTTCTGTCTTGGAACCAATACTCTGTACTGGTTCCGAGGCAGAAGAGTGGCAAGGGCTAGGCAATGGGGGTGAAGTGACTTGCCCAGGATCACACAGCTAGGAAGTGTCTAAGGTCACATTTGAACCCAGGACCTCCCATCTCTAGACCTGGCTCTCAATCCACTGAGCCATCTAGCTGCCCCCACAGTGTGCATTTCTGACACTATCCTAACCTACCAGGAAGAATTGTCCCCACCAAAAGTACTGACAATCTGGCATCAAATAGCAAGTGTCACGTTTCCCTATAATGTATGGCACCCCAATCTTTGTGTTATAATTATTCAGCTTACTCAAATATACTCATCTTTTCCTCAGATAACACCCCTTTCAGCTGTATGATTCTAATGCTCTTGGTGTCATCTATGTATCACACAGCTTACATTTAAATTTTAAGGGCTGAATTATGATAACCTCTTCTTCCCAAATCTTAAATTTACTAAGTCTTTTCTCCATAAAAAGATGAGAGAGGAATAATCAAAATCATGGGATCGATTTGAATTATATATGTTGTGGGGGGGGACTTGAGATGGACCGCAGGTTTTGGACAGGTACCCTTTGCAAGAATGCAAGAATCCATAATTTAGCTTAGAAATAAAAAGAGAAATTAATTTGATCTTCATGTTGAATTTGGCTGGGAGGACAGTGCAGGTGGGATTCTGCCTCCTAGAGGGGATGGATTCTGGGCTTTTATACCCTTTTGACAGCAGGGTCTACGTGATCAAAGATGAGTGAATGGAATGAGGTTGGGCAGAAGTGGGGGATGTTTGTCACCTGACTGGGGCTAGAGTGATGTTTAATGTCCCAAAGACACGGGGTGGTAGGGCATAATTTAGGGGACAAGTAGATGTCCTAGATTACAACCCGATGGTATCAGAGTATAACCAGAAGATGTATATCTGTGTCCATCTTGAAATCTTGGGGAGAATCCAAGGGGAATATTTCTCACGGGGGTCTTTCCTTATCAGGAGTCTCTGATACCCAAAGACACCTTTTTCTCAGGATTACAAGAATGCCAGGAAGGAAAGGAATTTTCCTGCTTTCTGTTTGACCTGAAACCCCTGTAGGGTTTGGGTGTCCAAGGGAAACCCGGGGTCGCATGCCATATTCAGTAAGATCACAAATGGAAAGTGGCTAATTTTTTTTTCAATTTACTTTTGGACTCTAGATCATTTCTATTTCATCCCTTTTTTGAAGTCACTCCTCATCACGGCGTTTACCACTCTTGAACTTCTGTCTAAAAATCTGCCTTTAGTCTCTCTCCATATATTTGTGTCCACTTTTCCCTCTGTCAGTCCAAGCTTAAAGCAGTCAGTGTCTGTCTTGTTTGGGCACATGAGGGATCCTATCTGGCTTATGGGAAAAAATCAGGATTTGGGGCACCCAGAATGTCTGTTTAGATAAACAATTTCACTTAAAGGGTATATGGTATTTTTCATTAAAATATATTTGAGATGGCAAGGAGGTGGGATAAAAGATTTCTTATTTTTAAGTACTCTTCTGCAACTTCTCACATGATGCAATATTAACCTTATTTATTATGGCGATTACAGGCTGAATCAGAACATTTCCAGCGGCAGGAAGGATTGCACAAGAGGTTAAAACAAACAATGCAAATGTTTCTAGTTTCTAGGGAACTTGGAACAGAAGACAGTATGGCTTCCAAGATATGGGCAAGAGAAAGAATAAAAAGATAGAAAGCCAGTGAGGCAATAAGATAACAACAGAACTGCTAATAACTAAAGAGGATTCCGGGAACAGATCTAGTTTTTTTTTAATCATACCAAGAAGTTAGGGCACTTAATGACTTTTTTTTCTCCTTGAAGTATTGTTTTCTCAAGAAGGAAGCTGAGAGCTGGATTGCTTTCAAGAACTAGTAAATTCTCCACTGATCCCTGCTATCTCAAAGTAATACATTACTCCCATAGAACCTAAGCTCTCGGTGGGCGACTACTTTGTCTTTGTGTCTGCTATTCCAAACACACAGTAGATAAATGATAAACTTTTGTTGAATTAAATTGAGTCAGATGGACTCTTGCCTGTGGTGGAGCAAATGTGATACCAAGTGCCTTTTCCCATCTTAATTTCCATAGCAAGTAAGCACATTCTAAATTTCTGGGGGCAAGGTCTTGGGAATTAAAAGGCTGAGACGAGACAAAGCAGTTTGTCTCTACTAGAAGACAGCTCAGAGAAGCATCATAAAAGAAGGCATGCCCAGAAGTAAAATGTGGACATTTTCCTGAGTGAAGGGTATAAGTCATATTTATGTGGTCAGTAGGAATGAGACAGGATATGAGCACCGAAGAATGAATAATGAACTGTTCAAAATAATAGAAGCAGATTGACAAAGCATGAGTGTTAGGAGCACAGGGAAGCCAACTCATGATCCCACATGTGGGAAAAGTAGAGCACCCTCATGTAGCTAGTTAATGTCTGAGAAAACAACACTGGATCCATGGTTTCATTGTGTCCGTTTCCTGGTGTGATCACAACTCACACATCACCTCATCCTGTGCTGTTCCCGTATATCTTTGCTGTAAGCCTGCCAAAGAGATGTAGTAGACACTGAGTGGGTCCCAGGGCAGCATCTTTGGCTAACCATCTGTTACCCTCTCACTTGTACCGTGTAATTAGCCCGCCTCCTTTCAGGTCCTGTAGTTTTGTTTACAATGTCCAGAGATAAAATAAGGGCCTGAAAATAGGGGAATGAAATTGTACAAGGCTGTTTCTCAAATGTAAACTACAAAAGTTGTAATGAAAAATGTATGCCAAGTACACCATCCTCCAAAACAGGCCTGAAAGATAATTTGGTCGTTCAGGTTAGAAAAGGAGAGGGGATTGGAAAATAAGAGAATGTCCTTAGATTGGGGAATGACTGAACAAATTGTGATATCTGCTGGTGATGGAATACTATTGCGCTCAAAGGAATAAAGAACTGGAGGAATTCCATGTGAATTGGAATGACCTCCAGGAATTGATGCAGAGTGAAAGGAGCAGAACCAGGAGAACATTGTACACAGAGACTGATACTGGGGTACAATCAAACATAACAAACTTCTCTACTAGCAGCAATGCAAAGATCCAGAGCAAGGCTGAGGGGCTTATGAGAAAGAAAACTAGCCACATTCAGAGGAAGAACCGTGGGAAGAGAAACACAGAAGAAAAACAATTGCTTGAACACATGGGGCTGATGGGGATATTATTGGGGATGTAGAAACTAAATGATAACTCTAGTCCAACTATCAATAATATGGAATTAGGTCTTAATCAATGATACATGTAAAACCCAGTGGAATTGTGTGTTGGCTAAGGTGGGGTTAGTGGGGTTTGGGGAGAGGGAAAGAACATGAAACATGTAACTATGGGAAAATATTCAAAATAAAAATATAATTAAAAAAAAAGACAAGGAGAGGGGTGGTCTAAACCTCTGACACATTCTCCTAAGATCTCCCCAGGCCAAGAACCCACAAGACCTTGGAGTCCTGGGCACAATTGTTAATACCTGGAGATGTGCTCAGTTCAAGGGACAAAGAAATAGGGCAAATAAGTAAAAATAAGGTAAGGGCAAAAAGATTTCATTTTGATCCATTTGAACCAAAAGGTTCAGGATATAGCTTTAAAGAACACCCTATAGGCAGAAAGCAATTTGGCTCTGGAGTTGGGAGCCACGGAAGGTAGAAAAGCAGAGACTAACTTGTGGGGTATTACCTTCAAAGGGTTTGAATGGATTTGGAGGAAAAATACAACTTGAAATGACTATAAAATATGTCTGAAAAGCAAGAGAAATCTGTATTAAAGGACTGTGCTACCTCTCTGTTCAGAAACAGAGGCCTTTTATTAGCTCAAGTTTGATTCTAGACATTTTAAGTCAGAAGCATTGAAGAAAAACCAGCATCAGAAATCAACTTTGTTCTTAATGGCATCACTTCCATCCATCCTAGGGAATTTTTCAGCTTCCTTTCTGCTTTTCTTCTGAAAACATGCAAGACAAGGTACCACGATAGGTACAAATCATCATGCCAGGATTCTGACAAGAGTCAACAAAACCTACACACAGACCTTGATTTACCTGGAGAAATGGACTTGCCATAGTCCATCGATTTCAAGTCTATCATTATCATCCAAGTAAACCTCCCCTTTCTGAGTTCTAATGCTGTTGGCAAGTGGAGTAATCATGGTCACATGGCATCATTTAATTAGTGTGTCTGACCAACCAACCTCAAAAACCCATTTACTATAGTTTGCAATGAACCTACTACCAAAGGAAACTAAATGTAAAGCAGCCCTTATTCCTTTTTTCCAATGTTTTATTGATATTTTCTATTCCTCACATCATCATAGTATCCCAGGTATCCCTCTACTGCCCCACCACAAGAGTTGTCCCCTATGACAAATAGTATTTTTGAGAGGATTAAAAGAAAAAGTCAGCATAACCATTTGATATATTGAAAAAGTCCAAAAATCTATATAATATGTAACACCTGAGGATATTCCATCTCCACAAAGTGGTAGGTTCAGAGTGGCTTCTCATATGTCTTCATTCTGCTCCTCTGGATCTTTATAATTTAGTAACTTATTTTTGATTTTTTGGTGTGTCATTGATCTTTCCACATCCATTGTTGTGGTTGCTGTGTTTATTGCTTTCTTGGCTCTGCTTACATCACTGCATCAGTTCATGTGGACCTTTCTATGTTTCTCATGTTCACCAGGCACATCATTTCTTACATACAGTACAGTAATATTCCATTATATTCATGTGCCACAATTTGTTTAATCATTCCCCAATTCTTGGCCATCACAAAAAAGTGCTGCTATAAATATTTTGGTGTATAGGGGCACTTTTTTCATACTGATGGTTGCCGTGGGATATAAGCCAAGGAATGGAATCTCTAGTTCAAAAGGTAGGGATATTTCAGTCACTTTATTTACATAATTCCACATTGATTTCCAAAACTGTTATACTATTGCACTGAAGTGTTCAGGGAAGACTAGTACCTCTGGTGGAACAGCTTGTCTTGTCCCTCCTCCAGGTGGTTTCCTTCTTTGGTGTCCCCCTGCCAAGCTCTCACTTGTGATTCCAAGAAGCTGTAGCATGCGCAGCAACCACATTCTGGTAAACCATTTGGCAGGCAGGCTAAACCAAGCAGAGAATAACTGACAAGCCTCAAACCTATAGGTGATTAGGAGGATGTGTGAAGACATGCCCCTGTGAAATGGGCAGATGATAATATTTTGTCCCCAAAGTCATGAAAGTGGTAGATCAAGTGCTGTGGAACCCACAGGGCTGGGTCAGACATTGAAAATGCCAAGGTCATCCACTGCATCCCAAGCCATCACCAGTCATCTTGACTTTTGTCTTGTCACTAGACTTTGATAACTCTGGAAGAGAGTGAGGCTGATGACTTCATACAACTCTGTCTCACTTCAATCTAATTTATGCACAAGTCAAAAACCATTACCCTTGTGATGTCACATTTTTGGATCCTCATGAAGTACAAAGGGCAACACCCAATCAACAATTTCATAGCTCTATTGCAATATATAGTGTGCTTATCATTCTACAACTTCTTCAACATTGACTGTTGCCATTTGATGGGCCATTTTTGCCAGTTTTCAGGTTGTAAGGTGAAATTTCAGGGTAGCTTTGAATTGCATTTCTCAGCATCTATTGAGATGATCATGTAGTTTGGAATGTTTTGGTTTTAAATATGATTATGTCGATTATTTTCCTAATTGAACCATCTTTGTATCCCGTTTGATCATAATGAATGATTCATTGGATAAATCATCATAGTCTGTTTGATAAGATTGTTTAAAATTATTGAGTCAATATATTCATGAATGATATTGACCTATAATGATCAAAGGATATGAAAGGCAGTTTTCAGACATAAAAAAATCAAAGCTATCTATAGTTATATGAAAAAGTATTCCAAATCACTCTTGATTAGAAAAATGCAAATTAAAAGAGCTCTGAGATACCACTTCATACTTCTCAGATTGACCAAAATGACAGAAAAGGCAAATGAAAAATGTTGGAAGGGATACAGGAAAATTGGGACACTAATGTGATGTTGGTAGGTGTTGTGATCTAATCCCAACATTCTGGAGAGCAATTCAGAACTATGTCTGAAAGGCTCTAAAACTGTGCATACCTTTTGATCTAGCAATACCACTACTATATCCCAAAGAGATTTTTTTAAAGGGGAGGGAAAGGATCTATTGTATGAAAATATTTATTGCAGTTCTGTTTGTGGTAACAAAGAATTGGAACCTGAGGAGATGTCCATCAACTGGAGAATGGCTGAACATTTTGTGGTATGTAATAGTGATGGAATACTAGTGTGCTATAAGAAATAACAAGCAGGATGATTTCAGAAAAACCTGGAAAGACTTACACGTACTGATGAAAAGTGAAAAGAGCAAAACTGGAAAAACATTGTACACAGCAGCAGGTTTTTTTTTCTTAAAATGTTTCAAACTTCATCATTATTGAATGTCCTTTTTTTGTCCTGAATAGTTAAGCTCAGATTTGCAGGACAGGTCACCGTGGGCTACATTCTGAACTTCATTGCTCTTCAGAACATTCCATTCCCTCCTTCTTTTTCCAGTGGGTGTTGGAATAGTCTTGCATTTTTTCAAATTCTTTTCCTTTGTATTTAAAAGGCTTTCTCCTAATGGTTTTCAGAACCTGTTTCTGAGTTGAACTGCTAAATTTAGCCCCTATGTATCTTGGAGTTTACAGACTTGGGTATTTTTTTTCTAGAGGCCACCTGTGAATTATTTCAATTGGAATTTCATTTTCTATGTTCAAAAGCTTTGGAGAGTTCTTTTCTATTATTTCCTTCATTATGGTATTAAGATTTTTTGCCTTTTGAATTATTCTGGAAGATCTAGGATCCTTAGGTTATTTCTATACATCCTTCGAGACAACATGCTTTGCTTTCAAGGTGAGCATATAGTTTTTTGCTTCTCTTCTTCCAGGTGGTCCTTCAAGCCTGTATATATACACTGCTAATCTATTGTTCGGTCTTTTGTTTCTTTGGTGAGACTAGCCATTGCAGATAATAGTTTTTTCCTAATCTGGCTCTTTTTTTTTTTTTTTTCTGTGTAGGGGATAAACTCTTCTCTAATTCTTATTTCTATTTTCAATCCCTGAGGAGAAGTGTATTATCATTCTATCTTCTCCTCAAGTTCCATTAGGTCTCCTACCTATCTTGTCAAATGTTGGGCCATTTTCTTTTGTTTTTCAATATTTATTTATAGATGCCAGAGCTCATTTAGAAGACCCAGAGGCCATATTTCCTTCTGTTGTTATTATTTTCCCATAAACAGTTCTCTTTGAGATTTCTTCTTCCTGAAATCTTTGATATTTTCAGTCACCCCCCCCCATCCCTTATCTTGCTTATCACTGACTTCCTGACTCCCTCTCCTCTGATTGTGGTTTCCTCTGGGGTTAGATCTCAATGCACCTTAGCCTCTTCTCATTCTGGACAATTCATGGTTCAGCAGCCAAGGTCTCTGCTCCAGCTGAGTTTGGGTGGTCAAAACTGACCCTAGTTGGGTGTTATTCTTTCCCTGCACAGTCGCCCCACATGCGTAGTGCCCTGTCTTGGCCGCCTGTCTCATTCTCTCTCTTCCTCAGTTCTTCAGCTCTGCCCAGCATGCTGTTCAGAGCCTGGTTTCCCCAACAATGGCCCTTTCAGTGCTTTGCAGCACTTATGCTTTCAGGTTGCCACCCCCAGCAGGTTGTTGCTTCTGAAGGGTGTCCAGACCTGAGCAAACTTCTGCAGCCTGGAAACAGGGTCTTCATTGCACTAGAAAGAGGCAGGGGGTGTAGCAACAAGTTTTGATATGTCTAGTCCTTGGGTCTGCTAGTGCAACCTTGCTGCCAGTAGCATGGGAAATGGGGTAGGTGAGTAAACTTAGGGTCAGTGAATCAGTAACCTGTGTTTTGGGATTTTCTTTTTTAATCTTCTCTTGGGTCATAGGTATCCTAGATCATGGAAACAAATGAAATTGCTTTATTTTTGGAACATATTTTTTTAACCTTTACCTTCCACCTTAGAATTAATACTGTCTATTGGTTCCAAGGCAGAAGAGCTATATGGGCTAGGCAATGGGGGTTAAGTGACTTGTCCAGGGTCACACATTTCTTTTTTCAACCCTTACCTTCCAACTTAGAATCAATACTATGTATGGATTCCAAGGTACAAGAGTGGTAAGGGCTAGGCAGTAGAGGTTAAGTGACTTGCCCAGGGTCACACAGCTAGGAAGTGTCTGAGGCCAGATTTGAACCTAGGACTTCCTGTCTCTGGGCCTGGCTCTCAATCCTCTGAGCTACCCAGCTGCCTCCTAGGGCATAATTTTTGTTTTGGAGAGGTTTGAGAGCTCATGGAAGATGTGAGAAAATGTCTGGTCCACCATCCCATTGTACACGTGACCTGGAAGTTTTTAATTTTTTAGGAAATTTTTTAATAAAATTTTCCATGGTTACATGGTTCATGTTCTTTTTCTCCCCTCCAACCTCCCCCCAACCCCGTAGCCAACGTGCATTTCCACTGGGTTCACATGACCTGAAAGTAGCTAGAGAGGTACAATAAAGTCCTAAAATTGTCTTCTGGTTTGGCAAAAGCATTAGTGGAGTTGCCATAATATTATCTGAAAAGACTTATTAACACTGAAGTCCCAGTTAGCTGCCATTACTCAGTTGGCCCAGCTGGGATCTCAGATGCTGTTGCAGGAACATGCAGGAAACGCCACTGCCAAATCCTTCCACTTGCAAGGACAAACAGCTTATCCTTCCCATCCAAAGGGGGGCGAGAGGCGGGCAGGCACGTGTTTGGGGCAGCAGCTCAGGTCCTCAGTAACAGCCTCCTGTCACCCAGCATCGGCGCCGTCTCTTCTCACCTACTAAACTACAGCCAGATTCTGGAGAGGTACGAGATGAAGGTTTGGCTAGAAGAGCCAGCTGTGGACAGAGAGATCCCAGGAAAGTCCTGAGAGGAGGACAGGCCTTCCTTGATTTATTTCAGGGCCACAGGATGGGGTTGAGATTTGTTGTTGTTCAGTTGTTTTTCCTTCATGTCCTGCTTTTTCTGATCCCTTTTGTTCTTTGTTTGTTTGTTCAGTTTGTTTTTGGCAAAGATACTGGAGAGGTTTGCCATTTCCTTCTCTAACTCATTTTACAGAGGAGGAAACTGAGGAACACAGGGTTAAATGACTTGCTCAGGATGTTTGAGGCCAGATTTGAACTCAGGAAGAGGAATCTTTCTGACTCGAGACCTGGATGACTGCATGAGAGGTGGGCAACCCTCCCTTCTAGCCCCAGCTCTGCCACTTATACTCTGAGCAAGTCATCTTTTTTTTTTTTTAACCCTTACATTCCATCTTAGAATTTGTACTAAATAGTATTTCCAAGGCAGAAGAGTGATAAGGACTAGGCAATTGAAGTTAAGTGACTTGCCCAGGGTCATGCAGGTAGGAAATGTCTGAGGTCAGATTTGAACCCAGGGCCTCCTCTTTTAACTCTCTATCCAATGAGCCACCTTTCTGCCCCTGTGATCTCTCCATACCTCATCTGAGGTATGAGCCAGGCCTAGAGACTGGAGGTCCTAAGTTCAAATTTGGCTTCAGACACTTCCCAGCTGTGTGACCCTGGGCAAGTCACTAGCTTCCCATTGCTTGGCCCTTTACCACTCTGCCTTAGAAGCAATACACATAATTCTGAGATGGAGGGTGAGGGTTTAAAAATTTAAACCAAAACCCAACAACTTGCTGGTTGTGTAATCCTGGCCAGACTTCAGTTTCCTCATCTATAAAATCAGGGAGTTGGGTCCATTATACATTTGTTATATAATCTCAATTTGGCCCTTTCTGCCAAGGGGCAATCTTTTCATACTTCCCTGTTTAATTGGCTTTGCAACTCAGCACAATTGCTATTCCAGACCTTTTCATGCCTCCTTAAATTTCCTACAACTGCCCTCCCCATGCCCTCTTAGCTGGAAAATTGAGGCCATTTGCAAAGAATTCCTCCTTCTCCTTTCTTCCTCATCTCCCATCTCTCACATCATCCATTGCCTGCCATGTCCTCTTTCACTCTCACCTCCAATAAACAGGTGGCCCTTCTCCTTGCCAAGGCAAACTTCTCTCCATTCATCCTTGATCCCTAAGGGTTCTGACTCCTCCAAGCAAATTACCCCCAATATCCTCCCCGCCCTCTCTTATCTTCAATGGCTCCCTATCTCCCGCTCCTTCTTGGTTGTCTACAAACATGATAAAGTGTCCCAACCAACCCTCATTTGATTGGACTAACCCTGCCAGTTAACAGTCTTATATCTCTGCTCTGCCTCTTAATTAGAAATCCCTCCCCATTCAGTCCCTTCACTTCCTCTCCACCCTCTTCTAAAAGCTTGGCAATCTGTCTTCTGACCCCCCTCCCCCCATTCAACTGAAATTGCTCTCTCCAAAGTCAGTTAGTCATTAAGCATTTTATGAAGCGTGTATTAGGTTGAAGGCACTGTACTAAGTGGGAGAGTTACAAAAAAAAGGAGGGGGGTACAAAAGAGAGTCCCTGCCCTCAAAGAGCTCACAATCAAATGGGGGAGACAAAAGAGGGCAGCTGGATGGCTCAGGGGATTGAGAGCCAGGCCTAGAGATGGGAGGTCCTGGGTTCAAATGTGACCTCAGACACTTCCCAGTTGTGTGACCCTGGGCAAGTCACTTGACCCCCATTGCCTAGCCCTTACCACTCTTCTGCCTTGGAACCAATACACAGTATCCACAGTATCGTATGATTCTTAGATGGGATTAAAAAAAAAACAACTATGTACAAACAAACTATATACAGGATAAAGAGGAGATAATTAACAGTGGGGAAGACCCTGGAACTGAGGGACTAGGTAAGGCTTCCTATAGAAAAATGGGTATTTAGTAAGGATTTGAAGAAAGCCAAGGAAGCCAGGAGGCAGAGATAAGAAGGGAGAGCATTCCAGGAAAAAAAAATGCCCGGATCCTAGAGACAGAATGTTTTGTTTTTGGAATAGCCAGGAGGCCAGTGGATTGATGAGGATGAGGTATGTATGTGTGTGTGTGTGTGTGGGGGGGGGGGGGGTGGGGGGTCCGAGGTGTAAGAAGAGTGGGTTTGGGGTGTGTTGGGGGTGGATGGGGATGTCTAACAGAGAATTTTATGTTTCATTCTGGTGGCGACGGGGAACCAGTGCAGATAATCAAGTGTGAGGTGATGTGGCCAGCTAGCCAGTGTTCTCAGTTGTCCTATCTAATGGTCTTTTCTCAGTCTTGATCTTTCTTGTCCTCGCTCTAGCCTTGCACACTACTAGTCATGGCCTCCTCCCAGATACTTCCTCCTCTCTGTTTTCATGGCTCTGCTCTCTTCTCCTTTCCCTACTTGTCCGGTGGCTCCTCCTCAGTC
The DNA here is from genome assembly GCF_016433145.1 of Gracilinanus agilis. Lineage (NCBI taxonomy): Eukaryota > Metazoa > Chordata > Mammalia > Didelphimorphia > Didelphidae > Gracilinanus > Gracilinanus agilis. The sequence goes on from NC_058133.1 coordinate 175,559,659, forward strand.
GCCTTTGCTGCGTCTTTAGCCCAGGCTCTTTCTGTAGATGTCTCCCAAGGTTCTGCCTTGTGCCCTCTTCTTTCCTCCCTCTCTAATATTTCACTTGGGAATCCCATCGGCTTCCATGTGCCCAATTGCCGCCCCTGTGCGGAAGATTCCCAGACCCACGCGTCCAGCCTTAGTTTCTCTGCTGAACTCCGGCCCATCGAGTCCATCACCAACTGTCTTTTGGACGTCTCAAACTGGATGTCTCAAATGCATCTCAAACTCAAAGTGACTCGTCTCCCCCGATCCCTGTCCCTTCCCAGCACTGCCATTACTCTCGAGACTACCCAGGTTCACAACCTTAGCAGCATCCTTGACTCCTTATAGGAATGTTTCTACCTACACGGCACTTCTAATAAATATACTTCTTTTTTTTAAAAGAACCTGTACCTTCTGTTTTAGTATCAATTTTTTTTTTAACCCTTACCTTCCATCTTAGAGTCAATACTGTGTATTGGCTCCAAGGCAGAAGAGTGTTAAGGGCTAGGCAATGGGGGTTAAGTGACTTGCCCAGGGTCACACAGCTGGGAAGTGTCTGAGGCCAGATTTGAACCTAGGACCTCCCAATCCACTGAGCTACCCAGCTGCCCTCATTAGTATCAATTCTAAGACAGAAAAGAGTGGCAAGGGCTAGACCAGTGGTTCCCAAACTTTTTTTGGTCTACTGACCCCTTTCCAGAAAAAATATTATTTAGCCCCCTGGAAATTAATTTTTTTTATTTTAATAGCAATTAATAGGAAAGATAAATGCACCTGTGGCCATCATCGCCCTCCTGGACCACTGCAGCACCCACCATTGGGCACTAGTGTCCACTTTGGGAATCACTGGGCTAGACCATTAAGGTTAAGTGACTTGCCCAGGGTCACGCAGCTGAACACAGAACTGAACCCAAGTCCTCCTGACTTCAGACCTTAAATCCACTGTACTACCTGGTTGCCCCTAGTATATGTACTCTTATCACTATTCACATAGCCACTTCCTCTCCCCTTTAGAAGGAGTTCTCATCCCCTCAAGCCTAGACTACTTCAAGAGCCTTCAGTTGGAGCTCTCTGTCTCAAGTCTCTTTCTCTACTCCAAACCATCTTCCAGTCAGCTGCCAAACTGAGTCTTCTGACTTTGGCACCCTGTCCCTCCTCTCCACTACTTAATAAACACTTGGGACTCCCTATTACTTTCAGGACCAAATAGAAAGTATTTTGCTTGATGTTAGAAGCCTTTTACAAACCACTCCTTCCCTCTCTTGGTCTTCTTACATCTTAGCCCTTCAAATGCTTTGTTCCTCACATCCCAGTTTCCATCTCTCCATTCCAAGCTTTTGTGTTGATTTTTTCCCCTTGCCTGGATGGTTTTCTGTTCTCACCTCTGTTTCTTTGCTTCCCTGACTTCCTTCAAGCCTCAGACTGCTTTGTATGTTCTGTGAGGAGCCTTTCCCATCCAGTCCCTCCTCTTTCCATTATCTTTTTCCTGAAATCACCTTCCATTTCTGCTCTCCATATCAGGTATACACAGGCTTGTTTTCTCTGACATGACATTAGCATGCCGTGTCCCCCATTAAAATGTGACCACAAAGGCAGGGACTGGTGGTTTTGCCTTTTTTTTTGGTATCTGAAGCCCATAGCATGATGCCTGGTCCAGAAATAAATTCTTAGTGACTCATTGACTTGACAGTCTCTAAGAGTCCTCCCAACTCTTACTTATGATCCTGATTCTCCACAGAGTGGGAGTCCTTAACCTGGAGTTCACATTTTATTTCAGGGACTCCATGAATTTACTTAAAAAAATTCCAATAATTCTATTTCAGTGTTTGCTTTTATGTTTTGTATTTTATTTTATGCATTATAAAACATTGTTTTGAAAAGGGATCTGTAGGCTTCATGAGACCACAAAAAGGGATCATGGCATACAAAAAAAAGTTAAGAATCCAAATCATCAAAAATATATGTAGGCACCTAGCAGATTGGCTCATATGGCAGCAAAGGAAAGTAATACATGTTGGAGGGGATGTGGCAAAATTGGGACATTCATGCATTGCTGGTGGAGCTGTGAACTGATCCAGCCATTCTGGCTGGCAATTTGGAACTATGCCCGAAGGGCTATAAAAGAATGCCTGCCCTTTGATCCAGCCATACCATTGCTGGGTTTGTACCCCAAAGAGATAATAAGGAAAAAGACTTGTATAAAAATATTTATAGCTGCACTTTGTGGTGGCAAAAAACTGGAAAATGAGGGGATGCCCTTCAATTGGGGAATGAATGTACACATTGTGGTATATGCTGGTGATGGAATACTATTGAGCTCAAAGGAACAACTTCCAGGAATTGATCAGAGCAAAAGGAGCAGATCCAGGAGAACATTATACACAGAGACTGATACACTGTGGCACGATAGAACACAATGGACTTCTCTGCTAGCAGCAATGTAAGGATCCAGAGCAAGGCTGAGGGACTTATGAGAAAGAAAACTACCCACATTCAGAGGAAGAACTGTGGGAGGAAAAACAGAAGAAAAACAACTGCTTGATCACATGGGTTAATGGGGATATGACTGGAAATGCAGACTCTAAAGGATCACTCTATTGCAATATTAATAATAAGGAAATAGGTCTTGACCAATGATAGATGTAAAACCCAGTTGAATTGCTCGTTGGCTATGAGGAGGGTGGGAGGAGGGGAGGGAAAGAACATAAATCATGTAACCATGGAAAAATATTCTAAATCAATTATTTAAATAAATAAACGCGTGCATGTGCGTGTGCGTGTGCGTGTGCGTGTGCGTGTGCGTGTGTGTGTGTGTGTGTGTGTGTGTGTGTAGAAGCAGCATAATGGATAGAGCACCAAGCCTGGATCAGGAGGATCTGAGTTCAAATATGAACTCCGACACTTCCTAGCTGTGTGACCCTGGGCAAGTCACTTAACCCTGATTGCCTAGCCCTTGTCCTTCCTGTTCTTCCTAGTTCTTGCTAGGACAGAAAATAAGAGTTTAAATATACACACACACACACACACATATATATATGCATATATATTTTTATATGTTAATTCATTTTATATCTATTAAATAGAAATTGTATTTATTTATTATATATAAATTTTACAAAGGTATTTAAACTTACTTTCTGTCTTATGTATACATTTATAATATATGTGTATTCTTATGGGGGGAAAACTGGGGGTTAAATTAAATATTATCAGGGTTCTGAGGAAGAGTAACAGACAAGACAAGACAATAGCCTGGGATTAACAAATTGGGGAAATACAATTAGAATGGGTTTGGCTGTTGGAGGCCCGACTGCCAACACAGATCCACCTAGCCAGGGAGTCTGTGAAACTTGTGAGTAGATTGACAATAGGTTTATAAACAGGGTTTAATTCAATGCACTATAGTCTGAAAGAAGGGAAAAGGGGGTTCTATTCCAAGAGTCTATGGGCAAGCCTCAGGGTCAGAGAATGGACTTATCTGCACTAAGGTAGAAACTATAGCAGGGCAGGGCACAATGGAGATCAGGAATGAAAGTGGGATCCTCACAGCTGAGTCCTGTCAAAATCCAGCCATGGTTCAGCTTTCCCTCGTCTTCAGCCAGTACTCCTTCAGTTGGGTAAATCAGGGAGCTAAACCAACCTGAGCTGACCAGCAACCCAGGTTAGGTTTTATAGTCTCAACCTAACCTCCCACAGGCAGATGATTTTCCTCCTTCTGGATATCAGGATATCAGAATACAAACTCCACTTCCTCTGAGGACTCCCAGGGGGTCAGTTACAAATTGTCCTCAGCTGACATGGAGTCCATCTCAGAGAGAGAAAAAACACTTCTTGCTTCCCCATTCCATTTAGAATTCTCCAGCCCTGCTTGCTAAGCCTCCTAAATAACTAATCTTAAACATCTTATTAATTTATCTTACAACAGTATGTATATATATATATATATATATATATATATGGAGAGAGAGAGAGAGAGAGAGAGAGAGAGAGAGAGAGAGAGAGAGAGAGACAGATATACAACAGACCTTCAGTGCTTTGGGTGTGTGATATAGACTCATTTAGACACACACACACACACACACACACACACACACACGGCACTGGAGGTCTTCTGGCTTCTTTCACATTTTATGAGTAGTACAAGTAGCACCTGGGATCTCTCTTATTATCTGATTGATGTATCTCTTTTTCCAATCATGCATCTGTCTTTGATGCCTTTTGCAGTCTTTTTACACCCACCACACGCTTTCTTTCATGGTCATTTGAGGCACAATGTTGATGATTTCAAGAGCTTAGTATTGCCATCGGACAGCCTTGTAGCATCTTTGAGAGAAGTTTGGTGTCAACACGATGAATGCTTTTCAGGAAATTAGCAAACCTGGACAATTTGAAAGAGTTACTCACTTTTCCAAAGGCGAGCCAGCCCAATTTTTGGCATTCTGGGCCTCTCTAGTTGTCTATGTGGGGTATGTATACAGGATATTTGTATTTACCCAGTAGATTGCAAACTCCCAGATAGTTTTGTCTTTGTATTCCTAGAATCCAACACAATGCCTTGCATAAAGTAAAGAGCTTATTAAACACTTGTTGGATTGGACTGAGAATGGATCAGAGCTGCATTTTTCATCCCATTGGATTTTTACTGATGCTTTTTAAATCACTGTAATTTTCCATTGACTTCTCCTCTTCCTCAAGCATAAAAAGTGGTCTGGCCAGAGTTATAAGTATTTATTAATAAAATTAATCTTTATTAATAAAAATTTAAATTCATAATATAGTCTATAATAAAAGTCTTTATTAATAAAATATTGATTAATAAATATAAATTTTATTAATAAAAATTTAAAAAGTATTAATAAAATGTGAGAGAGTGAAATTTCAGCCTTACTAAATTTTTTTTTAAACCTTTACCTTCCGTCTTAGAATCAATACTGTGTATTGGTTTGAAGGAGAAGAGTGGAAAAGGGTAGGCACTGGGGGTCACGTGACTTGCCCAGGGTCACAAGGCAAGGCAGCATCTGAGGGCAGATTTGAACCTCAGACCTTCCGTTCTCTAGGCCTGGCTCTCAGTCTACCGAGCTAACCAGCTGCTCCCCAGCACTACTAATAGAAGGTAAGATCTGGTTCAGCCGTGCGTGGTCTCCTCCAAGCTGGCTCCGGCTCACCAAGCCAGAGTCAGTCCGTTCAATTGTAGAAGTAAAAGAGCCCTTCTCCTTGCCAGGTTGCCTTTTAAACACCGCCCAGCTCCTCCCTCTGCGGTGACGTCAAATGCTGGCGCCAGAGGACGCCGGACCATTAGATATGACATCATCGAGATGCCCAGGATGGAGAGCTTGTCCTTCACCCATCCCACAGAACTCTTCCAAATCATAGATTTAAACAAGAATGGCGGCATTCTTCCTTACGGATCTTAGGAAGTGAAGTTTGGTCATTCCACAGATCAGAGTTTTGAAGTTTTTCTTTATTTCCCTTTAGAGTGTTGCGGACTGTGGCATAAATTGCTCTTCTAGTTCTGTAATCCGTATCCATTACTTTTTCTGAATTCATCTTTTTTTTTTTTAACGGTGTAATAATATTCCATTGCATTCCTATATTGCCATATATCCTATATTGTTTAGTCATTCCCTCAATCTCTGGTATTCACTTTGCAGTTTTTTTTTTTCTGCTTTGAAAAAGGCTACTGTAAATAAATATCTTTGTAGAGAGAGAAAATTGATCGTTTTGTATTTGGCTTCCTTAAGTATTGTATCTAATTGTGGTATTGCTAGGTAAAAGGATGCGTAAAGTTTAATGGCTTTTTTTTTTTAACCCTTGTACTTCGGTGTATTGTTTTTAATTTTTTCTTAACTAGTGTTATGTTGATAATAACAGATATTTTGGAGAAGCAGATAATTATGCCAGGGCCAGTAATCTTCAAGTCACTTCTTCTCACAGACACTGACTGACAGGCTTCAGTGAGAAAGGAGGGGTTAGACACTCCTGGCTCTCAAACCCCTCTCCCCAAGCAGTTGAGGTTTCAGTTGGAAAATGGAGACAATCTGAGGTACTTCTGGCAAGTTTCTGTTGTGGCTGAACCCCAATGATGTTCCCTTTCTTTTACTTTTATTCCCCACAGGTCTGATAGAGGAATAAGTAGAAGCTAGTTATTTAAATGTTGAGGACTGAGATGGATCTGATTTTCATAAAACTGGCAGCTGAGAGGATTCAAGCTAGGATGGTAACTATGAGCTGTGAGTATCCCCAAATAATTCCCAGGCACAGATATTGTAGGTAAAGCTTATATTAAGAAGTAAAGGGCAAAGCTAGAGGGGCCAATCAGGTTTAGGATGAGGAAGAGGGTGACCCTGATCTGTTAGGTTGAAGCTGCCCTTCCCCCCCACAGGAGGGGGTGAAGGCACTTGACTAAACTGGCTCTCTTGCTAATAGTGAATCTATCTAATCACTAAATAATTGTTGTATTGATGTTGGTAAGGACTAATCCTCTTAAGCAGGCTAACTCCTGAGTAAAAACCAAGATAGCTTTGCCACAATGGCCACTCAGGTGAACCCCCCAAGTCCGGAGCAGTAAGCAGTCTGCTCTGCTCACCTCAACCCCCAGAAAGCAACTCACTAACCCTTCTCAACTGTCCCCTAACCCAAAGTTCTCCAGGGGGGTCCCCTGGAATTCTGGGTGAGGCTGACCCTGTATTTTGCAGGGATTCCATGCTGCCATCCTCTACATAACACTAGTATTCTCTTATTAGTAATTTGGAGTATTCCTGATTATGTTCAATAGCTTATACTTTTTATTTTTAAAATTGCTTGTTACCTATTAGGGAACATTTCTTTGTTTTTTATTTATGTATAGCAATTTTTTATTATCTCTTAGATATCACACTTTTTCAGAGATATTTGCTGCAAATGTCTTTTTAAAAAAAATTTTTTTTATTTTTTGTTCTGAATGTAAACACCCCAAAGAGCATTTTCTTGTATGTAAAAAAATGCAAAAAGAGAATTCTATATGAAACCATGAATTTCCATTTCATACTGCTAGCTAAAAAAAAGTATGTGATTACTTTTATTACATATTACTTTTCAAACCATCCTGCTTGTCTATGCTTCCTTCAAAAGTTCCTTCTGTTCTCTTCTATGAATTAAAAAAATGTTTTAAATGTTTTTTTTATGTTTTAATCCCATTTTCCACCTACCCTTAACATTCTACCCATTAAAAACCTAGAGAAAGAAAAATGGGAAAAAAAATTCCTATAACAAGCAAAGTCAAGAAAAACAAACCACATAGTGGTCATGGCCAAAAATGCACACCTCTTTCTGTATCTTTTTTCTGTAGCTTTTTATCACCTCTTTCTCAGGATGTTAGGGTTCGAATGGGTGGCCACCAAAGGAACACACAATGCAATCAAAGCAGGAGAAAGCTTTATTGCCAGTGTGCACTGGGAAAACTCAGCAAGAGAGTCCCAAGAGGTGCATTCAGAGGAGGGAATATATACGTTTCAGGGGCTGGGAGACAGGTACAGGTGTCCTGGAGCTTAACAATAGCCAGACATTCCTTAGTGGGAGTGTTGAGTGTTGATATCTCCAGGTACAGTGGAAACCTTTGGGTTTGGGGTTAGGAGTTAGGACTACTCTGTCCAGGGAGGAGTGGTGCTGTCAGGCTATGAACTATGAGTTCCAAATAACCACCTTGCTGGACAGAGCGTAGTGCTGTCAAGCTATGAGTTATGAGTCTCTGATTTCTGGCTACTACAAGGATATAGGCAACATGCTTCATCATAGGTCCTCTGGAGACGGAGCTATTTGGACTTCTTAAATCTTTCAAAGTTATTTTTCTTTGCTATTTTACAACTGGTATAGACATTGTTCTGCTGGTTCTGCTTGCTTCACTTTGCATCAGTTCAATGAGGATTCTCTGCATTTGTCTCACTATTTCTTATGAATAGTAATATTCTATTATATTCACATGCCATAATTTGTGCAGCCTTTGCTAAGTTTTCTAAGAGGGAAAGGTACTGGGGGGCAGCTAGGTGGTTCAGTGGATTGAGAGCCAGGCCTCTGGGAGGTCCAGGGTTCATATCTGGCTTCAGATATTTCCTAGCTATGTGACCTTGGGCAAGTCACTTAACCTCCATTGCCTAATCCTTATCATTCTTCTGCTTTGGAACCCTATACATAGTACCAAGATGGAAGATAAGGATTTTTTTTTTTAAAGAGGGAATCCATCCTTTAGAATTTAATCTTTCCCTCAGCCCCACCTTTTAAATCTTTCTTTAGGATCAGTTTGATTAGCAACTAATTTATTCTCTCTTCCACAGCACCTTCCTTCTTAACCTACTCTGCCCTCTCTATTCCTGCTTATTTCCCTGTTGGATTTGATGCATTTCTATACCAAATTATGTGTATGTGTGTGTTCAATACTTTTTTGTCCATTTCAGGTGAAATTCATCTGATTTCCAATCCCCTCATGCCCCTTTTTCCGAATTTGTATAGCTCTCTTCTCATTTTTATGAGAAATAGGTTTTATTCCCTTTTTCTCCTTTCTACAAGGCTGTATTCCTTATATTCTTCTTTCTCTTTTCCCTTTTCAAATCCTCAGAATACAACCAAACCACTTGACCCCCAAATTGTCTTTTTTAATTCCATTGATACTTTTTGAAGATATTAAGGTTTTGAAGAGACTCTTGTTTCTTCTTCTGTTAACCTGATAGCCATATATCATCATAGCTTCTTCCAACTGCTCAAGTAAACTTACCCTTCTAGGTTTCTATCAACTCTCATGTTTCTATTTCCAAATTCCTATTCAGCTCTGGTCTTTTCATTAGAAATGCTTAAAAGTCCTTTATTTTCATTAAAGATTCATTTTTTAACCCCTATAGAATTATATTCTGTTTTGCAGGATTAATTACACTTGATTGTAAACCAATATCTATTGCTTTTTGAAATGTTTCATTCCAAGATTCCCTTTTATTTATTTTAGAAGCTGCCAGGTCTTGAGTGATCCAGACTATGACCCTTTGCTACTTAAACTATTTCTTTCTGGATGCATGTGGTATATTTTTCTTTGAGATAGAAGCTCTAAATTTTGGCTCTGTCATTCCTGGGACTTTTCTTTCTCCCCCTCCCCCCTCCCCAGGAGATAATCAGTAGTAGATTCTATCTTTACTCAGCCCTCTGATTCTAATAGATTTGGAAAGTTTTCATTTATCATTTAAAAAAATATATGACATCTACGCGATGAAAAATGCTGCCCACAGCGAAATAAGGAACTATTGGAGTCTGATTGCAGATGAAAGCACACCATCTTCCACTTTATTTCCTTCATGAGATTTTATTGTATGTGTGATGTGTCATTTATCATGACATGAGCAATATGGAAACATGTATTATTTGAAAGCACTGGTATAATCTATATTAGACTATTTGCCACCTTTGGGAGCAGGGAGGAAGAGAGAAAATCTGAATCCTAAAATGTCAGAAAACCATTGTCAAAAATTGTTTCTACATATAACTGAAATAATTTTTTAAATCTATATAGTATCCAGGCTTTATTTTAAGCCATAATTTTCAAGGAGTCCAACAATTTTAAAGTGATCTCTCTTTGAACTGCTTTTCATGTCATTTCCTTTTGATATCAGGTATATTATATTTTCTTCCAATTTTCAATCATTTGATTGTTTTAATACTTTATTTTTGTCTCATGGAATTGCAGATTTCTGTTTGGTCAAGAGATTCCTCTAGGTAATGTTTTGCACTTTCTCTTTGAAGTGATTTGTTCTTATTCATTTTATTTTTTATGAACCTTCATTTCTTCTAGATATTCATGCAGTTCTTGTGGAAAATTCATTTTTTCTTTTTTTTGCTTGTAGTTTTGGAATCACGCTTTCTCCCTTTTTTTAAGAGATCTTTAGATCTATGCTATTTTTTTTAATTAATAGAAGGTTCCCGATGGTGTATTCATCTCTCTAGTTATAGTTTATAAATTAAGGCTTTATCCTAGTACTAGGGGTTGGGGGGTGGATCACCCTGGGTTCCCTGGGTTCCTGCACTGACTTTCAGTCTTCCATCTCCCAGAATATGTATATTTTAAACACTTACCTTCTGTCTTAGAATCAGTACTATGTATTGGTTCTGAGGTAGAAGCGCAATAAGGGCTAGCCAATGGGGGTTAGGTGACTTGCCCAGGGCCACCCAGCTAGGAAGTGTCTGAGGCCAGATTTGAACCTAAGACTTCCCATCTCTAGGCCTGGCTCTCAATCCACTGAGCCACCCAGCTGTATCCTCCCATGGTATTTTGTTATCACCTCTATCCTTTGATCAGTTAAGAATTTTCCTAGCCATATTCGTGTGTTACCTCCTATAGTCCTCTAATTTGTTTTATGATGTAACATTTTAGGTTTAGGTGTGCACCTGTTTAGAATTTATGGTGGCATGTTATAAGTTAGTCTAGGCCCAATTTCTGCTAGACTACTTTCCAGGTTCTCCAGCATTTTTGGGGGGTTGTGTGTATGTGTCAATTAGCAATTGTCAGTATCCTTGGACTTATGGAACACTAGGCTAATATGTTCGGTTGCTTCTGAGTCTTAACTATTGTTACATTAATAAAATTTTTCTTTAAACGGGTCCAGATAGTTTTGAGGAATATATTGCTTTATAGTATACTTTATCTACTAACAATCCTACTTTTTTTTTTCCACCATCTCCCTTAAGATTCTTGCCCCTCTCCAGATACATTTCATTACCATGTCTAGTTCTATAAGATAACTTCTTGCAGGTGGGGGTGGGGCAGCTAGGTTGCTCAGTGGATTGAGAGCCAAGCCAGGAGACAGGAGGTTCTGGGTTCAAATCTGACCTCAGATACTTCCTAGCTGTGACACTGGGCAAGTCACTGTAACCCCCATTGCTTAGCCCTTTGCACTCTTCTGCCTACATAATATTGATTCTAAGACGGAAAGGAAGGCATTAAAAAAAAAACCAACCTCTTGGTAGTTTGATCAGTATGGTACTAATTGTAGGTAGTATTTTCACTGGGATGAAGATGACCCAATAAAAGGAAACCTCTCCAGTCATTTTTTTCCTTTTATTTCTGTAAAGGGTATTTTGTAGTTGCCCTCAGAGAAGTCCTGGGTGTGTACTTCTTCTTTCCAGTAAGAATGATTAAGTTAAATTTTGAATGACCCTTCCCTTAAAATTTTACTAGGTTATTGAAAGGCTAAAATATGTATGTTTGCATATAGTGGGGTGGGAGAGAGGAAGAGAAAGAGGAAGAAAAGGGGACTTGCAGTCCTTGCAAACTCAGTACTGAGAATCGGCCTGTCTGCCCCTCTAGGAAGTTTTACTAGCTTAAAACTGCACAGACACTTGTGGGATACTCGTATATAGGAAAGGCCTAGATCCTCACAGGGTTTTCCCAACTCTGAGATTCTAAATATGGAAAGCACAAAATCCTGGCATCCATCTGACAAGCAGAGCCTCAGATGACCTTATCTCTAAGCCAGTCAGTCATCCTCTCCCTTGGCCTTGAGCAATAGCAGTGGACCATGGCTTCAGAGTTTAGGATGGTGTAAAGTTCAGCAGAGAGGGGAAATGGAGCCACCATGACTTGGGTGAGGAATAAAAGAAGAGACAGAGGAGCATGAGTTTAAGGAGAGGTAACCTGGTTGTTAAAAAGTGATTCTAATAAATGTCAGGTGAATAGTCCAAAGGCAGCAAACTACAGCTAAAGGAGAAGTGAAAGGCCTCTTAGAGTTCCACGGAAAAGGTCTTTTTTCATTTGCTTTAAATAACAGGAGGGAGGGTTGTGAAAAACACAATTCTCCCTGGGATATTTGGGCTGGGCTCCAGGAGCTTTGCCAAGTGCAGTGAACCTGAGCTGCTTGTTTCCAAAGGAGTAGAGGAGCCAAAGAAAGCTGATGACAGTCTGAACCAGTCATTCCTGAAACTCCAGGGAAAGAGCCGCCCATCTGGGACAAGCCACAGTGGTCGCCCCAGCATTAAGCAATGGTGTCCAGCTGGGTCAAAAGCTCCTTGGAGGAAGGGAAGAGAAAGCTTCCTTTCACTGAAGGGAAAAGGTTGAAGGTGAATGGAACCTTTCTCTTGCCACATTAGGGGTAGCATGGGGTATAGCTAGGTCATCCAGTTGGGGACTCTTCCCTTGAGCAAGCTGTAACCCCAAAATTCCTAAGAGCTGCCTAGTGTGTCTCTTTAGTTGCTTGGGAGTCTCCGAGTACCACACTCATCCCTCTCTGACCAGAGTCCATCATCTATTGTGAACATTCAATTTTCAAAGCTCAATTCATGCCTACTCTGTGTTCAGTTCCAAGATTAGGGGATGGGAATCCAAGGAAAAGGAGTCACTTACCTTCCAGTAAGGGAATAATACATTTCCAGATAACAAAACCTGGAGATGATTTGAGAAGGCAAGAAAGCCCTCAAAGGAATCATGATTCAACCAGTCACTTGGAAGAAACTAGGAATACCTTTTCATCCCCAACATCACCGCTGCTGTATCCAAGCTCGCAGGCGCAGGCGCAGGCGCAGGCACACACACACACACACACACACACACACACACACACACATTCTCTCTCTCTCTGTCCTTTGACTCACTTGGAAAATGTTTTTAACAAATGGGTTGCTCCGGAACTAGCTGAATGGGACACCTGGGCTGGTTATTTATCAAGGGGATTTCCTTGAACACTACACACAGTGTATAGGGTTGTTTCCCTTCTGGTGCACCTTTAACCCAATCAAAGCAGTTTTGATACTGCTGTCTCAAACACACACCAAAATCATCTTCCCGTGTCTGACTTCCAGCTTCTCCTAACAGAAGCAATGGCATCTCCACTGACTCACACAATAAGAAATAACCACAGAACCAAGCAACTTCATGATTTTTAAAGTTTATTTTAAAATTAGGAGGGACAGATAGCCAACATTTCCAAAGTGGTGGATAACCAACCATTGGCTTTTTGGCTGATAAGCCTTCCCTTTATGACGTTTCATTCCTGTTCCCATAACAGGCAGCCAGCTTCCTATTCCTGTCAATTCTACTTTCTCCGAGCTGAAGCTCAGGACAGAATCCCCTTTATCCTCCTAACCTAACAGTTCTGAAAGAAGGAATCAAGAATGTCTGGGCAGAGGGTGGGAGCAGTTTTAAAATTTTTGACTCATTATGTGTCAACAACCACAAAACAAACTGTCCAAGGCTACTGGGTCAAAAGGAATGAGAAAATGGTTGGCACATAACTGCCAGAAAGCACGAAGAGTTTCTAAAGAGATGAGTAAGCAGCTAAGACAGGTTTTTCTATAATCCCTCTTAAGAACATGGCAAGAATATGCAAATATGTACAGGTTATTTACTTAGAGCCAATGTTTCACCAAACAAGACAAAATACTACCAACCTTAACTGAATTTAGGATTTGTTTGAAAAGCAGAGGGAAAAAGACCTTATGAAATTTTCTTACAATGTTTTCTCTTTACTTGCTTCCAGGGATCTTAATAAAGAATATTCAACCACTGGAAACTCTCAGTAGAACTTTCCTAAAAAGAGGCTGGGAACAAAAGTTGGATCTATCCATTTGAGTGGAGGATATTAAGTTTTTATCATTGTGCAGTTGTGGCCAACTCTTTGTGACTCCCTTTGGGGTTTTTTGGGCAAAGGTACTGAAGAGGTTTACCATTTCCTTCTCTAATTCATTTGACCAATGAGGAAACTGAGGCAAACTGGGTTAAGTGACTTGCTTAGAGTCACACATCTAGTGTTTGAGGCCATATTTGAAATTAGGAAGATGAATGTTTCTGACTCCAGGCCAGGTACTCTATCCCCTGCACTACCTAGCTTCCCTATTAAGTCTCTAGCTTATGTATATAAGCAGGATACATGATCCCTTTTAAGTATTACAATTTGGTTTCCTGTTTACATTGAATTTGTCCTTCATGGATTAACAGACCCTTTTCTTTTGGCCTCATCATTTACTTGTACGACATACAGCCTTCTTCAGCCCAACCTCAGCTTCTAGAGATGTGCTTGAAAAACCACACCACTTTGTGTTTAAAGGTTAATAGCTAACAAAGGTTGCTATTTTCTGCTAATAATCTTTCAGTTTCAGGGATGGATGCAAATGACTGGGTTTACATTTGGCACCCTTTGGACTAGGCCAGTAGAAGGCAAATTCAACTCTCACACTGGAAATTGGTAATGGATTAAGCAGTTTATCTCAAAACTAATTTGTTGGGGGCAGCTGGGTAGCTCAGTGGATTGAGCTAGGCCTAGAAATGGGAGGTCCTAGGTTCAAATTTGGCCTCAGACACTTCCTAGCTGGGTGACCCTGGGCAAGTCACTTAACTTCCACTGCCTAGCCCATACCACTCTTCTGCTTTGGAACCAATACATAGAATTGATTCTAAGGTGGAAGGTAAGAGTTTAAAAAACAACACAACAAAAAACTAATTTGTCGCATGAGTTTTTGTGACTGATATCCCCCAAATACACAATTCTCACAAAAGTCCAGGCTGTGAGAAAATTGAATTCCTCAGGAAGTCTTTTTTATGAACCATATATCTACCCCCCAAAGGCTACCATCCTTCAGCTCTGTATACTTCTTGCCTGAACCTACTTATTTATACAGTATCTGCCCCATTATAGTGACTTCCTTGAGGGCAGGACTTGTTTTTGCTTTTCTATATATTTGTGTATCCTAAAAGCTTATAGCATAGTGCCAGGTACATAGTGTTTAAAAAATGCTTGTTGACTGACAATATTTTTCTAATGCATCAGAAAATGGGATATTGTTCTTTGTGAGTGAGGATAAATTCTGATATGTCTTACTCACTCTACTGTTGGAACATCGACATGATTCAGACACTTGGCACTTTGGGTATGAAGAGAAAATTTGTAGGCTGATGCATGGAAAGGAATAGGAATGGAATAGACTTGATGTGAATGAGCCAAAAACAAATTCCTCAAGATACAGACAAGTTCTTCTTGTTTTAATATGAACAGATCTAAAGTCATCCATTGATAAATTTCTCTTTTCCCACTAAGTGAGGCACCATTCATTACTAGTGGAATACACATGGGCACAGGCAGACACAGGCACACACAGGCACACACACACACAGCCTCCACTGCTTGCTAAGAAAGCAAATCCAGAAACTACTTTTGTCTGCTTCAGTGGAGAGAGGGACGTCATAGCTTCTGAGAGGAACCAGTGAAGGAATGTGATATAGAGCTGGGACATCTGATCATTTACTGATGATTATGAAGGGACCAGTTACTGCATTCAAAGTTGATTCATTTGGATTATCCATGAGTTGAATCATCTAATAGTTTCCAGGCAAGTCTGGAAAATAGAAAACTAGCATTGCAGAATCTCATCTCCTCAAACAAGTCTCTCATTGATGTCTATAATGCAAATGGCATGATTCCTTGCCTTCTGAAAGTACAAATTCAGATGAATGAGAGACTTTAAGGCCTAAAGGCTGCTTCAGAAAAAAAAAAAACCCAAATCTATCAGAAAACCCAAATAGCTCTGGAGAACAGGCTTATTAATAGTGATGGAAATTTGAATGAAAAGTAACAACAACAAAAATCCAAACTGTTACATTTACAGATAAAGAATTGAATCTCTACTATTACTGTGTGGCTTTGGACAAGCCCTTATCCTCTCTCTGGTCCGCAGTGACCAGTTCTGCTCAAATGTTATTGGTTCCCATATGGAGCCATGATATCCCTTTGGATGGTTACTTTGTGCCCTGAAAGATCTCTTTATCACTATTTAAGAGCCAATATAAATATTACACTTAAAAAAAAATCCTTAAGAAGAAAAAAACAACATGCTCAGTAAGAATGCAGTAGCCCTTTCAAAACCAAATGATTTTAACTATTCCAAAAGGAACCTATTCTCTTGAATAATAATAAACCTTTTAACTTAATTAACAAGTTAGGTCATGGAAGATAATATTAAAAATCTTCCATGTAACTGTCTCCCTTTATGCTGCTCCACTGTGGCATCAGAATGCTGCCATATACTCAAGTTCTGGATTTAAACCATGATGCTGGTTGATGTTTGAATGGGAACAAGGTTTGATGTGGATGGTCAGATGAAAGATACCAAAATGTCAGACAGCTCATCGACTGCTGTTGCCATAAGATCCAACAGTCAACATCAGTCTGATAAGCTATCCGACAGGACGGTACAGCCATGGAGATGTCACAGATGAAGATAGGTACAAAGTGATATCCAAGCAGGATTTGATGGAACACACATTGACCAATTTCACTTGAAATGAGCCTGAGGGAAAATGTGATCTGCATGGTTAAAACCCAAATTCTATTCTAAACAAATATCCCAGTTACTTTTCCTAAAGGAAAAAAGAATGATCATTTCCCTCAAAGTTAATATGAAAGAAACAGGTCTCATCTGCCAGAAATCTCTGGAAGCAACTTCACACAAATGGAAATAGCTAGAAGAGGGCAAAACTTGGCATGTTAGAATCAGAACGCAAGGTAACTTAAAAGAATTATAGGTGTGACTGACATTTTTAAAAAACGAAATAATTCTCAGCATTCTGTGATCTGATATCTGATAAAAGCAAATTCTATGCCTGTTAAATCTGACACCTTTTTCTATTTCAGTAAATCAAGAGATAACAATTTCCCAAACTGGATAAGGACTTGGCTTGCCAACAAAATTCTTTGCAAAGCAAAGTTCCCAACTTAAGTACAACTTAGACCCTTGATTTAAAATATGAAAGGTGTCTTGTAGGCAGGACAAGGCGATCAATCAGGTAGTAGAAGCTAAAATACAGGAAAAAACCACTCAAGAAGACAAACACAATTCTGGAATGATCAAAGATGACTTTATAAAGGTTTTTCTTTGTGTGTGTGTGACTTCATTCTAAATATACAGAATAAAAAATGGTGCCAGTTAACTTACGAGGCACCAGCCAGATTTTGCATACACTGTCTTAAAATGTAAAAGGCACCCCAAAGGTGTGCAATGCATCATAAAATGACATTTTTTCCTGGGTGGGTGAGGAAGGAGGGCTGGGCAGGATGGAATATTAAATATCACCACGATAGACATGCAAGACTGTTATCCAATCTATTATCATTTATACACATTTTGATAATTTAGAAAAAGGAAATGTCCATATATGCCAAGCTGTATTAGTTTGATATACTCAATAAAATAAAAAAAAATTTGAGAGAGGTGGTTTCAAGTCTCTAATTGTACTGTTGTCCATTAAATTTGGAAATAACTTAAAAGTGAAATTAAATGCCACACACCACCCACTTCAGAAAACCCACCTCAGATTGAATTTAAGGAGAGACCTATATACCTTACCTTTACATACAAGTCTGTCAACGAAAAGTATGGACTAATTACTTTCAAAAACAAATTTTTTTTCTTCACCACCCCCCTACCCCACTCCCTAGAAAAAAATAATTATTTTGGAAAAGGGTTGATTTACACCCCACCCCCATCCCTGCCCTTTTCCCTATTTATAATAGTGCCAGTATAGGTAGACTCCATCCCTTTTAGATTCTGTGAATGGGCATGTTAAATTGTATCTCTCAGTCTCATTTGGTTTTTTCTTCTGAGTACATTTGCTGCTGGATTCGCTTGGCATAACTTTGTGCCATGGAATTGATGATGGATAGGATGAAGTAGCACACCATGACAATGACTAACTTTTCAAACATCCAGGACAACCAGTTTTCCCCCTGTAAGAATAAACACAGGAAAGAAAAAAAAAAAGGAGAAAGTCATGTTAGTGGAGGACAGTAAAAAAACAAAAACAAAAAAAAAAAAAAACACAACTTTTATTATCCTCCCTCTTGGGCCTGTGTCCACATGACTGCTACTCAGGCCTTTTCATACTCAAAGTGAGTGGTGAGGACCTGAGCCTAAAAAAAGCTGATGATGATGACCAGCGGCCACTTGGCCAAAGTCTTAATTCTGCTCATATTAACTTGTTATTGAGTTAGGAATAAGCCAAGTGTGAAGTCATTGTGTGTCATTTGCTAAGTAAATGAGTCGAGCCATTACTTTTACAGAAAATAGTTTAACTATAATAGAGTATGGGCAAATACTTGGATTTTGCTCTTACTACAATGTTTCTTTCCCAGTAGACTGCTCAAGTAGATTTTTAAAAATATCTGGTTCCGTCGAGTGAGGGCAGCAAAAGGCAATACAGTGAGCCCTTCCAAATGTATTAAATACAAGTTTTTTCCTAGTTTCTAGTTCCTGTTCTGCTCAGTCATCTTCTTTTATGCTGAGTTTTTTACTCCCTTTTTAGAATCATTGATGTGGTAGTTCTAGAAGCCAAAGATCAAAGTCTAGCAGAGATTTCTGATTTATAGGTCCAGTTAAGAAAAAAACACAAATAGTTTTACTATAAGCTGACATACTTCCCAAGAACTTTTATCTGAGACTAGATACCAAAACAGAAATATCTGTCTTTGGATAAAGAATGTCAATTTATATATTTGAGAACAATCACAAATTCACAATTCAGTTAGTCAAGAAACTCTCATGAAAGAAATCTTTAGTTTTAGGCAAATAAGTCTCATACTAATTCATCTGAAACAGGAAACTTATTTTCTTCAAGTTTCAGAAAGTTTTTGAGTAAGTTTCTCTTGTAATTTTTCTCTTTCCTATTAAAGAAGAAAAAGTAAATGCCAAATTCTGATTTACAGTAAGTACTCTGACAGAGGTAAAGGGAAGGGAATGAGGATTAAGTCTCACCTGTGGCATACCCTCCTCCGACTTATGGTGAAGCTTCTGCCGCTGAGCCTCCAAGTACTCTTGGAAAGGTTTCTGCAGAGAAGGACCTAGACTCGGGACAGCCCTGGGAGCAGGGGACAGCCCACAGAAAGGAAAACATTTGGGGGAGAAAGCAGAAAAAGCAGGGTTACAGATCTCCACTGTATACCATTCAGGCTTTTAAAGATAAAAGGAAGGGAAAATTTTAAATGATAAAAACATAGAAGAAAGATGAGTTGGGGAAAGAGCCAAAATGAAAAGAGTTGGGGGCTATCATCTCTCTTTCTGGAGAGAGGAACACCAGCCTTCTAGCTCCTCTTCCCCACAAAAAGGAGAAAAATTGCTCCCAGCCAGCAAACTGCTTGTAAGAAAGAAGGAAATGCACAGGGAGAGCCTAAACTATCTGGCGGGCGGGCAAGGGAGAAAGAAGGGGGAAGAGAAAGAGAGGGAAAGAGGGTGGGGGAGAGAGAGAGAGAGAGAGAGAGAGAGAGAGAGAGAGAGAGAGAGAGAGA
>NC_058133.1:175583850-175626654 GCF_016433145.1 Gracilinanus agilis
AAAGAAAGAAAGAAAGAAAGAAAGAAAGAAAGAAAGAAAGAAAGAAAGAAAGAAAGAAAGAAAGAAAGAAAGAAAGAAAGAAGGAAAGAAAGAAAGAAAGAAGGAAAGAAATGGAGGGAGGGAGGGAGAGACAGAGACAGAGAGAGATTAGCTCAGCTGATGCTGTGCACTGCTGGGGTACAGAGAATAAAATGAATGACTTCTGAGAAGTCCCACATTTATCACCACCAGTTCCTGTAAGAACTGGTTTGAACCGATTAATAAGGAAATGACTTATGCTTTTGTCATCCCCAGTTAAAAAAGAAACTGCCCGCCCTCTCCTAGACTTGCCCCATCTTCTCAGAGGGGGCGGCCCTTTTCTCAAACTAAGTCCTTATTAGGACAATCTGTGCGTCATCCTTATCCAAAAAGAATGCATTAGCAAATTTGGGAGGCACCTCCCACTAGTCAGAAGTCAGTGATTAACAAAGGAACAAAGAAGGAACTATGAACCTTGAATCACTCTATGCTTTATGGTGGATGATTTGCACAGAAACTACAGTACATTGCTAAACACCTTGTTCTGAGATGATTGGGATAGTGATCACCGATAAGTTTATGTACTCTGAGCTCCCTCTCACCCATAATATGTGGAGGCAGTGCAGCCAAACCGGTTCAACAACTACAGCTACTCTGTTCCCATTTTGTACATGCTTAAGGGCATTTTAAAAATGGTAACTTGGGGTTACTTGTAATATAAAATATTCCTTTCTTTTTTCTTTATTTTATAACCCGCCCCTGCCCTTTTTTTTTTGGGGGGGGGTTCTAATACAAAAGTAATCTTTCTTTTTCCTGAGGAAGGAGAATTCCATTATACATTCACATAGAATGCCCAGTGTTCTCACATCTGGACATTCTTAGTCAAAGTACCCCTTATTTTCTAGACAATTAACCAAAAAGTGTGGAAACTACTGCATTCCACCTAAGGGGGTGTGTGGGGGGAACTTTCTACCACGGACCAAAAGGTAACATATTTATAACAGTTCTCTTTGTCCTGTTCTTACTTTTTCTTTGATTAATACTATCAAACAATAAATATTTATGAGCTCCTACTATGTGCCTGGCATCATCCTGTTTTGAGAGACTAAAAAATTGAGCAAGACACAATCTCTGCCTAGAAAAAGAATTCAGATTGGGAATTTAGTCGAGGATATAAGAGACATTCTCATTAGGCAATTCATGAACAAGACTATGAAATTCGTGACTATGATATAGTGCTAAGTAGTAATGTATAGGTAAAGTATGGGTGGTATAGGAGGTGCTAACTGTGTAGCACCAACAATAAGTGCAGATAAAAATCTGTGAAGGCAGAACCTGAATGATGGTCAGAATAATGAGTGAGATAGACAAACCTACAAAGAGAGAAAGAGAGAGAGAGAGGCAGAGAGAAAGAGAGAGAGAGTGAGTGTGTGTGTGTGTGCTCATTCATTCGCTTATTCTCTTTTCTGTCTCCTTGGAAAGTAGTTTTTAAACCCTCCTTCCATTTGGCTAGCTACAGCAGAAGAGGAAGCAATCTGAATGAGATGATCTGCTTTTTTATCAGTAGTAGTTTTTACTGTATGAACTTTCCTTCTAGGAGGATATATTTTATCTTGGGCAAATCAAGTAATGGAAAATAACCCTTCCTTAAATAGTAATGCTTGTGGGACTCCACACAACTCATCAGTTTACACATAATAACACACATATGAAAAAGCAATTCCAACCAAATACATGTATAAGTGACTTTGAAGAACTGAGTCCTGTAAGATATTTCCTTTGGGAGACGATTCATTCATTAACTAAAAAAAAAATTGTACTGAATGACTCGCAGGCAGAGTCATTCTAAACTTTGGGAAACCCAGAGGAAGATCATTTAAGGAACAAATTACAAATCAAGACTGAATGCTAGGAAAGGTAAAAATATCAAAGAGACTTTTTTGGAGGTAGGGAAGGAGATCACAGAAGGGAAATAAAAGTAAAATGGATAACAAATATTTAAAAATTGGGCTAAATACAATATTCTACCATGTCCAGAGTTATATTAAAGTGTTGCATTCACAGAACATTCTAGAAACATTCAAAGTATAGCTTTGGAAGAAATATAGTGGGCCCCAAAATAATTAAAATTTCAAACTAAGGGGTATTCTATATGATTCTTTTTGGGGAAAAGCAGGTCACTATAAAAGCTCTGGGAAAAAAAACCCTTAAACTTCTAACTTTAAGCTTTTTAAGTAAGTTAATGTCCCAAACTTCAATATAAAAATCTATTCATTAATCTAAAAAGAATGAATTGAAATCTCCACCTAAGCTATTACGTGCTGAGTAATTTCATATACTTTTTCACCTTGCTGTTGCCCTTGGTTAAAATTAGCTAAATAATTTAATACTAAAGCTAGTTACTTCATTTTTCATTATCTTATCCCTACAAACAATAATAACTTGAGTTAAATTCCTCAGGATATCAGCAGAACTTTTGCACCATTGTTTTCTTCATTATTTTTAAAGCTATTTTAGTAATGTACTCTAAAATGCCTGAAATTATAACCCCTGTTCCTAACATGTTATTTAGGTAAACAATGTACTTAGTCTCCAACCTCTTCCTTCCAAAGTGATTGTGAAGCAGCAAATAGAAGCTGAAGCGAATAGAAGGATTAGGGGTTCTGGCTTTAAGACTGGAAGTAGAAAACGAATTTGTTTATAAGTAACTTCTATTAGTTAGGTGGTTGTGCATGGTTGAGGGTATAGCTCAAGTGAAGTTCTCTAGGGAATATTGAAGCTGTCAGGCAGGGATAAGACAATTTGCTTTATTCCATTTGAGTGAATGAAACCCTCTATCTGCCCCCTAAGGCAGTTTTGAGCCAAGGAAGAAACTGAATTTGGAGAAGACACACACAGAGATGTTTTTTTGGTTATATGTCATACTAAAAATATACTTAAGTCACCCTTGCAAATAACCACTTGACCTGGAAAAGTAACAATTAAGGAATAAGTAAGTTTGATTTAATTTATTTTATTCCCCATGACTTTCTTTCAGAGTAGTAAATTTTTAGTTTGGGCTTAACTAACTGTGTTTGATACAATCTCCCTCCTTCAGTAAATATTCCTCTGGTAAATATTAGTGGTCATTCTTGACTATTTTTGTTCTCAAGTTTTTAAAAATCACAACCACCATCACTAGACACTCAAACATAACAGATAGGTTTAAATCTGGGAAAAGATTTTTTTTCATGCCTAAAGCCAAATTTTCTGATAAAACAAATTAAAAACCAAGACTTCTGTGGAAACATTTAGGTACTGAGACACTGCTACAAAGTGATCTTTGGGAAGAGTAATATAATTTCTCAAGAGAGTCATTCATTTTTCCAAACCTAGTCTACTGTTGTTCAGGTTTTTGATACATACACTACCCTTTGCTGGTAGAAATCTGTCCTCAGGGAAAATTCATTGTACAAACTCTTTCCATAGTTGCTAATTATTACTTAGAGCCTACATTCTTCCACATGCCCAGGAACGGCTGAAAATCTTCCTGAGAACTATTCACAATTGGCAGAGGTTACATGGTAGGTGGGTGGAGTGACCAACTACTTGTGTTTTTCACAATGCTTAATTTTTCATTCATTTTTAAATCCCAAGTACACACCCAATCCAAGCATGCCTAGAATGCATGACTGCTATTATTTCTAGTTTTCAAGAGACTTTTTTTTTTTACTCTTATAACCCTTCAATGCATTTATTTGGTATCTAAAAAATAACAAGAAATCATCATGACCTTAATATGAACCTCTTTCTCAGAGTGGAGATACCAGTCAATATACCAGCAGGCCTGTCAGAAATCTCTCTTGATTTCTCAAATTGAGTTTAGATTTTTTTGGGCAGGTCTGAGCTTTATACCAGTTAATGTCCCATAAAACACAGGGAACAGTTTCTACTTAAGAAATTTACTGAAATCCAACATTTGTCTAACTTTTTTGACTTCCTAGAGTAGTAGCACAGAAAAATAACACTCCCCTCCACCCCACCCCTCCACTCTATTTTAAAAGGTGCTTCTAAAGATAGAGTAATTAAAATATCTAAGTAAAGGATGCTATACAGGCACAAATAAAACAGCCTCTCTTGAATGTAAGCTCTGCTCTGACTTAGCTAATGGCTTTTCAAAACTATCAATGTGGTCAGACAACCTATAATGGTTTTCCTAAAAAAAAGTTCCATGGGATATGCTGATACCAACTCAAAGAGAGGTTAGGTTTTGAGTCTTTTTTGTTTTAAGCAAAAGACATGAGAGCATCGTTTCAATTAGAACTGAAAGGAATTTCTCTCATTTTACAAATGAGCACACTGAAGTTTGAAGCAAGGTTAGTACTTGCCCTGTGTCATATAGGTAATGAAGCTGATTCAAAGCAAAGTCCTTTGACTCTAAATTGAGTCAAATTTAATTTGACTCTAAATTGTTACCATGTCTTTGGGCTATGGATTTCATCTTTTTACTTAGAAGATCCTTTAACATGACTCATTTTTGAGTACTTGACCACAAAATCTGAGTAAGATTCTTTGCTATTAAAGGATCAAGACACCAAGAGACTTAAAAAAAAAAAAAAAGGTAAAATATGTACTGGAAGCCAGGAAGGTCCTGGTCAAAATTGGATTTTATTATTAAAAAAAAGGAAAAAAAGTGATTTTAATAAAATAATTTCTCTGGAGGTTATCATAATGAAGTAATCAGAAAAAGCACTGGAGTGGAAGCCAGTGGACTCAAGTTAAAAATCTGCTGGGCCTCAATTTTCTTATCTGTAAGATACAGAGGTTGGACTAGAAGATCTTTAAGATCCTTTCCAACTCTGAATCTATGGTCCTATGACTTTTATAGAGTAACAGGGAGAGCTAAAAACGAGGACAAAGATGATACATAGATCATACATTTACTTACTCAATGCTCCTCTGAAAACACAAACTGTCCCTTCACACCAAGTGTTTGGTAGGAGCAAAGTTGTCAAGACTAGGGGGCAGAACACATAGGCTATTACTCAAGTCAAATCATCAAGCATTACTAAGTGCATGTGAGGTACCAGGCACTGTGCTAAGCTGTGGAGATGCAAAGAAAAGCAAAAAAACAATCCTGGTTCTCCAAGAGCTCACAGTCTAATGGAGAGAACAACATAGAAACAACTATGTCCAAACAAGATATATCCAGGATTAATTGGAGATCATCTCAGAGAGAAGGTGCTAGAATTAGGGAGGGTTGGGAAAGGCTTATTGCAGAAGTCTAGACTTGAAAGAAGCCAGGAAGCTGTTATAAAATGGCCCTAAAAACTGTTTATGTTCTTTTAAAACAAGGGAAGGGAAGCACTTTCTTCTGAAAATTAACCAACCAAATATCTCTTTGTCTTTTCCAAAAAAGTCTGGGGCAAAATAACCTGCTAGCAGATCAAATGAACACATTTAATAGTCTGGCTAGGGTTTTAGATATAGCATAGCTAAGCCTGACCTCTGCCTTTTCTGGCTTGGTAAGCAAGAAACATCACAGAATCTAGTGGTTACAAGAATTTGGATTAGATTCTCTCCCTTCCATCATTTCTCTCTTTCTCCCTATATGTTCCTTATTTTACCATAAAGGAAAATTATAAAAGTGAACTCTGTGGCCATGTTCCAATGTTTTAAGGTTTGTTGTTTCTTTTGAAAAAGAATCCCCATGGTACAGTAGAAAGAACCCAGAACTTTTAAGTCAAGAGAATTGGGTTTGAGTTCTGGTTCTGCCACTTACTAGACAAATGACCTTGGAAAAGTATCCTACCCACAATGAGAATCACTTCCTTAGATTAGTACAGAAACACTTATAGTACCTACCTTACGCTATATTGTGAAGAAAGCGCTTTATAAACTGTGGAATCTATATGGGAGTATACTTGGGACTCCCAGTTCTTATTTCCTTGGTTATGCATTTTCAGTTTTTGTTTTGTGGCCAAATCATCAACATTAGCCAAGGGAAGAAAGTACTCAAATCAAGACTCTTGATGTAGCAAAAGGTCTCCTTAACCAATTGCCTGCTGACCTGACAAAACTATTCCACACTGGAATTACCTCAATAGTGAGCAAAGGGGCAGGGCTATTCAGTTACCACTGTGAAAAGTCATGTTCTCCTCACTGAAGACCACATCTAACCCAACCCTTTCAACACATGAATGAGGAAACTGAGGCCTAGAAAGATTAAATCAAATGGAGAATAAAAAGAGCAGAGATAGATTTTTTTTTTTGACTTTTTTTTTTTAAACCCTTAATTTCTGTGTATTGACTTATAGGTGGAAGATTGGTAAGGGTAGGCAATGGGGGTCAAGTGACTTGCCCAGGGTCACACAGCTGGGAAGTGTCTGAGGCCGGATTTGAACCTAGGACCTCCTGTCTCTAGGCCTGGCTCTCAATCCACTGAGCTACCAAGCTGCCCCCAGAGATAGATTTTGAACCCAGGTCTTCTTGGCTCTAATTCCTGTGCTTTCCTCTTTTCACCAATATGCTCTTATCCCTAAGTAAATCAAGTTTCATATAAACTACTTAGGGCTCTACAGAATAAGATCTCCCCATAGTTTTATTTTTCCTTTTTTTTCCAATTTAACAGGCTTTCCTGGGAGAGAGGGGAAGTTTATAACCAGGATATAAACTGTGAAGTCAGAGATATTTTAATAGAAATGCTGACAGAACTTTTGCTGGGTATCACCAGTCATGGAGCTGGAACCCCACTGCAGAATAAACTTATGGTGACACTGACCTCAAAGTTTTGTAAACTCCCTTCTGTTCCTTGAATACAAGACCTTAATCTAAGTATAATTTTAATCTAGACCCTTTAAAGAGTTAAACTTTCTTCCCTACCCCCCAGACAGTGATCTAAACGGTTTAACGGTTAAGTATTTTAATGAGTTGTCATTTCCTGTGCTGATAAAGATTCTCACAGTATTTAACCATCCCTTTCCCTGGGGCTCAACCAATACCAGGGTATTATTCATAGTGACTCAGAAAGGACCTCTGACTCTTTGCCTGATTCAACTGAAATAGATTACCGTCCAAGTGAAACTGGATTCCCTACAAGGTAGGACAGACAGCTCAAGAGAGAAAGGGAGGATTTATCATTCAATCTTTCTAAAGATGTCAAATCTGGCTCTCATTAATATATACTTATACTCGGGGTCTAAATAAAAATAATTACCTCTGCTTAACCCAGAAAAAAAGGAACAAAACAAGAGTTAGTGCTAACAGTAAACACCAAACTTGTATTTCACATATAAATGCAAAAACCCACTCATCGGTGTGTGAATGAATTCAAGTGTTAGTTTCTCTTCTGACCTAGTGAGAATCTGCTCTTCCATATGGAGCTCCTAACACAGAAGTGACTAAAGCCTTGGCATTGACAGGATAATTTAAGGAACCAGTAGCTGAGAAACCCATTTGTTTTTAGATCAGAAATGTTGTGGTTATCTAAGCCAAGGCATCTCACACCCTGGAATCTGAGGTCCCCAAAATTATGGCTTTGCCCAGAGTTATACTTCTGTTTGTTTCATCTAGGAGTAAAGGGTGGGAAAATACCCTACTTTACACTTAGAAGATTTCAAATATACTTGAGAGTTTGAATTTATAGTTTCTGGTACCTTTTAAAAAGTTGTGATTTAAACTGCAAGCTTTAGAATCAAGACATCTTGAATTTCATTTGCATCTGTGCCCCTTTCAAATAATTAAAACCTTCTTTGTGTTGGAGCTAGCCTATTGTGTGCTATAGGGTATTATAAACACAACACTGTGGGTTTCTGAGGACTTTGGGAAAGGGCTCCTACTATGGCTTTATCTGGAAAAGCCAGGTGTATTATTGTCCATGCCTACAACATTTCTAATATGAGTTCTTGCAAAACAAAATTCTCTGTCACCCCTGTTCTTAGCTCTATGGACTTATTTTCTATGAAATTAAAATGAAGGCAGATCTTCTTTGCTATTAGTAGCAATTTTATGAAACAGGCTCCAATTAGGGAGAAGTCAGAAAATGGAGGAGAGGAGCAAAAGACAAGCAGCAGGCATTTATAAAAGATAAAGAAAGGTCTCAGAACAAAGCTAAGCCTAATAACCAACAGAAGGAGTCTGGTGGCTGGGTCTAATAAAGCTCTGTTAAAAATCAACTGATTTCTGTTATAGGAAATAAAGGTCAGGGATCTCATGCCAGCTCAATTGGGACACAGACAAAAAGTCAGTCTCTTTCCACCAGGGCTCTGTGGTTGAGTTTAGAGGAAGCCACTGCCTGAGTGGGAGCTCCTCTTTTGCATTTCTGAGGATGACCCATCAGAACTGAACTAGTCAACAGCAGCAAAAGGACAAGAAACACGGAGGGCATAATTTGCTAAATGGTAAATTTAAAGTGAGATGAGAAATCTAGTTTATTGTGGTGAGACATCTGACAAGATGAGGGCATAAAAGAAAGGCCACTGAATTTGAAAACAGAATCTGGCTCTGCCATTAAGTAGTAGTGAGTTACACAACTC
Source organism: Gracilinanus agilis (assembly GCF_016433145.1). Classification (NCBI taxonomy): domain Eukaryota; kingdom Metazoa; phylum Chordata; class Mammalia; order Didelphimorphia; family Didelphidae; genus Gracilinanus; species Gracilinanus agilis. The sequence goes on from NC_058133.1 coordinate 175,592,382, forward strand.
ACATTTTACTTGTATTATCTGCCTCACAGAGTTGTGAAGAAGGAAGGTGCTTTGTAAATGGATAGGCACCATACAAAAGTTATCATTAATAAGAGAATTATTAATTATTATTATTTTGAGTGAAGCTGAGAGAGTTCATATAGGAATTTATCCCCATCTCAGGGCAGTCCTGTTATCCCAGCACCCAAGATAGACACACAACATTTAGGTGCTCCTGGGAATCAGAAAGACAGAGAAGATAACCTCTGTGCTCAATAAATGTACAGTTTATTTTTTTATTTTTTTAGAAAACCCTTACCTCCTGTCTTGGAGCCAATTGGCTCCAAGACAGAAGGTAAGGCAGAAGAGTGGTAAGGGCTAGGCAATGGGGGTCAAGTGACTTGCCCAGGGTCACACAGCTAGGAAGTGTCTGAGGCCAAATTTGAACCTAGGACCTCCTGTCTCTAGGCCTGCCTCTCAATCCACTGAGCTACCCAGCTGCCCCCAAATTTACAGTTTAAAAGAGGAGACAAACAAGAAAGAAATCCTCTTAAGCATATATGATAGAAACATACCATACATGAACATGTAGAGGATGACGGGATCAGACCTCAGATTATGAATAACAACAGATATAAATGCACAAGCAAAAAAAATAAAATAAAATGGGCAAAGCAAAAAGATGGGCTAAGCACCAGAATGACTGAAGTTGGTAAGGGAAGGAGAAAGGAGCCTTATTTGGGAAAGGTTTCATAGTGAAGATGAGCCTTAAGGGAAGTTTTGACAAAGAAGATAGAAGGTTTGTACAATGGCTCTGAGGAAGTTTGGATGAGCTCTTATGTGGGGGGTCTGTAAGCATGCCTTCTTAGCCAGAAGGAGACCACACAAAGATCAATCAAAGACTAACAGTATAGGGTAGGATTCTTAACCATTTTTGTATCTTGAATGCATGTAGCTCTTTGCTAAAGCCTATGGACTCTAGAATAATGTTTTAAAACACAAAAACACATAGAGTACAAAGGAAATCAATTATATGAAAATATATTTACCTATCCATCCATCTATTTACCTACCTAACCAAATTACTGTGCTAACAACCATATTTTTACAGTCATTTAGACCAGTCTCAGATATAATAAATGAAATACTTTCTGTAAATTCAGGGGGTGTATGACTTATTCGCAGGTAAGGTGTGGCATTAGCTGGATGTCTAATGCCAACAGAAAAAATTTCCTATATTGTAAACAAGAAATGTTATTAGAAAAACAAGCAATTAACCTCACAATTGCTGGCACATGTGCAAAGGTGTGGTTGAACTAAAAAGTGTAACAGCTAAAATTAATCAAACCCATATTCCTTAAGTCTCAACTCAAAATTTCATATTCATAGTAGTCCAAGTGGCAAAAGAGATTTCTAACAGGGAACTGGCTCAGAAATCAACTACCAAATGAATACTTTGATTACAGATTTTAGTGCTACCACATCAGGTAGGCAGTTCCTTTTAATGTAAAATTTTTCTGTTTCCACTACCCAACTTAAACACTGAAGAGAAGGAATTTAAAGGTCTGTAGGTACTTTGTCTCCGAGCTCAACCTTTCCAATGCTCCTCTCTCTCTGTCCCCAAAAACTTGCTCAAAAGGCATTTCATGTTTAGGGGAAGGATTTTACTTCTGTGTAAGGGCTGGAAGTAAAAGGGCTTACACAGCTCATCTTGACCACTTGCCATGCTGTGAGGACCAAATGATACAGACGACATTCAGCAGCAAGCAGCTACTCACTGGTAAAGATGATTTATCTTGCCACAAGCAAACCTCAACCTTTAAGGTCAAATGCAAAAAAATTACTCAATAGTACTAGAGGGCTAAGGAGGGACTGGAACATTCTGTATGTGGTTTAAAGTCCCTCCTCCTTCCTCCACCCCCCACCCTTTCCATGTTCAATGATTAAGTTATGGAAACAGTTTCTGGTATGGTAAAATAAAACTGTGGACTTTGTCTTCCAATAAGATCTTGGCAACCTGACAGTGTGCCAGTGTTCTGCATATGCTATACTTCGAGTAATATCCCTACAATTTCGTTCTGGAAATTTCTACTCTACATTTGAATATTAGAAACCTGGGTTGTTTCCACCACCATTTCATTTCAAAGCTGAATATGTTCTCTAAGACAGTAATATCCAATGATTTTCCCATGAACATTCTTGCTGAAGAGGGCCTGAGAATTATGCCAACAGATTTTTAAAGGATCCTAATATCTGAAAAAATGTAATCCATGATATAGGCTATAAATCTTATCTAAGTTTGTGCCAATTAAATAATCAGTGCCAACCCATGTTATTTGGAAATGAGTTCAACACTCCCTCCCCCATTTTACTCTTCCAACACACCAGATTGGTTTAGTTCCCCTGGGTGGTGTTAACTGGGCATTCTTCCACACTATTCATTTGGCAGATAGCACACCCAATTTTGTGGTAGAACAGAGTTCAGGTATTTTTTTCATTTGCTAGTGAAAAGACTTCATTTCAGCTATAGAGACAACAGAGACAAATATAGGATTTCATAATTTCACATATGAGATATCAGCAAAAGAGAAATTCTTGGGCATCTATCAAGAAAGATTTAGTCCATGAGGAAGGTTTCTCTTCCTAGAACCCCTCTAATTACAGGTAACACCACAGTCAGTCTTCTACGGTGGAGAAGCCAGCATCAAGCAGATAAAGAGCAACCCAGGTTTCAATGCCTCTTATTTTTAAGTAGAGAGTTGGTAGCCTAAAGTTTTATAAGTTTTCAGATATGGCCAGTGTGCTGATGTTGATTTGTTTTGCTTGGCTATACTTATTTATTACAAAGAGGAGAGGGGAATTCCTCTTAGTGGTATGGTAAGGTAGGAGGGACTAATGGGAAATGGCAATGACATAAAAAATAAGTCAATAAAAAAGGTAAGATTCATTAATTTCTCTCTTCTGTACATCAGCTTTCTCTACCATTCACCAAAATGGCTTCTTCCTTGGGGTTATTCCTTAGCTTCCTTTCTTTTTCTGAATATATAATTGGATTCAATAGTCTTGTTTTTTTGGAAAGCTCAGGGTTGGTTTATTAAACCAGGGATCGTTACCCCCACCCTCTACCCCCAGCTCCTCAATAGAACCATGAATTAGGTAGATAATGAAGAAGCTTTTGTCCAGTGTACTTACACTGATTCATTTTCTAGATATTCTAAAGTTGTTGAATCTATTTCATCAGAATCTAGTTCCTTCCCTATAGTCATATAATTGACTTTTATAGACAATTTTTCTTTAAAAATTAACTAGCAGGGGCAGCTGGGTAGCTCAGTGGATTGAGAGCCAGGCCTAGAGACGGGAGGTCCTAGGTTCAAATCTGGCCTCAGACACTTCCCAGCTGTGTGACCCTGGGCAAGTCACTTGACCCCCATTGCCTACCCTTACCACTCTTCCACCTATAAGTCAATACACAGAAGTTAAGGGTTTAAAATAAAAAAAAAAAAATAAAAAAAAAAAATAAAAAAAAAAAAATTAACTAGCAGGAGCAGCATCTAGGTAGCATAGTGGGTAGAGTCGCAGGCCTGGAGTGGAGAGGACCTGGGTTCAAATCTGATCTGAGGACCTTCCTAACTGTATGACTTTGGGAGTGTCATTTAACCCTTATTGTTTAGCCCTTACCACTCTTCTGCTTTGAACCACAATGGATTTTAAGAGAGAAGGTAAGGATTTAAAAAAATGTTGTGACTTGCCCAGTACTCAAGTAGGAAGTATCTGATTTGAACCCAGGACCTCCCATCTCTAAGCCTGGCTCTCAATCCACTAAGCCACCCAGCTGCCCCCTAAATAATGCTTTAAGAAGTCCACCTACACCAAGTTAAGAACATTTGCCTTAAAAGAATAGGCTTACCTTAGGCATAATGTAATTTCAGTGAAAAGATCTCTCTCCTCTCTAAAATGTAGCTTCCCATTTATATTCTTTTACTTGAAATCCCTTTTACAGGATACAAAATCTTCCAAAGGTTTTCAAAATCCAAAACTACTTCAGGGTTAACATATTATTGTAAATAAATTACTTTTATTTAGTTCAAGTATAAATTTAAGTTATCAGATCCCTTCTGGATGTTATAAAGATTTAAAAAACTGGAAGGCACACTATACCCTGAGAGGAGCAAGAGACAAGGAAAATGTCACTGAGGGGGAAAATGGACACCAGAGACAAATTGCACCAACTTTTCAATTTTGCTATCTCCTTCCCCCACTGCTCTATTGTATCCCTAGAGTGCCAGACAAGCAGAAGTTGTACACGAGAGAAACTTTCTGCCCTGTGTGGAGTAGTCATGCAAGCTTAAATCTAACTGTGATTTTAACTGTGGGAACTATGGTTCTGGGAGTGCTTTGGGGCAGAGGCTGGTTAAACCTGGTGGCTGAAATTACAACTACTTGACTAGACTGAGATTATACAAAAGTGTCATCACTCTGTCTGGCTCTTCCTTACTCTTGAGACTTACTTTCTTATAAAATTTTGTCTTGGTGCTCTGCATTCTCTTTTCTAATCTATACTGATATTGGTTTTCCAATCTTTGAACATTCATTTCTCTCTGCTATGCCTTTAAGTGTTTCCCATTTAATTTTGGGAAATCTTATGCAAAAGATGTCTATTAAACTAACCAATTTGTACTAACTTAAATAAAATTTTTTAGCAGGAATGAACAGATGAATTTTTCTTTGTATTAATAAGGATTAGTACTCTAACCAACACCTAAACTTGCAATATAACCTAAGTGATGAATTTTATCTACTAATAAATGTAGAATGGAGTAAGGGAAAAAAAGGAATCTTCAGAAGTGCGTTATCCAACAGATTAGAGTTTTGAGATTACCCAAGGAGAGTTTGTGAGGGTGATTTGGACAGATAACTTTATTCAGGTGTTCTACTCACATTTTATAGGGATTATTTTTAGTTAAACTCAATACTCTATCTGGTAGTAAAAAAAAAAAAAGGCTATTTCCTCATTTTCCTTTCTGGAAAACAATACTTCATCTATTTATCAGAGTTTGGTCAAGGATATGAAATCACAAGTTCAAGTCTCCTAATAATTCATCATCTCTGTATTAACTTAATCTCTAGTCTAGGCAATGGTGAGACTGCTCACTAATTTTTAACATTTGTTTTTTAAAATCTCAGAAAAATCAACCATTCGAAACTAGACTGATGGAGAAAATGTGATTTAAAAATGCTATTATTACCTTGAAGATTAAAAATATATTGTTTGTAACTTAGCAATGAAGAACTAAATTCAGCAGCCAAGTCTGGTTGTTTATAATGTTATATATACTGTGTAGCAAAGAAATTGATGAGGTAATCCCAGCAGACAGTGCTGGGGAAAACTTGAGGATACTAAGACATTCCAACATCTGACTCCTGAGAACATTGTTAAACCATGACATCAGCCATCTAATTTAATAAAAATCTGAATCTCATAAGTCTTGAATACGTTAAAGCAACTTGATGAAAAATTATCTCCAGACGGCAGGGGCACTGGATATTTCAGGGGATGGGGACTGTGGGGGAAGGGAGAGAACAACTACTAGTCTGGAATAGCATTCTCAAATGGAATTGAGTATCAAATCAGTGTTGGTCTAAGAATGAGAATAAATTTGACCAATTTGATTCTACACAAATTGGGGAAGCATTATAATATATATTTCACAGAAAGAGCACCAGTTAGGAAAAGCCTAGGCTCTACCAAAGATTTATTTAATGATGTGTGTGGCAAGTCACTTCTGCCTTTCTCATTTATGAGAAAAGGATCGTAATAGCTTTCCCCATTTGACTCTTATAAATGTGGTTAGAATAGTAATTCTGTTAGTATAAAATATACAGTAGATTTAATTTTGTACATATAGTAGTATTATATAGTGTTTAGTACACAGAAAGCATTATATATGTAGTACTAGAGTATATATAATAGCATTTCTTTTGTATGACTGTCCAGTAAGAGATTGTGATGTAAACTACCAATCAATGCCTTCCCTTTGTGGGTCTTCTTCAGTAGGCTGCTGTCTTCCCTTCAGAACAGGTCTAGAGGTTAAGGAGCATGCTTTGGTCTTTCTTCCCCCAGTGCTTGGTATAGTGGCTGGCACTCACTTAATTGGTGCTTAATAATAGCTTGTTGACTTCTAAGAGTGGCAACAGTAGAAAAAATCTGGACGTAACATTTCTCCTTCACCCAGGCTGATATTCAGCTGCCACAATGTGTAGACTGCAGGTACTCTAATTTTATCACAAGGCTGAACAACCATTCTCTAAAGACATAAGACGGTGCTTTTTTTTGTGCAAAAAAAATATGGGCTTGATTCTTAGAGAGAATAACTGAAGGGGCAAGGAAAATTTACTTTCCTCCTTTTAAAAGTAAGTTAGAATACTTTTTCCTGTGGAGCAAGATTATTAATTCTGTACCATTTCCTCTATATAGGGAGCCAGCCACGAAATATCATTCTTATTTCTCATAACATCCTGGCCAGGTAAGTGTGCTTATAATGAATACAAGCACTGTTCCCAAAATGGTCTAATATTTAAAAAAGTTAATGTACAAATCATAATCTGGGCTTCTAATCAGCAGTTTAAGGAGTGTTAAATTTGATGATAAATCTGAAAAAAAAAAAGTTCCCATGCATATAGTTCCTTAGAAATGCCTTATAAAACATGATTTTTTACTCATATTATATAAAAGATTATAATTTTTACATGTTATTAAGCATTAACAGAAATGTATGGCTTTATAAATTGCTTTTTAAAAAGTAAGTTTTTAAGATGGCTATGTTCATCTCTAAATTCTGAAAGAAATTTTTGTTTGAATCACTTTTGTTTTCATTTCAATTACATGGGCTAGGCCAGATAGACTATTCAACTAAAATAAACCAGTTTTCTATGATGTTTTATCAAAATTAAGAACCCTATACTATAGTGATAGAGCCACTTAGAACATATACAGAAGTTTGTCTGGCTTATTTCCTAATGTTAAAGACTAGAAAATAAAAGCATTTGCTTAGAAAAGATACAGCTTAGGAAAAATAAAACTTCTAAAAATGAATAAAAAATTTCAATGTTGTCCCTAAAGTGGCATTAATCAGAAGTCTTTTAAAGCAAGGCTAGGTTTTATATTTTTTCATTAATTTTACTTGTACCCATTTTATTTGTCTAGCACAGTACCTACCATGCAGTCAGTGCTTAAAAAATCCTTGATTAATAACTAGTTAACATGAGTTGTACATTACAATATTCATAAGAAAAATGGGTGTGGGAAAAGGAGCTAGATTCAGATGTCACAAACCTAAGTTTCTTTCTCTGGAATTATATAGGTTTTATAATTTTGTATTTATAAACCTTCAAGATTATTTCAAGCATTTTATGTCTAGATTAATAAATGGCCAGATTAAATTTAAACAAAGGTTACCTGGATTTCACACTCAGATGGGAGTACAAATAACATCTAACTCATCAACTTAACTAGTATTTAGTATTCATTTTAATACTATTTATTGAGTGCAAGGTACTATGCTAGGTGCTTTGGGCAAAACAAAGAAGAATAAAAATTAAGTCCTTGCCCTTATGCTCAGAGTCTGGTAAAAGATGTCATGTATACCAACAACATAATTAGGCCTTCACCAAAAAAGCTTTTTGCAATTTCACAAATAAAAGGCTTTCACAAAGACATTATCTCATTTGTACCTTCTACTCATTTCCTCTTATTGAAATAGTAAAGATATTATTATTCTTATAATTACTCACCCTATGAGAGCCACCATCTGTTCTACTATGTGCTTGCTGAAAGTTATAATAACGAAGAGTTTCTGTAAGAAAGAAAAATTTGGTCAAAGGAATATATACTCTATCAAAAGTCATTGTATCACAACTTCCTATGGTTTCTGTTAGCACTATTGAAAGGCAAGATATCCTCCCAAGAACTTTTCCAACTCTACTTTTTAAATAACCTAACAGGCATAGATAAATTCGGGTAAGTGCTACCTATCTATGATTTCTCATTTTATTCTTAATATTTCTACATTTTAAGAAAATTTTTTGCCAAGCATAATCCTAGGAAACTTCTTCCCAAACCACATCAAGCTTATAACCATATCTGGATGGGAAAACATGAGTCATGAAACCAAAGCCTGGAAAGAGTTTGCTGGACATTTCAGAATTATTTTGACATATTCCTTAAATTGTATGTACCATTAAACCAATGTTCTCCAAGGTAGGAAACTTGTACCCTGAGTGGACTATGGAATGGCTCCTAATCAATCAAAGGGTAGGAATGTGGGATACATTCTACCTTCCCCAAACAAAACTCTGTTTGTCCCTCTTTACTTCTACTTTTATTATCACCTAAGACTTCCTCAGTCCAATCCCTCCTGCTGCTGGCCTTTCATAGCTGTGCAAGCTCCCAATCTTTGTCCCTTCTTTAGCAGCTAGAGACAATTCTTCAGAGCAGTTACAACCTCACTATGATGGTGCACCCATACCAAAAGCACCTAAACTGCCCTTGTGCCTAGTATATCCAATTTCTTCCCCCCTGATCACCTCCTGGCACCCCTCGTGAGTTAAGAGCCCTGCCTCCTGTTTTGTTTTCCATAGGATAAGAGTGAGTCACACAGGAAGAATGGATGGGTTGTGATCTACACTGCATTTCCCCCCCTGAAACCCAGCAGCCCTCTAAACTTCCCTATTTCTGTTGAGGGTACCACTATCCTTTCAGTCACTCAGATTCACTACCTATACATCATCTTCACTTCCTCACTCATCCTTACCCCATACATCCAATCAGCTGGCAAGTCTCATCCATTCCTTTCTCTCTAATCATTAGGCAACAACCCTCATTCAGAATCTTATGACTTCTCACCTGGGCTATTATGATAGCTCCTAATTTGTCTCTCTAATTCAAGTCTCTTACCACTTCCATCCTTGTTGCACCCATCTGCCAAAAGGATATTCCTAAATCACAGGTCTGACTATTATCATTACCCTTTTCAAACTTCAGTGACTCTCTACTGACTCTAGGATCAAATATCTAATCTTTCTTTAATTTCCATTTTGTGTAAATTTTATAATATATATAATTACTAGTACAGTAATGTATATATGTGTATGTGTGTATATGTGCACATGCATGGAGATTTGTGAATAATATAAATATGTTGGGTAGCATGCTCAGAAAAGTTTGGAGTTAACTGTATTAAATAACTAGACCTAGGATGCTGAATGGTTTGCCTTTGAAGTAATAACTTGTCCCAGAAACTCCAGGTTATAGATATAATGTAAATGTTCTGATAAGTTATCAACATCTAAACTACAGTGCCTTTTACAATGCTAAACTGGAGTACTGGTCTCCTTGGCTGGGAAAATGTTAGGAAATTGCTAACAAGTATCCCAAAGATTTCTAGATCCACATTCTAAACCAGCATGGGCTCATGAGGTATAGGTGAAAGTCATCCTAAATTGTGTGATGTGGACCATAGGGAATGTTTGCTACTTGTTTCATGTGGCAAGGAGAAAAAAAAAAAAGCTGAAATGACATATTTTTAGACCATTTAGTGGAATTAGTTCTATTTTAGTGAATACTGAATTTAATTAATAGGTATTTTTTCCCCCTACAAGTACACCCTATGAAGCACATTACATACCTTAGACCCTAATAAGAGTAATGGTAATGAAAGTAATTGAGAGTTCTACATTCTTCTAAATACTAAATATTCTCCTGCATACTAAAATAAAAAAGTGGATCATTCTGAGACTGAAGTAAGCTTTACCACCTAGTAAAAACAAAACTAAACTCCTCACAGGTCCATAACAAATGTTTTACTAGATTATATAAGCATAAGATGTCCTTTTACCTTCCCAACAGAAATCACTGTTCACTCTATGCCAGAGATTATTTATAAGGTTGGATTAGCATATACTTATTACAAATAGAAAACAATGAGTATTATAGCGTTGGTTTAAAATCTGTTCTAGAACTGAATAATAAAACACATCCAGATAATCTATGAAATTCCCTTTACCAAGGCAAACTGGCACCCGCCCAGCAATTTACCGCCTCAGAGAAATGCTTGGGGCACTGAGTCTCAGTGGACAGTTCTAGAGCTGACTCTGAAGTGAATGTGTATGCGAAAATAAAATGATGTCAAGGAATTCAATGACTACATTCTGGAATTTACGTGTGTATATTCAAATCACAAAAAGATACTTAGCTATAAGTCTATGTGTTCAGTTTTTATGCAATAATACCCATGTGTCAGATAAGATTACTAAATAAAATTTTTAGCAAGTAAGGCCCACAAATGGTGATGTCACAAAAAAACCCAGAGATTATAGGTTGGATCAAAATCATTTATATGAAAAAGCATTAACGGAGGCTCTCTAGTATATTAAAAGCTTGCTAAATAGAACTATAAATCTTTCACTAATAAACATATATAATAAGTCTTGCTGCTCAATTTTACTATCTCAAGGTTATTCTACCATCATTCTTTAACACTGAAAATACAATGATGTTGACATCATCGCACAATTCATCACCCAAATAAAACAATATTTTCTCTTTCTGAATACTCAATGTGCTGGGTATGACAAAATCATGTCCCAGGCATTGAAAAACATGTGTCCTTCAGAGTCTCTTAGGGTTGAGACCCAAGTGGGGTCACTACAAAATAAACACAAGGCAAAAAGGTACATGAAACAGTCACGCACAACCACATAAAGATACACATGGCATATATGGAAGTGTATAGGGAGGTAAGGGGGAGGGTGTGATGAGGGAGCAAAAGGCACAAACTAATAGGAGCTAACAGGCCTAGAAATTGAAGTGTGAGAAGCAGTCTTGAAAGGTGAAGGAATAGTCTCTGGGGCTAATTAGGTCAAAGTCCTGATTTTGACCACAGACTAGGAAAAAGTCAATGTATATACTCAAGGGTCCACTGAACAAGCAGGGAAGGGAAAGGAAAGAGGCATCCTTCTCTAACATGGAATAACATGTTTCAGGGAAGGGATAACAGCTGGCAAAAGGCATTAATGTAAATTGCTCAATGCATATATCAAAGAAAGTTGTCTTAATTTAAAGTAAGGAAAAATATATGGAACAAGGGGGAGGAGGAAGAAAGTGAAGAAATAAGGAGATTTCCTGAACACAGAAAGTTTTTTTTTTGTATTTCTTCTATTATTTAAGTAATGGTTAAAGATGTTTATAATACCAACTAAAATTGTGCTTACCAAGTACCGAGAAATGTTTGTTGCCTAAGCTACATCTGGATGTACATCAAGTTACATGCCTTTATGGAGTATGTAACCATGATACAATAGAACATAACAAACATACCCTATTTGCCTTAATGTAGAAGAAAAGCTAAAAATATTATTTTTCTTCAATGACAACTGATTATTAGGCTTTTGCCCATATGGACAAATAAATGCTAAACTTGTAATAATCCTAATTAACTAAATTAATAAATGTACATATTCTTTAATACAGGATACTATAGGATGCTTTCAGTTTAAATTGATTTTGCCAGTTAGTAGAAAAAAGGTAACTATATTCAGAAAAAGTTTAAAGTAAATGGCTGAGCTGGAAGGGTTTGTGTTATGGAGGAAAGGTGTTAGAAATACAGTAGTCTCTCTCTATGCTGAGGTTTCAGTTACTTGCAATCAACCTGGAATTCCAGGGAAAGGGGGGGGGGTAAGGGGACTGCAACAGTGCAAACATGGTCAGAGAATGACAGAAGAAAGGTGGCCAAGGTGGAGTGAGGTGAGCAAAGATCTCTCTCTGCCCAAGAGGTCCATTGTCAATTCTTTTGTTTTCATGGAGGGTTTTTATTTAGTTTTTTGGGGGGATAAAGGGGCAGGCCTCAGAGTGTGGAGCTGAGGGGCAGGAGAAGGGAGAGAGAGCAGTACTATAAAGTGAACATAAGTGTTAAAAGTTAAAGCAAAAACTATATGGGGTTTCAGGCATCCCTTGGGGGAACTTGGAATGTATATGCTTTGGATAAGGGGGGGGCCACTACACAGTACTGTATAATAATGTACAATGTACTTTATTATTACTGTATTTAATGTCGGTAATGCCTTACCATGTATTTATCAACAATAATTTTATTTTACATATGTACATAGAAAGAAAAACATGTTGTATATGGAGCCAGCAGTTATAATGCAAAGTTACATCCATGATTTCAGCCATCTGTAGTAACACTTGGAACATATCCTCTGAAGATACAAGGGCCCTGCTGTAAATTGCTGTTACTGTTGCTATTGATCTCTTTAAAAAGGATCATTGAGGGAGCAGCTGGGTAACTCAGTGGATTGAGAGTCAGGCCTAGAAACGGGAGGTCCTAGGTTCAAATCTGGCCTCAGACACTTCCCAGCTGTGTGTGACCCTGAGCAAGTCACTTGACCCCCATTGCCCACTCTTACCACTCTTCCACCTAGGAGCCAATACACAGAAGTTAAGGGTGTAAAAAAAAAAAATCATTGATACATGTAAAACCCAGTGGAATTGCTCATCCATTTTGGGAGGGGGGAGGAAAAAACCATGAATCATGTATCCATGGAAAAATATCTTAATTTAATTAAATAAATAACTTTAAAACCAATTTTTTTTTGCAAAGAAAGAAATGGTAATGAGACCTCTTAAAAAATAATAAAAAGGATCATTGGAAGGGGGCAAATTTCAAATATCAACAAGTAAAACCCATGTTAAATAGAAGAATGATTGAAAATTGTACTTAGAAATATGGTAAAAAGGTTCTCTGCTCATCCTTCTTGCCCTTAACTCCTGCCATTTAATTTAGCATTGTCTTAAGTATTTGTTTAAATATTAAGCTAATAAGTCTTGTTCATAACATATTTTACCTTTTACAATGCATTTCTATTATAATTGTATGGAAATTCCTACTAAGCAATCAACATTTTAGTGTTTTCATAATTAATTTTACTCAATAATGTGTAGCATAAGTTTTTTTGTAGTCAATATTTTACATAAAAAACAACAATGTTGTTGGAATTTGGGGTGTTTAATGGTATGCCTGGGAAAATGACAGATTAAAGAAATAAACCACAATCTAATAAAAAACTGATCAGAACTGGGCAAGCAGAAGCAGCTTTAGTTATTAATCTTTCTCTGAGAATAAAATGTCAAGCAGAAATAGGGAGATCAGGAACAGAAGTGCATTTGTAATTACTGAGAAATCACCAGAGCAGAGATAGGCCCTTACTGTTCTTAACTTTCCTTCAAGTTCACATCCTAGTGTCACAAAGTTTTTGGTGATTTTTTTTTTAATTAAAGAAACATCATGTTCATTTCACTTTGTATCAGTTCTCTTTTAATTGCTTAATCCAATTCCCTTTCTCAGTCCTTACCCTCCTTGACAAACTCTTTTGGCCAAATTTTGATTAGAAGCAAAATATAAGTTTAGAATCTGAAGAGACTGAATAAATTATGATAAATAAATATCAAATAATAATTTTCAAAGAATCTTTTACTAAATATAGACAAAATATACTAAATATAGACAATACAGGCATAGCACTCCAAATGAGGTCAGGAGGATATATTCAGATCAGTAACAGTCCAGGAGAATAATTTGTAAAATTTTAAATTATCCCTTTTAAGATGGCAATTTATATGAATCTTCCTCAAGGTATTTACATGAAACTCCTTTTTGGGTGTCAGGAGTCAGAGTGTGGTATTTGAAGAACAGCAAAAAGGGCAATGGCATTGTTTTTGAGAAGCAATGGAGGGGACTAAAGTATAAAAAAATTGGAAAGATAGAAAGGAGCCTGGTGGTGCATGGCTTTATGGAGGATTTCTATTTCATCCTGAATGTAATAGGGAACCACTGGAGTTCACTGAATAGTGGGGGTAAACATGGTCAGATGTATGGAAAATCACTGGCTGCTAAGTGGAAGACAGACTGGGGTGAGCAGAGTCCTGAGACCAGATGACTAGTGAGCAGACTATTAGAATTATCTAGGCATGGGCCATCAGGACCTGCACTAGGTTGTGTGAATTGGAAAGGAGACCTATATGAAAGATGCTAAGAAAGAAATGATAAGATCTGGCAATAGCCTGGATATGGGGAGTAAAACTGAGTACTTAAGGATGACACTAAGATTTGAGTACAGAGGAAGATGGTCATGTCTTCGACAGCTACAGGGAAATGTGATTAGAGGAGATGTTTGAGTTTGAAAGATGAGTTCCATTTCATATGTGTTTGGTTTGAGATGTATAATGTAGTAAGGAAATTAGGATATTGATTAAAATAAAACTCTGAGGCAAGGCAGAGTGTTGTGGGTGAGACCAGAACTTAGAAGGAGGAACACAGGAAAAGGTTCTGGCTGCTGGTGGAGGCAGACATCTGAGACCTTGCTCTGTCCTGGTGATAAGAGAAAGAGAGAGAAAGTTCCTCAGTCGGTAAGTGGATCTCATCAACTGCCAGAAACCTACACAGCATCAAGAAGATCCAGAAAGAACTTTGGGGTGCAATTGATTGAACTGAAGGGGGTTAAACACAGTTATTTTGAATGTAAACTCTTATGCCAAAGGGGATTGCCCCCTAATTGGCTTTTTATCAATGCATCTAGCAAAACATTGGTTTTGCTCTCTCTTTCTTCTATTTTCCTCTTATCTCTAACTATTGTAGTTTCGTTTTAGAAGATGCAATACTGTATGCACCTTTAGTTAAAAGATTTTTTGGGAGTACAAGATAATTATGTCAAATGATCAACTGGGGAGACTAGTCTCCCAAATGATCACAGTGGGGACTGTGAAGATGGGATTAACTACCCTGTCCATTTTTAGATTTAATCACCAAAAGTGTAAACACCCCACTTACATTTGAGTGGGGGAAGTCTGTAACCCACATGTGCAAAAGTGGATGACAAATCAGAATAGACTGACTGCCCTTAGCTGGTAACTGGTACATGTAAAATAGAAGGAATGCACAGGAAGTGACACAAAAGAAGCACCTTTAAAAAGGAGTTACAACTTCCTATGGGCACTAGTTCATTCTTCAGAGTTCTAAGCTCCAATTAGAGGCTGATGAAGAATCTGCTTACTGGACCTGAGACCTTGAACTTGGTGAGACTGTTCTTAAATCTCTCCCTTTGAACTACACTGGTGAGTGAAAAAGACTGACTCCTTCCTGGATTTTTCTGAACAGACTCACCTCTTAAAAGAGGCTTCGTGACTGAAGCCTTTGCTTTATTCATCTCAGGGCCCTCAGACCTCAGCTCAAGGCTGAGGCCCCTCTGGCTGAGGACTAATTAGCCCTGCCTGGGTTGACCCAGGGGCCAGAGAAAAATACTTAGTGTGTTAGGTTAGATATCTTGCCCTATGCTCTCTCTGATTTTCTTACTTTCACTATCTTCCTATTTGTAAATAAACTACCATAAAAGTCATTCTGATTTGACTTTCACTTGAAATTGAATCAATTCCTGGCTATTACCCTCTTGTATATTCAGTCCAACCATAATTTTTACCCTTTACACCAGCAAAGGAGAATGATGCAGAGGCAGCTTGGTGGAACAGTGACTAGAGTCCTGGACCTGAAATCAGGAAGATCTGAGTTCAGATCAGGGTTTAAACACTAACTGCATAGCCCTGGGCTTGTTTCCCCAATTGTAAAAATGGGGACAAAACTACCACATATCTTGTGGGGTTGACAGGAGGATGAAATGAGATAATATTAGTAATTTATTTGGTACAATGTCTGGCACATTAATAGGAGCTACATAAGTACTTATTTTCAGAAGGAACATAGAAGAGAATATTCAGAAGAAGGTGTTCAAGTGTCATGAAGAGAAAATTAAACTCTCAGTTTATTTTTAATATAATTAATCAGCAACCTTCAATTTAATCAAATCAAGAATTTGAAGTACCCCTACTTAGCACTTGGAAGTCACTAGGTAAGAGAGCTCACAAGTCACTTACTAGTTCATACTCCCAAAGGCCACAAGCACTGCCCTTACTTGGGTAGTGCTAGGCAAATTGGGAGGCTGTGATTGGTTCCTGTGAATTGGGAGAGAGACAGGAAGTGACATGGAAAAAGGTATATAAAAGGTGAGATCAAAGACATAATTCACTCTTTCCTTCCTTGATTCTTTGGTGAGGAGACCCTCTCTCTTGGTTGACACTTTGGTGAGACACTTTCTTCAGCATGAGCTCTGGTAAGATTCTTGGCGGTCTTAGCCTCATGTGCACCAAAGATTCTTGGCGGTTTTTTCAGTGTCTTCTGGCTCTTCGGATTTAGGCTTCCTAATTAGGACTTTGGATTCTGGTGAGAATCACTTTCGAATCTGCATTTGCGGTCTAGGATTTAGGGTATTTGTAGCTAGGCGATTTTTTCCCTACCTCTTTACTATATTTCATATCTCTACCCAGTTGTAACTAAAAGCTGCTTACAGTCATTTGACTGGAGAAGTTAATTATTTTTATAAATGGTGACCACAATTCAATTATTTTAATTCATATATTTAGTTAAACCAATTCTAAATCTTACAAAGACTGCAGAGGATTGAGAAAGGACCATGAAAGTTGGTTATTAAGAGATTACTGGTAATAGTGAAGAAAGTAGATTAAATGATGTTAATGATGATTATGTTAAATGATGAGGTCAGTGGAGGAACCCAAGTGATAAGGCAAGATCAAGCAGGACCACCCATCCCACTCAAAAGCACAGCAAGGGGGAGAAACCCAACCCTCCTACATAGTCCAAATTCAGGAACTAAAGCTGGAGAGATGAGTAAACCAAAGAAAACCTCTAATGAGGATAAAAAAACTATTGTAAATCTAGAGATCTCCAAAAAGGAGTTAGTTTTGTAATAACTACAAATAGAGACTCCAAGGAAAAAATGGATTTTCTATAAAGATTGGGTAAATTCCTAAGAAAAACAAAGCATGATGTTGCATACATGAAATAACGGTAATAGCTGGAAGGAGAATAAAGAGAAAGTGGTAAACCATACAAAAGTAACAGATTTACTGAAAATAAGAATAGAAAAATGGAAATCAGCCATTCTGTAAGAAAGCAAAAATTATAAAAACAAAAGAAGAAAATAAAGTATTTGATATAAAAAACTGACCTTGAAAAGAAATCAAGTGATGTTTTAGGAATCATTGAATTTCCTGAAAAAAATGATGGAAAAAACCCTCTATATTCCAAGAAATCATGAATCAAACTATCAGGAAAATCAAGAAGGAAAAGGGAAGAGAGAATGAATGCACCAATCACCTCCTGAAAGAAACCCTAAAGGAAAAGTCCCTGGAATATTATAGCCAAAATCCAGAGCTACCATGCCAAAGAAAAATACTTAATGAACAAAGATGACAGTATCACATAAGATCTGTCAGCTTTTACTGAAAGCAAGAAAGAATGGAATATAAAATTCCAAAAGGAAAAAGATAAAAGCTTAAAACCAATGATAACTTATTCTGCAAAGCTTGGCATAAACATATAGAAGAAAAAATGGTCTCTCATTCCTTTAATGGACTACAGAATTTTCAAACATGTGTGATATAAAAACCAGAATCAATCAGTCAACAAGCATTGTTTGCTGAGGATGCCAAAAAAAAGGGTAAAAAAAGAAAACACAAAACATTCCTTGCTCTCAAAGGAGCTCAGTTTAACATGCAAATATATACAAACAAGCTATAAACAGAAAAAATAAGAAATAATTAAAAGAGAGTAGGCAAATGAATTAAGAATGATCAAGAGAGGCTTCCTATAGAAAACTGATTAATTATTCTGATCAATATAGATTTGAAGTACTTTTTCATATGATTGTTGATAGCTTGGGTTTCTTCCTTTGAAAACTTCTTGTTCATATCCTTTCACTATACATCTAACTAGGGAATGGCTCGTTTTTATAAATACATATTTATTTTAGATGCATTGTTTATGTGATCAAAATTGCCTACTTTATTTTCTATGATCCTCTCTGTCCCTTGTTTGATGAGTTTGCTCTATTTATGATTGCCAAATATCTGTTCTCCATGATTCCTTGAATTTGTTAGGGGTGACTTTCATAAATATGCCATATATCCATTTGGAGCTAATCTTGGTATATGGTTTCAGAAGTTGGTCTATACCTACTTTCCACCAGACTGTTTTCTAGTTTTTCTAGTAATTTTTAGAGATAATTCAATTCAATTCCCTATAGTTGAGGTTTTAGATTTTCTGAACATAGTGTTACTATAATAACTTTTTTCTGTTTGCTATGTACCTGATTATTTTTTAAATAGTACAAAATAGTTCTGATGACTCTTTGTGGTATAGTTTTAGATTTGGTACTGCTAAGCCTCCTTCCTGGAATACTGGAAGAGGCTGTGTAAAAAGACATGAATATACTATTAATAGAAGCACAGATACAGAGTTGAATGGGATTATAGAAGACACTGAGTCAAAGTCTTCATTTTATAGATAAGTAAACTGAGGCATAAAAAATTTGTTCTTTGCTCAGTTAGAAAGCATTGGAGGCAGAATTGGAACCCAAAGCTTACCAACTGTAAACTCAGTGCTCTATTATCATTATAACATAATGCTTTCCTCTATACTATTTTGAATATCAATTTGAATGATGAGAAAAATGACTAAACTGTCCATATCCTTCAGCTTACTGATACTATTATTAAATTTATGATCAATAGTTAGCATTTACATAGACATTTAATGTTTACAAAGTGCTTTATAAATATTGTCTCATTTGACCCACATAACAGAGGTATTATTACGCTCATTGTATAGATGTAAAAATTCAGATAAGAAAAGGTTAAGTGACTTGTCTATAACCACATAGCTTGTATGTGTTTCAAGATGAATCTGAAATCAGATCTTGTTGCTCCAGGCACAGCACTCTATCCACTGTGCCCTTTAACTGCTAAAAGAAATCATTACAGAATTTAAGGACCAAAATACTTTAGAGCCAATAAAGAATTGGGAACAAAGTGAGTACCAATGATACCAAATAGAGAATGGCTGAAAAAGCTACAGTATATGAAAGGTACGGAATATTATTAAGGTATAATAAACATTAGGATTTCAGAGAAAAATTCATTACATTTATAGGGCTTTATGTACAGCATTAAATTTTGGATTGCTAATGATATTTGTGTTGTGGGAAGTCTTTCCTTCATTAATTAGACCCATAAGTTTTATCTCTAACATGATTTCTCAAAAATATATATAGATAATATATATAAATAATATATAAAATAAAGTCTGAGTTCTAGATGAATGGGTTCCCACAATCACTGCTTTTAAAAGTCTTCTTTCTAAAATGAATATTTGGATGTCTTGTGATCCCCTTGTGGCAGAAAAAAGCATGATAACATCAAGCACATTTGTAAGGTTTCTCTCTACTATGAAGCCTCTGCCATAAAGTAAGAGATGGTCTCTGGCTGTAGGCCTTCCCACATTGAGTACTTCTCCCTAGAATGAATTTTCTTCTAACAAGCTATGTATTCTGTGTGAATCCCTTTTTATATTCATTATAGCAATAAGATTTCTCTCTACTATGAATTCTCTGATGGAAAATAAAGGATGATTGTTGCTTAAAGGCTTTACTACATTGATTACATTTAGTGTAGATTCTCTGATGTATAATAAGGGATAAGTGTTTACTAACAACTTTACCATATTCATGACATTCATGAGATTTCTTTCCAAAATGAATTCTCTCATCGCTTCTTAGAGGCAAGCTCTGGATGAAGAACTTCCCACATTCATTATATTTATAAGGTTTTGGCAGAGCTAAGATGGCAGCAGAGCAATAGGACCTTTCTGAATCTCCTTCCAATCAATCAATGCAGAGCATCTCAAAAATACAGAAATCAAAATTGGACAAGTAAAGGGGCTTTCCCACTGGATGCAGTTTTGGAGGTAAGCAGTCTGGGGATTTTCATGCTATAAGGGAACAAAATTATACTTATCAAAGCCCAACCTGGTCAACCTCTCCTCTACACCACCTAATGAGCCAAAGAGAGAGCAAGGGCCAGGACAATCTCTAAATTCTTGGGGGCTGGCTGAGGGTACCATAGACTTAGCCCTGATGGCAGTGCAAGTCTTGGGACCCCAGGCTGAAGTGGGTGGAGCCTGGGCAGCAGAGCACAGAGACTGGGTAGAGAAAAGGCTGGCCACAGTAGAGGCAGTAGGGACTGGAAAAATAGCCTCAGGGCAAAACACTTTAAAGCATACTACACAAAGAACTGCCTGCCCTCCTCACTCAGAAGTCTGACTGGGAAGAAAAGATACTACCAAGGCAAAGCCCTGTGAGACAAAAGCTAAGAAAGCAATGTCTACCAACAGGAACTCCAATCGACTAGTAGCAAGAGGAATAAGCAGCAGCAAAAAAACCTTCTGACCCTGGATAATTTCTATGGAGAAAAAGAGCAAAATTCAGAAGCAAAGGCAGAGAGTGACAAACAAGCAAACCCATCCAAACTTTCAAAAAAAAAAAAAAAAAAAAAAAAAAGGAAATTGGTCACAAGCTCTCAAGGAACTCAAAAAAGAGTTTAAGAACCAAGCAAGAAAAAGGGAAGAAAAATGGGAAGAAATGAAAGTAACACAAAAAGAAAAAACAGCTTAAAGGACAAAATTGCCCACATGGAAAAAGAGGTACAGAAATCAAATGAAGTAATAAGCGAATTGGAAGCCAGAACTGACCTGCTATAAACCATGAAAAGCAGGATAGATCAAACTGAAAAGGAAAATCAAAAGATCTTAGCTAAAAACTAGTCTTTAAAGACTAGAATTAGGAAAGTAGAAGCTAATGATCTCACAAGACAGGAAGAATTTATAAAGCAGGGGGCAGCTGGGTAGCTCAGTGGATTGAGAGTCAGGCCTAGAGATAGGAGGTCCTAGGTTCAAATCTGACCTCAGACACTTCCCAGCTGTGTGACCCTGGGAAAGTCACTTGACCACCATTGCCCACCCTTACCACTCTTCCACCTATGAGCCAATACACAGAAGTTAAGGGTTAAAAAAAAATTAAAAAGAAAAAAAAAGGCAAAGTCAAAAGAATGAAAAAATAAGAAGGAAACATGAAATATCTAATTGAAAAGACAACTGACCCGGAAAATAGGTCTAGGAGAGACAATTTGAGAATTATTGGTCTACCTGAAAGCCTGGAAAAAAATAAAAGCTTTGACATCATATTACAAGAAATTATCCAAGAAAACTGCCCTGATATTCTTGACCAAAGGGCAAAATAGTCATTGAAAGAATCCATAGATCATCCCCTACATTAAATCCTCAAAAGACAACCCCCCCCCAGAATGTATTATTGAAATTCAAGAACTTCCAGGCCAAGGAGAAAATACTGCAAACAGCCAGAAAGAGACAATTCAGATATGAAGGAACTCCAGTTAGGCACAGGATCTGACAGCATCCACTTTAAAGTACCACAAGGTTGAAATTCGATATTCAGGAAGGCAAGAGAATTGAGTCTACAACTAAGAATCACCTACCCATCAAAGCTGACTGTATACTTTCAGGGGAAAGTATGAGCATTTAACAAAACATAAGATTTCCAAACATTCCTAAAGAAAAGTCCAGAACTAAATGGAAAATCTGATGTCCAAATACAAAATTCAAAAGAACCATAAAAAAGGTAAACAAAAAAGAGGGGAAAAAATTTTAAGGGCTTCAATAAGGTTAAATTGATTATATTCCTATATGGAAAAATGATATCTGTAACTTTTTTTTTAAAACCCTTACCTTCCATCTTGGAGTCAATACCGTGTATTGGCTCCAAAGCAGAAGAGTGATACCTGTAACTCTTGAAAATTGTTTTCATTATTATAGTAGAGAGAAGAAATATTCAAAGACAGGTACTAAGTTGTTTAAGATGATATGTTAAAAAAAAAAAGGAGTGAGAGAATAGAAGATGGCACCAAGAGAAACTTGAAGGAAGAAGAAAAACAGGATAAATTATAACACATAAAGAGGCACGTGGGGGTGGGAGGAGCTGAATGCTATTATAAGAAGGGGAGGAAGAGAATGGTAATAGGTAATACTTAAAAATCTTACTCTCAGTAGAATCATTTCTGAGAGGGAAGAGCAGCCAGATCTACTGGGGTATAGAATTCTATCTTACCTACAGGGAAGTTGAGAGGGAATAACAAAGTGGGGGAGTGGGGCAGGGAGTATTAAAAGGGAGGGAAAGGTTGGGAGGTGGCAATTATTAAACCTTAGAGAAAAAGAAGAGAGGAATAAAAAGGAAGGGGTTGGGAAAGAAAGTAAAATAAGGGTGGGGAAAGGGGGGATTGATTAAAAGCAAAACACTGGTGTAAAAGGAAACAGTGAAAGAAGAAAGGGCAGGTCTAAAAGAGGAAATCAAAATAATGGGGAATACACAGATGGTAATCATAGGGATGAACTCACCTATAAAATAGAAGCAGATAGCAGAGTGGATTAAAAACCAAAATTCTACCATATGTTATCTACAAGAAACACACATAAGGCAGGTAGACACACACAGGGTAAAGTTAAGAAGCTGGAGCAAAATTTATTGGGTATCAACTAAGAAAAAGAAGGCAGGAGTCACAATCATAATATCTGACAAAGGCAAAGTAAAAACAGATCTGATTAAAAGAGATAAGGAAGGTAATTACATCTTGATAAAAGGCAGTACAGTCAATGAAGGAACACCAATGTATGCACCAAGTAGTATAGCACCCAGATTTTTAAAGGAGAAACTATTGGAGCTTAAGGAGGAAATAGATAGTAAAACTATACAAGTGGGAGACCTCAACCTTCCTATCAGATCTAGATAAATAAAACCAAAAAATAAATAAGAAAGAAGAGATATGAATGAAATCTTAGAAAAATTAGAGTTAATAGACATATGGAGAAAAGTAAATAGGGATAAAAAGGAATACACCTTCTTTTCAGCAGCACGTGGTACATTCACAAAGATTGAACATGTACTAGGGCATAAAAACATTGGAAACAAATGCAGAAAAGCAGAAATAATAAATGCAACTTTTTCATATCATAATGGAATAAAAATTATAATTAGTATGGGCAAATGGAGAGGCAAATCAAAAGTTAGTTGGAAATTAAATAATCTGATTCTCCAAAACTCCATAGAAACAACTAATGATTTAATTGAAGAGAATGAAAACGAGTAAACAACATATCAAAATTTTGGGGATGCTGCAAAAGCAGTACTCGGGGGGAAAATCCCTGAGTGCCCATATTAACAAAAAAAGAAAGAGGAAATTAATGAATTGGGCATGCAACTAAAAAAACTAGAAAAAGAACAAATTAAAAACCCTCAGATAAAGACCAAATTGGAAATCCTAAAAATCAAAGGAGAAATTGCTCAATAGAAATAGTTCCCTGTAGACTGCATATTGACTTAAAAATTCACAATATAACATTATCTATGTTTATTACATTTTTATTTATTTCATTAAATATTTTTCAATTACATTTTAATGTGCTTTAGGCTACACTTGGGAGTTTTGTGGGTAATATATAGCATTGGTGAGTTTGATACCTCTCATCTAGATTACCAGTTGTACCCTGAACGTAACATTCTGTCTCTTGTCTATGTATATTTTACAGAAATGATCCTTCAAGTCTGGAGTGTATTATATTATCCTTTCTCTTTTGCAATCCCTATCTTCCTTCACTTCTTTTGTGAATCCTCCCCTGATCCTTTCCCATTGTTAAAGGCTCACTCACTCAATTACCTTTAATTTATTTAATGATGTCTTATATCCCTAAGTAAAAGTTCCCTATGGCTTGGAAACTTATTTTGCCTAATATTCCAGATCATTGCATAGAATAATTGCTTAAAAAGTATTATAGGCCAAAATGAGTTTTGCCTGCTAAAAGAAAGCTCTTCATAGTACAATGCAAGATATACATTTAAAGAAAGGAGTCTGGTGAAAGGGACATTAGCAGCAGAGAAAATAAACATTAACACAGGATATCCCTCTACCTTCCTCCCTCCCTTCCTCTCCCTTTCCCTTGTCCCATTACTTTCTGTCTTAGTAACACAGAAGGGCAAACAGATTAGGTAATGGTAAATGACTTAGGTAAAGGTAACGGGGATTACATGATTTGCGTAGTCACATAGCTAGGAAGTATCTGAGGCCAGATTTGAACCCAGGTCCTCCTGACTCTAGGGCTCTATTTTTATTTCTAAAGCAGTTGTTTCTAATGTTTCCTTATTTCCCTCCACTATCAGTTTACATCCACTATCTTGTCCTTGGTTTTGTTGTTGTTGTTGATACTCTCATGCCTTCAGTCCTTCCATCCTATCCTTCCTTCCTCCCTCTCTCCTTTCTTTCTTTCTTTCTTTCTTTCTCCTCTCTATGCCTTTCCTTCTAACTTCATTTTAACAGTAGTTCTAGGCACAAGTAGATTCTCACTTCTCTAACCACAGCCCACATCTTCTGGGCCAAATGGTAGCTGCTTCTTCCCCATTCTCCCCAACACTAACATCTGTCTGGTTTTCAGTAAAGGATTTTGGTACCATGGCAGGAAATGCTAAATAGAGTATAAAAAAATGAATGTTACTGAAAGAAAATAGTCTTGTAGTTTATGTCCGGTAAACCTGAGCTCTAGCATGACATTCATGGCCTCCACTAGAAGATTTCCAAACTGCTAAAAATTCTAGGTAGATGACTTGGTTTAATCACTAATATTTGCAGTGATATTGGTGGTTGGGGTTTGAATTGATAAGAAAATAAGGGGACTGATTTTTCAAATGAAAAAAACCTTCCAGAGAATTGTTTTTTTTTTTTTTAAGTGTATCTAAAATTTCCTAAGAAAACTATTGTTCAACAAAAAGACATAAACTAGTGCACCATATGGGCCCAAAGCAAATATATTTCAGGTTTCTATTTGGTCTTGTGGATTAAGAGACAATATACTTACCTGGATATGCATCTTAACTACTGCTTTCCCAATAAGGGTTGCCCCAAAGAAGGTCCAAAAGGGAACAAGGAAGTGTCCACATGTTATTCCTGCCAGATCAAACAGAGGGTTTGGAATCTAAGAAGGAAGAATGAGGGAAAAATGATAAAAATAAAAAGCCCACTCAACTAAAATAACCAAAAAAGCATGCATTTATTATTATTATTATTATTATTATTATTATTATTTTATGCATTAAACCCTGCTCCATTTAGATCCCCATTTCCCAAAGTAATGACTTCTAAAATGTAGATGAAGGAAATTAACCTTTGAGATTATAACTATGCTATCTCTGCTGTGCCCTATCTAGATTGTTAGATTAACTTGTTATAGTTCTATATAAAGTATTTCTAATTGAGAACCTAGATTTTTCTACTTCATCAGATAGGCATTGCATAAAGCCAGGGGATACCTAGGACGCCAGCTCCATTTTACTGGTATTTGATAATACATTGGCCTTACGTTACATTAGGGATATAAATTAAATGAACAAGAAGACAGAATTCTAAAAAACACTTCTATTATGACCAGAGTACTAGAATCTTTAGCCTGAAGTATGAGTATGACTTGGCAGATATTTATATTTTTTGGGGTATGATAATATGTCTTTTCAAAAAAGGTTAACATGCAACAGTTACAAAGAGATAAATTTACTGATATTTTTCAGCTTCAAAAATACACATTTCAATTTTGTGAGGCTTAAGACCCTATGGTCACAGAGTACATTTAAAAATACAATTAAGTATGATTATCACAGTCCATAGCTTCAGACAGGCTTTTAATAGACAGTTCCAAGAAAAGAACTGATGACATGTATTACCTTTCCCAAATATCCCCAAATTTTAGGAATGCATCAGAATCAGTTAATGAATGTTTGATGTAGTAAGGCCTTAAAGTTCATCTAGTCCATTTCTTTTCATTTAACATGAGGAAACTGAGGTCTAAAAATGTTCAATGACTTTGCCCAAGGTCTCAGGCAAGGAAGCAGCACAGCTCATAAGAATCCAAGTCTCCTGACCCTAAATTAGTCTTATTCCCATTGTAGTATATTCCCTTTAAAGCTGTACGTTTTCCTATTGCCAGTTTCCTCTTAGCTTTATGAACTAAAATGAAGTTTTAAAATATAAGATATGACTTTCAAAAATAAAAAAGGGTCATGATTGAAATTTTAAAGTATTCACATGTAGTCAGCAAGTGTCTTCTCTCTGCTTTGGTTAAGGCGCCACAATAAAATAATTAAATTGCTATTCTCTTGGTAACAATAACTAAAAATATAAAAGAAAAATTAGACTTTAGGAAGCCTATAAAGTTATACTGGAATCTCTAGGGCATTTATTTCTCTTGATTCAGATGCCAAAGACTAAAGTAATTAATTAGCAGAACTCACTTTTATTTGAAGTTCAATATATTCTCAAGTTATGAAGGGGGAAAAAAATTCCTAAAACTCAAAAAGTAACATTTTACTAGGATCTTAATATATGCCAAACTCAGTATTAGACACTGGTGATACAAAGGCAAAAGCTTAAAAGTCTTTGTCCTTTAGGAGTTTAAAATCAAGGGAGAAGAGACAATGCATAAACATAAAGATTTATATAAAAGAGATGCAAAATAATTTGAGAAGGATACCAAGCTGAGGTGATAGAAAGACAGAACTTGAGCTGAGCCTTTAGGGATGTTAAGGACTTGAAGGGGCAAAGGTCAGAATGAAGTGCATTCAAGGCACAAAAGACAGCTAGTACAAAGGTATGGGAGATAAAGAGATGGGAGACTAGTTTGAGGAACAATAATCTGAGATGTGCTACCTCATCTAAGGTTCCAAAAATAGCATGGCTAGTTTGGAAATTTAATTTAGTGGTTCTTAGTAATTAGGCAGTATTACTAGTTTACCACTAGGTAGTTAATTACTAATATTGCAGAAGATTATATAAGAACAACTTTAATAAGTTGACAGAAGAACTCAAAACAGCCCAATTGTAGCCATTTTCTCAGTCAGCCCTACTAAAGAAAATAGGCCAGGCTTTGAAAATGGTTGCCCCATAAGATGGTGATCATTTGTAAAAACGAATTAGAAGAGAGAACAACTTCAAGGCTCTAATTTGTGGAATTTCTTAAAATCACAACTTTAAGTAACTGATAAACACAAGCCAGTTTATACACTGACCAAAGGATATTCTTTTTTTCATTATTTAAAGTTTTATAAACCAGCTACTTAATGAGATTCCAAGCCATTTTATAGAATCATAGATCTAGAGCTGGAAATTAGATTCACTGCTATTTAATAATCCCTGCCTCTCTATTCTAATAGAGAGCTATTTTTACCTCTCATTGCTCTAGTGACATACAGAAGAGGAAGAAAGATAGGTAAGGCAGGTAAAAATACAGTAAGCACAGATGGTGCCAATTAAAACTAGAGTAAGCTCACTGATGTTACAGAAACTCCCTTCAGGGATGATAATTTAAAAGACTATTGGGGGTCAATCTGAACTAAATGAATACCTGACTTTATTAACTACTGGCTCAAATGTATACATTTCTTTTCAAGGCTATAAAAGTATGTACCTGGTTCTTGTGAAGAAAGAAGTTCATAGATTTCTTATCTCTGAATACTAGATTGATTGACTGAGGACACCAAAGACTTCATTTTATTTAATCTATATTTCCTGTCACTTATTTGACTAGGTACCCAGACACTGGGGACTTAAATGCACAAATTCATGCTGTCTAAAGAAATAATTTATTTATTTTATTTTTTTTAAGCCCTTAACTTCTGTGTATTGGCTCCTAGGTGCCTAGGTAGAAGAGTGGTAAGGGTGGGCAATGGGGTCAAGTGACTTGCCCAGGGTCACACAGCTGGGAAGTGTCAGGCCGGATTTGAACCTAGGACCTCCTGTCTCTAGGTCTGACTCTCAATCCACTGAGCTACCCAGCTGCCCCCAAGAAATAATGTATTTAGAGTAAAAGCATGAAAAATCAAAGTGTTCCAACTACAACCCCTTAATTACAAAACTGCTCCTAATGTATTACGAAAGACTTACAGAATGCAGAGTCCTTAATGAATCTGGTTAGTCACAAAATAGACATATTTAAGCCATTAGTTAGTTTCAGACTCACATGATTACTCTGTATGCAATGGACAAAAAATCTTTCTCAACTACAGGCATTCCTAATAGTTACAAAGTAACTAATCACTTAAAACAAATTTCATTATGCCTTTCTAGTCCTACCAATGAACTAACTAATGCTTGAAAGATGGGCATAAAGAGTCCATCCATATGACTCCATTTACTAGATTAAAAGAAATGTATTATAAATTCTTCATGAGGAAGATGGATTTTGACTCTCTTGTTCTCAGTGAGGCATGCTATTTAAGTGTAAATTCATTATTGTGTGGTGGTATGCTTTAAAGTCAATAAATAAGACATCAACTCACCCCATACAAAATAACTCATTTAATGAGCAAGATAATTAACTAAGGCAGAATTAGAGGGATAGCTAACGAGAGTTATTTCTGTTTATTCGGTAGTACATTTTCAAAAGTAAAAAAATCAAAATGTAAATTCCTATTTATTGGAATTTCTCGATTTTAATAAAATTCACTTACTGAAGCACAGGCCAAAATTCCAAAAAATCCAACCTTCTGTACCATGTTCTGAACTGCTAACTTAGCCCGAGATGCAAAGTCCTAGGGGAAAGATATTAATGGAAAATATGAGAAAAGAATGTTCTTTGTTCTTTATCATCTCATAATATATGATACAGACTACCTCAGGAAATACTGGCATTCATATCTGAAGCTAAACAAAATGTTATTTGGACAGAAGAAATATAGAAAGATCCAATGAATTCTTTTAAGATTCAAGATGAACAAGAAGGCTTCAGGTCAAAGTTTGAAGTTTAAAGAATGTAAATGGACTAATGTCAAATCTTTTATACCAAACATTTATCAAATTTTATGTAGAAAAATCTTGACTATATTTTGGTGTACTTTTTTTGGTAAACATCAAATTGAGGACAAACTTCATTATTTTGGAAGTACAACTAGGCAGAGTTGCTGTTTATTAACATTTCTCTTAACTGTGTTCAAAATTACATATTCCTCCAGGATGTCTAATAAAGATTTCTGTTGATGGGAAGCAGAGAGATAATTACACACACGACATGGAAATCTCGAAATATTTACCATCTGGACACTTCCAGTTTTCTGTAAATCTAATCTAACAATAAAACATGACATCTCTAATTATTATCTCCTGTTAAGATGCCATTAAAATTAGTTTTTTTTATTGTGTTATCACACTTGCAAATGTTCAAAGAATCTTTCCCCGGCTGTGTAGCAGACTACTAGGACCCAATGGTTAGCATATTTCGAATAGTCAGATCAAGGAAGGCAGACAACTGATTTAATTCCAAACCATAAGAAGCAGGATATTTGAATCCCAACCTTCATGAACAATTCTCAGACGAAAATTTAAAAATGTTAAAGTCATAAAAAAAAAAATTTTCAAGTTGTAATCTGAAAAAGAATACAGAAGGTGAACAAGGAAAAGTGCCTATGCATAGGATACCAATATACTGTACTTTAATGAAATGTTTAAAGCAAAAGAGTGCTGCAGAGATG
The DNA here is from genome assembly GCF_016433145.1 of Gracilinanus agilis. Taxonomy (NCBI): domain Eukaryota; kingdom Metazoa; phylum Chordata; class Mammalia; order Didelphimorphia; family Didelphidae; genus Gracilinanus; species Gracilinanus agilis. Next base: position 175,621,956 of record NC_058133.1, read on the forward strand.
CAATGGTTATCTGGGGCATAAATATGAAATTTAAGTTTAAAGTACAAAAAGATTAATGAATAAAAGAAAAAGTAGGTTTTATGTTCACAGATTTTTCTGCTTATAGATAGGGGATGACAAAAAAAATTCATTTCCACAGTAGAATTTGTTTTTATAAGAACAAAAGTTGACTTAATAAAAGTTATTTAATGGCTATTTTTTCCCCTAAATGTTTCCAAAAAAACAAAAAATAAAATATTTAGGAAACTGAGTATGCGGAAATCGAAACATTTTTATAAATCACAAAAGAAAACAAAAATCACCACATATTCTTATGAAATTTATATTTACATAACTATTTAATTAGATGAGCTATTCCTCCTTAAAAAAAGCAATTTTGTAGAACTATAACAGCATATATTTGTAAAAAATCATCAAAATAACATAGACAGAAATTATTTCTTTTTCTGCTCTTCTGATGGTAGCCAGAATATCAATGAGATTCAAATTATCCTCAAAAAGAAACTGCCATTTAATGAACAATAAATATTTTCAGATTCCAAATTATATTATTATTTTAACTCCTTAGAGTGGTTTTGCCACTTGCTATTTATTTCTAAGAGAGAAAATAAATTCATAAGTAGAGGAAATAAATTACCTTGTCCAGTAGTATAAAAGTGTCCTTTTCTTAGAAAAGTAAATATATACTCCATATAAAAAGTTTTATTATATTTACAATAAGTATGTCCAAAATAAAGTGTAATTAAAATTTCTCATTATTTTAACATGTCAATATTTTGCAAAACAAAGTTATGCTAAATGTATCAGCTGCTTAAATTCATTAATGTTAAAGGAAATTAACTTTGGAAAAAAATTCTAAAATAAAATAACAGAGTTGGTTACAAAAGTGTTCAAAAGCAAATATATATTCTAAACAATGCTGAATCACTTTGGGGTCAAGGAATTTTCCTCTGACAATTCCAGGTTCAAGCTAAAAATTGTTAGTTAATTGAAAATTTTCAGTGAAGCATTTTAACTTAAAAAAAAAAAGCTACTTTTAAAAGTACTTCTACAACAAGAAAAATATTTTCTTGCCATACTTTAAAAAAATTCTTATTTTTATGTTTATTAGTCTAGACTGTGATTTCCTAGAATAGTACTAAATTTATTCTAACTTGACTTATTAACAAAAATAAGGAAAAGTATTTCTATTAGGAAAATTTTTAGATTATTGAATAGCAATTGCAAGTAAATTAGAAAATACAATTATTGAATGTCAATTATTAACTCAAAAACTAAATGTATAAATTTGGGAAAATGCCTTTATCACTTGAAAATAATTTTTAATAATGCTCTTGTGATGACAATTGATTTAAACCACAGAAAAGGTTTATCATAGAATTCCCATTTTACAAAATACAGTTTCTATTTTTATAATTCCATTTAGACACACTTGGAAATATTTTCTCTTTTATCACAGCATTTGAATATTTCTCAATAAATAAATGTACAAATAAAAGACAGAAAAGAGTATTAGAGATCCTCTCTCCAAGAATTCATGAATAAAAGCAAAGAATGGTCAGTTGGCAAAATTCAGTCCCTTTATCCTATAAAGGGTAATTAGTACTTTGAACTGATGGCATTTTTTTCACAAATAACCACATATATTTAAAAACAAAAGACGATTATACCAGTTAACAAGTATATAATGATTAGTCATCCAGGCATTCAAGATTAAACATATTTACTTTCATAAATACTTTTTTCAGGGATTGCAAAGACTAAACAGGGGAGAGAGAATTCTTCAATAAGGCTAACATTATTAAGAAAACCAAATGGTAAGGGAGATATATTTCTCTTCTTTGATGCATAATCATCTTTTGACTTAAACAGAAATAAAAGGATCACAAAGGAAAATAGAATGTTTGCCCCTTTGGGTATATCCTTGTTGATGATTTAAAATGCCATAATAATTTTTGATTCGTTTCCTTACCTTATTTTGGAAAAGTAGGGGACTATAGGTGTGGAAATTTGCCCATAATTTTGTCAGGAATGTTAATGTATTGGTTAATTTTATTGAATTGCCTTTTTTCCTCTTTATTTTTGTTATGAGGGGGGATGGCTTTTTTTTTTTTTAGGGAGAAGGAAAAGGAATCTTTGAAAATAAAAGATAAAAATAAAATATATTTAAAAAATTTTAAAGAAAAAATAAATTTTTATTAAACCTAAGTTCTAAGCCAAGCTTGTTAGAAATATTTAGCTTCTCTTTTCATTTATATCTCTTATAAAGAAAATTAAGTATCTTTTTAATTGAGTCTTTTACTTTTAAAAAGAGCTAGAACAACCTTCTAAACGGGTTTCATAAATCTTGCGATGTATTTAATATATCCTCATTGTGACTTTCAGTTCCTATAACTTTTTGCTAGATCTTTCATAACGCTCTCAGATTTAAGGTTATATTTGCATACTAAATAATGGAAGTAACATCGTAAAATCTGTACAATTTTCATAAAAAGCAAGTAATTAGTAGTAAATGTACCTTAAAATATTTGTAGTACTTATTTTTCTACGTCCTATCTAATGTTGTAAATTTAGAACTTAAAGTAAATTCTAATCATAACTGAGAAGTTGCTAGAATACTATGGTGAAAGGCTTTTCATGAAGCATTAAATTATTTGTATCAAAACCAAAAGCATTTATTAGAGAAAAAACTTATACTCATAAATGTAATAAGCACATTTTCATTACTTTTCACTCAAATTAATTTTAGTAATATTTTGATACAAAAATTTTAGATGAACATACCATTAATTCCCACAACTCAAAAGTCAATTTCATTTCCAAAAGCATATTTTTATGGTTTGAAATAATTTAACATGGTTAACTTAAAAATACTTTTCTCTTACTGTCTAAATACAGCAAGTACTTTGGTTTTATTTACAGGCTAATAAGTTATAAATTATTTTTCATAAAATGACTTCAGAATCTTTTACTTTCTGCACATTTTTATAGTCTTTGTTTTATATTTCTTAGAGCACTACTTTCCAGAGAAGTATTTCCTATAGATGAATATAATTTTATTCTTCATTAGTTTCACTAAAGAATCAAAAGAACTATTTTATATATATGCTTTTCAGTTAGACTGAATATTGATCCATCAAATTAAGTAATTAATAATGTATAGTATTATCTATATTAAACAGAATTTGAAACATCAATAACATTAGTTAATTTAAAATAGTATCAAAAATAATAAATTGGAATAAGTTAAACTTATTTATATTTTAGTATACTAAGGGAAGAGTGAAGCAAAATCAAATTGATTACTTCCTCAATTTGTATTCTCCAATTCTTCAAAAATCTGGACAAATTTTTTTTTAAAAGTCCCTCAAATAGTTTCATTTCTCAGGATGTACAAACCAGTTTCACAACTTTTACCTATTTCACAATTAAAGTGCCTAAGAAGAAATTAACATTAGCAAAGACTATACTTAATGATGCATTCTTTTACAGTTAGCAATCTCATTCTCCCTTCTAGATTTTTTTTTAATAGAACTTAAAATCCAGTTACTTACAGGTAAATGAAATAAACTTTCCCCCAAAATTATGATTCAAGACTTTCTTTTCTTCTTTGATTATGATTCATTTTTCTTAAACTTTTCCCTCCAAGTCATTAGGCTTCAGAGTTTAAGGGTAGGGGATGTCTGTAACATATTTCCAGTGACTACAAGGATACAGACTGAGGAAAATTACTGTAAAAATGCTTATCATTTAGGATTAATCATCAGATTTCAAGGCATGACTACAAAAACCAGACAAGTAAGGTTTAAAGATTGGTAACATTATTTTCATACTATTGAAATGTATGGACTTTTCATGTCCTCTTCCTAAGAAGCAGATTTATAGTCAAATAAGCAAAAATGAGCATTAAAATTATTAGGCTAGTGATAGGGTGTTTTGTTGAAAGAAGATCTCAATTAAGATCAATTTGAATTTTTCCAATTAAGATCTTAAATGATATTGACATTTTATAGGAAACAAGTAAACTCTGAGGAAATTTTTTAAATTGAACTATTAAAAAAGAAAACCCTAACTTCATTTGAGCCCTGTTATATATATCTGCAATTCATTTTCTTGACGATTTTCAAGAAGACTTCATGGAACTTCACTCATTCATTTTTTAAAAAATTCTTACCTTCTATCGAAGAATTAATACTATGTATTAGTTCTCAGACAGAAGACTGGCAAGGTGTAAGCAATGAGGGTTAAGTTGTCCAGGGTCACACAACCAGGAGGTACATTTTTATTTTTTTATCCCCATATTTTAAATTTCATGTCAGTAAGTCTATAAAACATTGAGACTTAGCAGTGTGATAGGAAAAGCACTAGACTAGGATTAAAAGGGCATGTGAATCAGAGCTAAAAGGAACTCTTTAGTCATGAAGTTCATCTTTAGTGCTATGGATAGGAAAACTGAGACCTAGTCTTCAGTCTCCACTTATTCACTTAACATTTAACAACCTAACTTCTCTGAGGTACTTCATCTATGAAACAGGTAACAGTAATCACATTATCTTCATCTTAAAACTTATTGCATAGGAAAATACTCTATAAATATATATGTTATAATAGTCTTCCTTCCTTCCTTCCTTCCTTCCTTCCTTCCTTCCTTCCTTCCTTCCTTCCTTCCTTCCTTCCTTCCTTCCTTCCTTCCTTCCTT
>NC_058133.1:175626931-175715379 GCF_016433145.1 Gracilinanus agilis
TTTCTTTCTTTCTTTCTTTCTTTCTTTCTTTCTTTCTTTCTTTCTTTCTTTCTTTCTTTCTTTCTTTCTTTCTTTCTTTCTTTCCCCTCCCAAATAAGATGAAGACTTGTTTTTATACTAAGGATATATACATAATAGTCACTTCATACAAACTACTCTTCAACAAGGCAAATACTTTAATATAGTCATGGCGGATAGAAGAAGTAAGATTCATTACACCATTCATGTCTAAAAAGTACAATTTCTGGGGGGCAGCTGGGTAGCTCAGTGGAATGAGAGCCAGGCCTAGAGACGGGAGGTCCTAGGTTCAAATCTGCCCTCAGACACTTCCCAGCTGTGTGACCCTGGGCAAGTCACTTGACCCCCATTGCCTACCCTTACCACTCTTCTGCTTTGGAGCTAATACACGATATTGACTCCAAGACAGAAGGTAAGGGTTTAAAATAAAAAAAAAATAAAAAAAAGTACAATTTCTGTATTTCAAATTATACATTTGAGTTGTATGAAAGAATATATTTCCCATACTACAAAATATTCATGTTAAGTTCTTGCAGTCTTACAAGTATGATTATGAAAATTGAAACATCTTTGAAATTATTAAGAAATCCCTAATCTTGTTCAAATGATTTCTGGTCAACCCTATTGTAAGTCCAGATAACAACATTATCTTGAAACACGTAGGACTGGAGAGAGAATGCTGATGATGGTCAAGATTTGGGGAGTTACTTGCCTTTCTCCATTACACAATGGTTTTGCTCCTGAACCTCTCCTGTTTCTGGGCAAAATAATTAATAATTTTAATTAATGGCAATAGGAAATGGCAAAGACAGATAGGTCCAATGGCATGCAGAATTATTTGTAAAAAGTATACTACAGGGGCAGCTGGGTAGCTCAGTGGATTGAGAGCCAGGCCTAGAGACGGGAGGTCCTAGGTTCAAATCCGGCCTCAGCCACTTCCCAGCTGTGTGACCCTGGGCAAGTCACTTGACCCCCATTGCCTACCCTTACCAATCTTCCACCTATAAAGTCAATACACAGAAGTTAAGGGTTTAAAATAAAAAAAAAAAACACTTAAAAAAAAAAGTATACTACAGGGGCAGTTAGGTGGCACAGCAGATAAAGCATGTCAGTGCTGGAGATCCAAGGACCTGGGTTAAAATCTGTCCTCAGACACTTCCTATCTGTGTACCCCTGGACAAGTTATTCAACCCTGTTTTCCTAGCTTTTGCTCTTCTGTCTTAGAGTTGTTACTAAAAGAGAAAGTGAGAGCTGTTTAAAAAAAATGTATACTGCAGTTGGTATAGCCAGCAGGGAGAATTGGCTAAGGGAAGTATGAAGGAGGGAGTTTGGGGGTAATGCAGAGGGGCAACAAACCAACCAAACAAAAAAAGTATACTGCCATTTTGTTCAGGCCATGACAAAAATGCCATTCAAAATATCTGATTGCTTCCTTATTGTGTAATTCTAATTCAGGGTTTTTCTATATGGCAAAATCTAAATATAGAATGGAAATTTACAATAATAATAATTAATTAAACTTGTAGGGTATCTTAGAGCTGGAGAAATTGGCCAAAATGTTAATTTGTAACAAATTATGATAATAATATAATTTTTAAGTTTCTCAACAATGAAAGCATACTTTCAATGAGACTTACGTGAACTATAAAATTGTTCAAATAACTGTTCTTTATAAAAACCTGTGATAAAGCAATCAATAATACAGAGGTTTCTCCCTTTAAAAAGCATGCTTAAAAATTCTTAGCCCTTTTTTCCCTATGAGTTATAAGATTCACGTTTATAGTTAAATTAAAGTTTTAATTCACATTCATTTTTAAATATGTACTTTTTAATCCTGAGAACTCTCTAAATATACCAACGTAAGTTAAAGGTATTACAAAGACTGTTTAGCATTTAGTCTGCAAAAGGGGGGAAGGTCCTCTTTAAATACCTGAAGTTCTATTTTAAAAAGAGTCAAATAAGTATTTCATTTCTCCTGGTTTTTGAAAATATCTCCCACAAAGAACTATGTGAGATATGTCCACAAATATTTTCTTTTACTTTTCAAAAACTTAAAAATTCAGAAAAAGTTTAATCCTCTGTGGACTTCACTGTTCTTTTGTAACAGGGTAGTTGTGACTCCCTTTGGTAGTGTTCAGAAACAGATAGGTTTCTGGATGGATTGATGCATTTAGATCACCAAGTTAACTTTCAATATTGTTTTCATATCATTAATGGATAGAGACATTACTCATATCTGGGAGACAGTTTGGATTTCACAGGAAAATATGAAAACTTTAACTCTCTTCCTGGGAGCTTGGTGGAATATTATGCGTAACAATTAACAACTTCATACTAATCTAGAATTAGTCTCCTAGCAAATTAATGCTGGATCAATAAATTCTGTTGAAAAGAAAAAGTTTTATGTTTTAATTAGAAAATGTTCATTCCACTGGAAGTTATTTTCAACATTCCTTCCCTTTAATGAGGAGACAAGAAGAAGAAAAAATGGAAGAATTCTTAGAAGGAAAAATCCAAAAACTTCTTTTACTCCAGAATGGGGCTTCAAGGAGACAACATTAGAACTCTTCTCCAAAAAGAGAATTTTTACCTGAAAGCAGTGGGACCAAATTGCTTAGGCTAGTTTTTCAAGTCTTGATGCAAAAAATGTGACATCCACTGTAGTAATATAGCTGATGAGATGAGTAAAAATTCAGTGTTCATGATAAGCTCACCCCTGGCAGAAATGCCCAAGTGAAGAACTTCAGGAATTTCTAAATTTTAAAATGTTTCATTTGATAAAATTTATAAGAACAAATTTAAATCAAGTAAAGAGTCAAAGCAAGAGAAGCATCCTTCACTACATCTTATAAAGGAGTTTTCTCCCTATATATTGGTTGTTAGGTGGTTAACCCTACCTCTAAAAAATAAGAGGAAATTCTTTCCTTTAAAAGCCCATTATTTATTTATTTAATTTGGAGTATTTTCCCATGGTTACATGATTCATGTTCTTTCCCTTTCCTCCTCTCTCCCCCCTTCCCAGAGCCGATGAGCAATTCCACTGGGTTTTACATGTATCATTGTCCAAAACCTATTTCCATAATATTAATATATGTGGATAGCATTCTTTCTCATAAGCCCCCCAGAATTGTCCTGGATCATTGCACTGCAACTAGTAGAAAAGTCTATTGCATTCGATTGTGCCACAGTGTATCAGTCTCTATGTACAACGTTCTGGTTTTGCTCCTTTCGCTCTGCATCAATTCCTGGAGGTCATTCCAGTTCACATTGGAATTCCTCCAGTTCATCATTCCTTTTAGCACAATAGTATTCCATCACCATCAGATACCACAATTTGTTCAGCCACTCCCCAATAGATAGACACCCCTCATTTTCCAATTTTTTGCCACTACAAAGAGCAAAGCTATAAATATTTTTGTGCACGTATCCCTATTATCTATAAAAGGAAATTCTTAAACATATATTTTTTAAAAAGCTACTTACAGGGGCAGCTGGGTAGCTCAGTGGATTGAGAGCCAGACCTAGAGACGGGAGGTCCTAGGTTCAAACCCGACCTCAGACACTTCGCAGCTGTGTGACCCTGGGCAAGTCACTTGACCCCCATTGCCTACCCTTACCACTCTTCCACCTATGAGTCAATGCACAGAAGTTAAGGGTTTAAAAAAAAAAAGCTACTTACAAATAACTTAAGTGCAAAATGTTATCTCTAATACACCAGATATATAACTTGAAGATAGTTTGGAAATAAGTAATGGAAATCTGATTAGAAGAGATCTGCTTTTAAATTAGGAGAGCACGAAAATTTTATTTTTCTGATCTATGGATAAGGAAAGAAGTTTATGATCCAACAAGAGCTAGAGAGGATGACTGGAAATAAAATGGATAATTTTGATTCATGAAATTAAAAAGGTTTTACATTAACATAATCACCTAAAATTAGAAGGAAAGCAGTGAACCAGGGAAAAATTTTTATAGCAGGTTTGTCTGATAAAGGCTGCATATATCAAATAAAAAGGGAATGGAGCCAAATTTATAAAAATAAGATCCATTTCCCAATTGGCAAATGGTTAAAGGATATGGACAAGCAGTTTTCAGAAGAAGAAATGAAACCTGTCAATACTCATATAAAAAATGCACTAAATTGCTATTGATTGAAGAAATGTCAATCAAAACATGTCTATCAGACTGACAGAAAAGAAAAATGGCAAATGCTGATGGTATGTGGAAAAATTGGGACACTAATGCACTCTTGGTAGAGTTGTGAACTGAACCCTTCTGGAGAACAATTTGGAAATAAACTCAAAAGACTCAACTGTGCATTCCCTTTGACTCCGTAATACTACTACTGGGCCTGTATCCCAAAGAGGGCAAAGAAAAAGGAAAAGGACGTATACATACAAAAAATACAGGAGCTCTTTTTGGGAAGGTAAAGAATTAGAAATTGAAGGGATTTTCATCATTTGGAGAATGGCTGAAGAAGCTGTAGTATACGATTGTGATAGAATACTATTGTACCATAAGAAAAGATTAGCAAGATGGTTTTGAAAAAACCTAGGAAGATTTATATGAACTGATACAAAGTGAAATGAGCAGAACAAGGAGACTATTGTACACAGCAATGTTGTAGATAACACTATTGTAATGATAATATGTGAAAGACTCAGCTATTTTAAAAATAAATAATCCAAGATAATTCCCAAGGACTCATGATGAAAAATGCTATCTATCTCCAGATGTATTTGATTTTTGTGATGAACTCTGAGCGCAAATTTGGAGCATGGTTTTTTCACTTTATTTTTCTTACCTTTTAAAAATAACATGGCTAATATGGAAATATATTTTGCATGATTTTACATGTATAATAACTGACATATTGTTTGTCTTCTCAATGGGTGTGGAGGATAGGGGACTGGAGGGAAGAAGAGATTTTGGAACTCATAATAAACTGAAAAAGATACTTGAAAAAGAGGTTTGCTTCTGAGCTGACAATCAAAGAAGGGGAGAAAGGAAAGCAATAAGTATTTATATAGAATCTACTATGAGCTGGCACTGTGCTAAGTGCTTATCAAATTTTCTCACTTGATCTTCATAACAACTCTAAGAGTTAAGTGCTGTTGTTATTCTCATTTTGCAACTGAAGAAACAGGCAAACTGGAGCTATATGACTTGCCCAGGGTCACACAGCTAATAAATGTCTGAAGCCACATTTGAACTCAAGTCTTTCTAACTTTAGGCTCAGTATTCTATCCCCTACACCACCTAGTGGCAGCATATCACTAGGGTTACAAAACAAACAAAAAAAAGGTTCTTAAGGCAAAACATCAGGGTTCATATCATACTTCAATTTTGCTTTACTAACATAAGCATGGGCACACTTAACATACCTCAGTCTCAATTTAAAATGAAGGGATTCTCACAGCTAAAAATAAATGGATTGAACTCAATGTCCTCTGAGATCCAATCCAACTCTAGATGTATGAGCCAATAATCCAGTTATCATCATTAAATCTGCTGATGGTTTAGGTTTTTCTTTTTACCTGTGGTTATTTAAAGCTTCTAGCAAAAAGTAGCTTTTCACTACATTTGTAAAGAGGTTGTGGTCAACAACTCCACACTTAGGATATATAGATATGTAAAATGTCAATGTTCTTCTAGTTTTTTTTTTAACATTTATTAATATACATTTTTAACATGGTTACCTGAATCATGCTCCTCCTATCCCCTTCACCTCCCCCCCCCCCCCCCCCCCCGCACTCTCCCCACCCATGGCCGATGCGCATTTCCACTAGTTTTGTCATGTGTCCTTGATCAAGACCAATTCTTCTAGTTTTTAATGGGCACAGAAATAGAATTCACTCTCTTACCCAGAGATATCAGTAGTGACTACACGGTATGTTAGGGGGAGAAAAGGCTCAGGATACAAGATTTGATTAGAATTGATATTTTAAAAGGCATACGATATAATAAATGCATTTTCTTTTTTCTGGATGAAGCAAAAAAAAAAAAAAGATTTTCTGTGATTCCTAATATCTTAAGGGAAAGGCAATTTCTTATACTTTAGCTGATCTAGTTTTCTTTTTTAAAAGTCATGCTTTGTATTTTTTCCCCTAAATCTTTTATTCAGGGAGCAGTAGCTCAATGGATTGAGAGCCATGCCTAGAGACAGGAGGTTCTAGGTTCAAACCTGGCCTCAGACACTTCCTGGCTATGTGACCCTGGGCAAGTCACTTAACTCCCACTGCCTTGCCCTTACCACTCTTCTGCCTTGGAACCAATACACAGTATTGATTCCAAGACGGAAAGTGAAAGGTTTAAAAAAAACCCAACTTTTATTTACTGAGGAGTTGGCTATCATAGCTAATGAATGAGTTAATTTCTCTAGTCTTCCGACTGATTTTTTTGAATCTGAAATGCAGATGATGAACATTCAAGTCCACAAAACACAATTTATAATAGTTATAGTTTGTGGGAAAGAACAAGTTAAAAAACTGGGGATGAACTTGAAAGAAATATCAAGAGTTACTAAAATTGAGTCATTATGATATTTGGTCAACTGTTTTGTTATGGATAGGAAACAGAGAAAGATGATGGAAAACTGGGACAAATGGAAACTTTTTAAAGAGAATAAATATAAATTTTGGGATTTCCCAAGGATCACTGTTTAGAATCAACTTTATATGCCATGAAATTTCCATATACATGATACCTAACTCTAAGGAAACTACACAGATAAATAGAAAAGTGGTAGATGATTTTCACTAAAAGATAATGTTCTTAGGGGAAAATAATCTAAACTATATTTATAGGATAATGATTACAAGGAATCAATTAAGAACTAAAACAAGGGCCACAGGATGTTTTCCTGAAGCATCAGTCTGACGTGCCAGAGGAGTTAAAGTAATAGTTATTAGCAAAAAAAGTAATGAAACACATCAAAAAGTACATCTGACCTTTGACCAAAGCCACAGTGTATCTGCATCTGAAATATTGTGTATTCTGGTCACTGCAGTTCACCAAAGACATAACAGAACTAATAAAGATGCAGAAAAAGGCATTCTTAATGTAATCAAGAAGATGAAGGATTATTAAAAGAATCTTGAATGTTTGAGTTCACTTCTAACCTCTGAGATTGCCATAGGATAGACAACGATATCAAGTCATAATACATGTCTGCAAGCCTGGCATACTGAATGTTTGGTTGAATAGGTTTGTAAGTCCAACATAGCATTTTTCTTTTCCATTGTTAAGTTTACTTCTCCACCAAAGGTTAAAAGGACTGTAAGAATTATTTAAGATTTCCTTGCTAGCAATTTGAGAAACTTTAGGATAGAAGAGAACAATTGTTTTGGATTAAAAAATTAGATCTTGTCTAAATTGTGCTTTTAACTACTACCTGCATGTTTATCAGTGTTATTCAAAACCATTTTGTGTACTTAGAAATGAGATGTATTTTTTTCTCCATTAACTCTGCTTCTGCTGAACATTAATGCAAATATTCTACCTTAGATTCAGGTCCTGGAACAGGACATTTGGGAGTACTCAGCAGTTCTAACACTAAGTGAGTCTGTATTGAGTGCATAACTCATTTGCAAACTCATGAATGAGAACACATAGGAGGTACATGAGTTGATTTATCCAAGTTTCAGCAAAGGAGGCCTCTTTAGATGCATTTTACAAAAGGTGTTTGAAACAGAAACCTGAAAAACATCTTTAAATTAGTTTAACAAAGGTAACCCAATGCTACCCCATGCTTATTTTTTTCCATATCTGTAAACAGGTGTGGAAATGAATAGAACAATGCAAGCATAAAACTCTTATAGCCACCTGCCAATGTCTAAAGCAATCTAGCAAGAAAAACTATTACTCAATGTCTTTGTTAATATTTTGCATGCATTAACCTTTCACTGTCTTTTATAAGGTCTGACTTAATTTCTAATTTCAAATTGCCTTTAGATAATAAATATTCTTAATTTAGCCACTCACAAACTCAATGAGCAGATACTGATTAAAACATTTTATTTATTAACTCAATTTTCCTTTGGCATACTCTTTTCCTGGAAAGGAACTGGTGTATTTTCAGACTGACTATTTATTCACATACTCTTGTCACTCCTACCACCTAAATTTAATTACAATTCAAAACCAGGAAGATTTAAAATATAACTATATGGAGTTTAAAGTATTCCACCAGATTCTGTTTTTAAGTTACCACATTCTGGCCCAAGATAACAGGGTTAAAAATGGAAATGCATATGTAGAAACAACTAGATGCATCAGACTTCAGGAATGTATGATGTATAGGCAAGTCTCCTGGTGGCCTGGTGGTGTTCAGTGGACTGTATGAAATATCAAGTCTTTTTCTTTTCAGTATAGTTAAGAGCAAAGAAAAGGAATGACTAGAAAAGGAAAATGAATGAAGGCACAGGAGATATAATAGTTGTATTCAAATGAGGTAATATTTTTTAAGTGCTTAGCAGAGTGCATGGCACATAGCAGGAATTTAATAAATGTATGTTCCCTTCCCCTTCAAAATACAATAAAAGCTGCCTTTAGATTGGGAGCACTAAGGCTTCCAACATAAATAATGATCTGTGCTTAATCAGTCAGTCAACAGAACTTATTATATGTGTCAGGCACTAAGCTCAATGTCGGCAATACAGAGACAAAAAAGAAAAAGTCCCTGCTCTTAAGGAGCTCCCAAGTCTAAAGGGGAGACAACATGTATACAATTTTGTACAAATCAGATATAGACAGGATAAACTAGGGGTAGGTTTCAGAGGGAAGATACTATATAATGGGCAGTTTATTGAACTATTAAACTAGTTTCAGCATAGAAGTGTCCTGTTTCTTGATCTCCTCCTCAAATAGAATTATAGAATTGTAGAACAGGAAGATTAAAGAGCTGTTCGGATCTCAATTCCTTATTTTTACTAAAGGAGGAAAATGAGGACTAGAAAAAGGAAGCCATAGAGGCAGTCAGTGGCAGAGTTGATAGAAACTAATTTCAAAAATTATGACTACATTGCAACTTCTGGGGACCTAAAACTATAATCGCTAGGTTAATCTACAACTACACGTAATAGGTTTTATAAAGATATGTATGTACCACTGACATAGATTTCTTAGTCTGGATTGTGTGAAGTGTTACAGTCCTAAAACTGCACTAAACAAGAAGAGAGCAAGCATGTCTGCCTACGACTGGGTGTGGTGGCCAAAAGGGGATCAAATCCTTTGTTTCTGAAAAGAGAAACCCTGGTAAAGCTATCTCCCTTGGACAACGCCTTAAAGTGATGCTAGAAAGATGTGTTTAACATGCGCACCAATGCTCACTACCAAAGTTCATCAGCTTAACTCTTTGTAAACAACTAAGTGATTTGCTCCCGATGGCAGGAAGTTGTTCTATGGAACCAAAGCAGTTACAGCCAAGTTTAATACAAACCCTCTAGAGTCCACGTTGACAAATTCTTGAACAAGCCCTGTGGTTACAGGGAAGCTGGTTTCACTCTGACTCACTCCTGTTCAAACAGTTTACTGGAAATGGAGGGGAGGGGGAATTTTCAGAGAAATCATGTGATGGCCAGACAAACCACAACCAGCAAAGGTTCAGCAGAGTCAAAAACAGGTCCCAGCAACAACTGACACTCATGTCTTCATATGACAATTGATGATTTGAAAATGAGAACTGTTTTATCTCAGATCTTCTGCACTGTTGTTTTCAAAGTTGGTGTTTCTTTAAGGAAACAGGGTAAATAACACAGGAAAACAAATAAATCAACAAGAAGGGTGATAAGGCTTTTTGGAGTCAAATTGTGCTCTTTGTACAGAAAACTATGAAAAAGCAACTTCTAAAGCACTTAATATGAAAATAAATATATAAACAACCACTTCCTAAGAGATTCACTGAAATTTCTTAACTCAAATGTCAAATTTAAACTCTCCAATCATCAGGCATTTTAAAAGTCCATCTAGCACTGAGTGGTAGGATGTAGGTGAGGAGGGGGCAGGAGGAAGATGGCAATGAGAATCAGTTATTGTAATGAGGCAGAGGGAAAATGCAATAGTCCTAATGGGGGGAGGTGAGTAAAGGAAAGAGAAATTGATCATTAATAGTAGCAATCACTAGTTTTATTTATTTCTAACTGTTAAAATGTCACTTATCCCTTTGAACTAAAGAAAATTTTTTTAAAAATTCTATTAGGTTTAAAGAAGGGATTTTCTTTCCCTTCAAGCAATTCTGATATAAAACTGTTGAATCATAATTGATTTTTATTTTTAGCATGAGGTTATTTATAAATATGAAGCTTCAAGATGTTTTAATTTTTTTAATTAAAATTTTAAAATGTTTAAAATTTTTTTTTTTACATTTTTTTTAAACCCTTGTACTTTGGTGTATTGTCTCATAGGTGGAAGATTGGTAAGGGTGGGCAATGGGGGTCAAGTGACTTGCCCAGGGTCACACAGCTGGGAAGTGGCTGAGGCCGGGTTTGAACCTAGGACCTCCTGTCTCTAGGCCTGACTCTCACTCCACTGAGCTACCCAGCTGCCCAAAATTTTAAAATGTTTTAATTTTTAAAAATATCATAATCCTAAACAGAACATGAAAAAACTCTGGAAATGAGACTTAAAATCCAGAAACTGTACCATTTTAGGCATCATTTTGAATAATAAATTGAGACAGGGATATGGAGTAGATTTGTGTTTTCCCAAGTTTAGTGAACTTCAAAGTGAAGAAACTCCTTTATCAATAGAGGTCAGCACTTTTTCTACAAAGTCTTACAGTCTTCGGATGGTTTCCTGGGGCTGAAAAGTTAAGCAACTTGGTCAGGGTCATACAGCCAGTATCTGTCAGAAGGCAGAACTTGAACTTAGATCTTTATGACTTCCAAGCCATAACTACTGGGTCATGCTGCCTCTCAATCAACTGGGGTCAAATTTCAAACTCCTAATTCCAGGTATTTCTGTACTTATAGTCTAGAACAAAGAATAAGACATCATGAAGGGGAAACATGACAGGGCTTCAACAGATGAGTATTTAAAACAAATTGATGAAACTAATTTTCCATTTTTGTTTTGTGATTTAATAAATTGGAAATGAGTTATTTGACCAGTAACAGGTAAATTTTATACAAAGTTAACAACTTAATGTTGTTTTAGAAACGTGATCTAAGTAACCAAGTAACTTAAGATTGATGGTTTTTAATAATTAAATATGTTAAATAATTTTTCAAAACAAAAACATAAAACATTCTTACTCAGTTATATAAGCTTTAAATTTAAAAAACAAACTAAAAAAATAACTCAATCTCCCAAACAAAATGATTGGGGACTTTAATTGTTTCTAGAATATTGCTCTAGCATGAATCCTTTGCAGTGAATAATACAAAATCATTTATTCTTCTTTACACTCCTATATCCTTACATTATTTTTCTTTCCATAAATGAAAAGGATTGACTTTAATAGAACACCAGGAGTCTTCATAGAGTGTTATATGACTTAAAGCTATCTTCTACATAATACCTCTTACTCCCAAGTGATTATAAAACTCATAGACATTTTAGTCAATCTTTCCCTTTAAAAAAAAAAAAAACTCGTACTTTTCTTCTTTGAATCAATATTAAGCATTAGTTCCAAGGCAAAAGAGCAGTAAGGGCTAGGCAATTGTGGTTAAGTGACTTGTCCAGGGTCACATAGCTAGGAAGTGTCTGAGGCCAGATTTGAATCCAGGATCTCCTGACCCTAGGCCTGGCTCTCTATCCAATGAGCCACTTAGCTATTCCAATCTTCCTTTTAAAAAAACATCTTGGATACTATTTCTGTATTTAACTTTTCTTGTTACAATTACAATTTCCCAAAAGAATAAATTTCAAGATAAAGAAGATATTATTGCTAGATTTAGAGTCAAGAAATCTAAATTCAAATCTTGGATCTGCTATTTATTACCTGTATAACCATGTGTCACTTTCACTTGTGGTTTCCTTATTTGTAAAATGGGAAGGTTGGACTAGATAAGTGGTTCCCAAACTTTTCTGGCCTACCGCCCCCTTTCCAGAAAAAAATTACTTAGCACTCCTGGAAATTACTTTTTTTAAATTTTAATAGCAATTAATAGGAAAGATAAATGCACCTGTGGCCATCACCACCTCCTGTATCGCTGCAGCACCCAACAGGGGGTGGTGGCGCCCACTTTGGGAATCACTGGACTAGATGATCTAAGGTTGTTCCTTCTAGTTCTAAATCTATGATCCTACTCCATTATTATTATTAATGTAATGCACTATTAAATAATTATCTAAAGAATAATGAAAATATTTATTAAATGACAAGCATAGATATATTAGCATCTATCTGGACCTCACTTTAAAAACTGTACTAATTTGTTAAAAGCTTTAGGAAGCTACAACGATATTTACCCACTCTCCTGCTGCCCACCTCTAGAGCAAGTTAAATCATGGTACAAAGCCAAAAACAAAAGGAAGGTAAATTAGTTAATGGAAAAACACTATAGTTTAAAAAATAAGAGATCCCTTCAATCAGGTGTCTTATAGGAATCAGAACCATAAATAATGTTTCAATAGATTTCTTCCATACATGCCTTCTCAAGGCAAGTGTAGAAATAAATTTCAACCAGAATTCAAAACTGGAAATTAGGTTCAAACTTTAAAATCACAATCACTTTCCCTAACAAAATCAATGATGTCCATTAACTTGGCTGGAGAGCACATAGTAAAGAAATTTTTTTCTGACTTTTTGCTCACCCCTACTGAGGGGGTCCTCACCTTCAAGAACAGGGGAGCAGCTAGGTGGCTCAGTGGATTGAAATTCAGGCCTAGGGATGGGAGGTCCTAAGTTCAAAACTGACCTTAGATACTTTGTAGCTGTGTGACCCTGGACAAGTCACTTAACCTCAATTGCCTAGCCCTTACTGTTCTTCTACCTTGGAACCAAAACACAGTATTAATTCTAAGATGGAAAGTAAAGGTAAAAAAAAAAAAAAAAAAAAAGAAACCAACATACACTTTGTAAAATTACTCATTATACAAAAATTTGAACATGCACTCAGATGTATTTATTTAATTTACTTTGCTATTTCAGTTAAGAGAAGGACCACAGTTCAACATTTCCATGTTTTATTGCTTCTGTACAAATGGGATGGCTTTGCCAATTAAATATATAGGAAAATGCATCATCAAAATAAGAAAATAAAGCATATTCCTCTAACCAGTGACCCAAAGACCATTATCACTTATTAAATAAGTATTAGAATATATACAAAAACAATACTGAAGCACTCTACCAAATCATCTGTAAAATTCTCTGGTGTATAGAGTATATATATTTTATCATGAGACTAAGTATATCTAGAGCAAAGTATAGGCTCAGAAATTAGTCAAAGAAGGAAAAAAGAAAAGTGGGGGGCAGAAGGGGAAGAGAAGGAAATTCTCTGAATGAAAATGTAAGTCTTGTAGATAGACAAGATATTCTGAGAATATGAATGAATGAATAAAAAGCTATTATTAACTGGTCACTATATGCAAGACACTGTACTAAGTGCTGGGGATAGAATTAGAAAAGGCAATGAAAATCTCTGATTTTCAGAAGCTGGCATTCTAATGGGAGAGGTAATACTTTTGGAAGATTTCAAAAGATCTCATGATCCTTAGGGCCCTTAGCACAAAGCAGATGGTAACATATCTTCTTTAATGCCATTTCTGCTGATAAAATCACATCAGTTTCTGATGCTAAAATATTTGCCTATGCCAAGAACTAAAGAACATATAATCATCATTCTCTTTCTGTCATCTGGTTTTGCTGAACTATGTTCTTCCCTTTTATCTATTCTTTGTTGTAAGGGCTGTTTCTATGGATGGGAGAAGGGAATATGAAACGTAGATAATATAAAAACAAAACATTAATAAAAATTATTAAATTTAAAAACCCATGATTGTTGCACTATTCCAATAGCTCTTCTCTGAATATACTCTAGTTTAGCAAAAATCATACAGTGAAAAAAAGTACAAATAGTTCTATTTACAACAATAACCTAAGAAAATAAAAATGTTTCTTTTAAAATGTCATGCCTAATGACCTAGGACAACTCAGAGGAACCTGTGAGAAAGAATGCTGTCCACATCCAGAGAACGAACTATGGAAACAGAAATGCATTAGAAAAATATGCGATCGATCACATAATGTGATGGGGATATGATTGGGATTTTGATGTTAAAGGATTGCCCTACCACAGATATGAATAACACAGAAATGGGTTTTGAACAATGGTACCTGTATAACCCAGTGGAATTGCTTGTCAGATTTGGGAGGAGGAAAGGGAGGCGGGAAGATCATGAATCATGTAACCATGGAAAAATATTCTAAATTTGAAAAAAATGTCACACCTAGGATTAAACATCATAGTATAGACATGGGTTGCCCAGTGCAAAACACAGGATAATATCTCTCTTAAGCAAGGACTGACACTTCTATTACTTTAGCTTAATACTACAATAAGTTTTTGACTCATATTAAGCTTATAAGTTGATTAAAAATCTTAAATCTTTTCCATATAAATTTTCAAGCCAGAGTTCTCCCATCCTGTACTTGTAAGATTGACTTTTTAAAAAACAGAAATGAAGATCTTTATATTTATCTCTGAAAAACTTAATATTATGGAGCAGTTTAGGGGACTCAGTGGATTGACAGCCAGGTTCAGAGATGAGAGGTCCTGGGTTCAAATCCGACCTCAAACACTTCCTAGATGTGTGACCCTGGGCAAGTAACTTAACTCCCATTGCCTAGCCCTTATTGCTCTTCTACCTTATAACCAATACACAATAATGATTCTAAGACAGAAGGTAAGAGTTAAATAAAAATAAGAAAAAGAAAAACAATATTGTAGATGATACAAAAGTCCCAAACCTGTAGTATGTATTATGAATAATTCTTCAAGAAGAGACAAGAATTGCTAAATATTGTGTTACAGACTAAGTCTGACTCAGAACAGTCCCCTGTAGTTTAGGTTCAATATCAATAGAATGAAATGAAACACTTATAGAAGATATCCTAGTTGACAAATGGAGATTTACAAAGTCAGAGCAGGGGAAGGACATTCAGGGGGAAAACCACAATGATTCGGCTGAATGAATCTTTCCTACCTCTATTTAACATGGCAGACCATTTTTCAAGTTTCAAGGGCAACCTAGAGCTCCATGTGGCTTTTTGTACTCACAAGATCAAGAAGCCACACCAATAGTCCAAACCGTAGGCTCCTTAAGCCAATTAAATGTCAATGCTCATTCATTCAAGTCATCCTTTTGGTCATATCAGAGCAGCCATGTATCCCTACTAAAAGTCTTTTCCTCTCAATATTAAAATGTATCCAATATTATTTAAGGAAAAACAAAAACAAAAATCTAGATTAACCTATAGGGAAAGGAGCATTAGTATATTACTTTCACTGCATATGGAAAGCCCCAATATACTCCTGCCCCAACCCCAATCCCAGGAAATAAACACATAGGTAGAAAGTAAATGACTGGTTATCAAGGTGGAAGTCACTTATGCTTTAGATTTTGTAGTTAGGTCAAAAACTTGTTACAAAAAAGGTAAAAATCAATATTGAACATGTGATAATTATACTTTACATTACAAAGTCTTTCTTCAAAACAACTCTGAAAGATAATGTGGGACAGAGAGTGTATTATTATACCCCTTTATTTTTTATTTTTAAAACCTTTACATTATGTCTTAGAATCAATACTATATATTGGTTCTAAGGCATGAGGGTCATAAGGGCTAGACCCTTGTTGGCAAAACCATGGCATGGGTCACAGAAGGGGCTCTTCTGTTCCCCCTGTCCACAGAGCCAGAGGACATTTTTTGCATGCCCTCTGCCCAGCTGCCCAGCTGCCCAATGCTGAGGGGGGTTCAGACAGTTTGAAGGTGCAGTTTGGGCAGGTGATCTAAAAAATGTTTGCCAAGTGGGGACAGCTGGTAGCTCAGTGGATTGAGAGCCAGGCCTAGAGACAGGAGGTCCTAGGTTCAAATCTGACCTCAGACACTTCGCAGTTGTGTTACCCTGGGCAAGTCACTTGACCCCCATTGCCCACCCTTACCACTCTTCCACCTAGGAGCCAATACACAGAAGTTAAGGGTTTAAAAAAAAAATGTTTGCCAATGCTGGGCTAGGCAATGGGGGTTAAATGCCTTGCCCAGGGTCACACAGCTGGGTAGTGTCTGAGGCCAGATGCTTTCTATCCACTGATTCACTTGGCTATTCCCCATTATCCTCTTTTATTGATAAGATAACTGTATCCCTGAGAGATGAAGTGGTTTGCCCAGAGGCATGTAGCAGTAGCATATGAAATATCAGAAATTATATCTGAAGGGCAGCTAGGTAGCTCAGTAGATAGAGAGTTGGGCCTGCAGATGGGAGGTCCTGAGTTCAAATCTGGCCTCAGATACTTCTACCTGTGTCACTTCACCTCCCACTGCCTACCCCTTAACACTCTTCTGTCTTGGAAACAAGATACAGTATTAATTCTAATACAGAAACTAAGGATATTTTTTTTAATTAGAAAGGAAATAACCAGGAAAAAATATTTTGTCTTTCTGGATAAGTGCCTTATTTCTATGATATATAAGGAGCTTATTCAAATTCATAAAAAAAGACCTATTCCCCAAACTGATAAAGCATATAGGCAAGCAGTTTTCTAAGGAACTAATTCAAGCTATCAATAGCCATAAGAAAAAATGTTCCAAATCATGAATAACTGGAGAAATACAAATTAAAATGACTCTGAGGTTGCACCATACTCTTCTGAGTAGCAAAGATGCCAAAAAAAGAAGAAAATGATATGTTAGAGAGGCTGTGGGAAAATAGGCACATTAATGCACTGTTGGTGATATTGCTATTCTGGAAAGCAATTTAATACTATGGCCAACAAGTTACTAAACTGTGTATACTCTTTGACCCAGTAATACCACAACTAGGCTTATACGTTAAAGATATCAAAGAAAGAGAAAAAACACCCTTGCCCAAATATAATTATAGCAGCTCTTTTTGTGGCACAAAGAATTAGAAACTAGGGGGGTAATCATCAATTGGGGAATGAATGAACAAATTAAGGTATATGAATGTAATGGAATATTACTGTATGATACTATCTATCTCCTGACAGAGAAGTAATAGATTCGAGGTATAGTTTGAGACATTTTTTGGATGTGGCTAATGTGGGAATTTATTTTATTTGACAATACATCCTTATTACAAGGTTTTTTTATCACCCCCCCATCAATTCTTTCTTTTTTTTAATTGTGGAGAGAATGAGAGGAAAAGAAAATAGGTTCTTGTTAATTAAAAAAACTACACGAAAATTTTTAAAAAGAAAAATCAGATTTTGAGGATAGGGTGGGTGATAAGACACAAGGGGCAGCAGTTGTGGGCAATTTTTTTCAAGATGGAAAGGAGGAGAGAAATGAAATGGCAACTGGATGGGATGGAGCCAGTGGATAAGGTTTTTGCTTTTGTTTCTTAAAGATTGGGCAGATCAGAGCATGTTTACAGGCTTTCCCCCACCAGTTCCTAACCTATGACTGTCTCTAGCAACAAAATGAATGATAAAAGAAAGAGAATCTTGAATATTTTACTTACCTGACTCCCCTCAACAAATCTCTCCAACCTAAACTCTGCTTACTGGTTAGTCTACTCCCATTCCCTTATACTCACCCTATTCAAACAATTTTGAAATCCTAGCTGCCCATAAACAACATTAATTCTGTATTGTTGATTCGCTCCCTGGCTCCTATATACTTTGACCTAAATTCTGAATTCCTCATTCCATATCTGCCCTCCCCCTCCACTATGCCCTGTGGAATGCCTGCTCTATGATTAACTTATTTCTATAATTTCAACTTAAATCTCTTCTGTCTTCCAGCATTCACTAAGAGATGGTTCCTTGCTGATGACAATGCTTCTCTCATCTCCTTCTACGGTACTGGGTATACTATATCTCATAACTCTTTCCCATCCCAACTCATTGCTCTAAATGGGTTGTTGGAATACTCTTTGCTCCCCATCACTACTTTTACATGCTTCTTCTGCAATACTTAGTAAGCAACCTCTCTTCTGAGGTTCACACTCTCCAAATTTACTTTTCAATCCAAATTCTGGTAGTCCAAGATAATTCACCTTCTTTCCCCAATGAACTCAGTGCTTAGGTCACAGTCTTTCTTTCGTCACAGTCTTTCTTTCTTCACCATCTCCTATCTCATACCAGGAGACTTCAACAAACATATTGATATCCCTTCAAATACCTTAACTTCCAAGTTTCTCAATCTATTCAAGTCCTATGACCTATTTTTTCCATTCTACCTACGCAATACACGGAGATGGCCATACCCTTGATCTTGCCATCATTCACAAGTAGTATTTAACTTTCTTGTTCAGGGACTTTAAAATTCCTTTATCTGATCATAATATTTAGTCATTTCATCTTTCCTTCTGCTTTATGACTCCTGAAGAGGTTATTTATTTTTATCATGACATCCATTTCTTAGTTCATTATCTCTTCTCCTTTCCTATTCTCAACCACTCTTCTACTCTTCAATCCCTTGTCTCTTAATCCTATCAACAATCATATCTTACTAAACCCCAATTTATTCTCACCAACCACTCCCTTCCCTCTTATTCACAGGCTGATGAATGCAACTGAGGAAATAAAGAAATTATACAGATTGGGTCTACTACAAATTTATGTTATCTAACCTCAACTAGACTGTAGGAAGTCAAACCTTCAATTTTTCCCTTTTTGATGTGCTAGCCCATTCTTTCCAAGCTGTTCCTAGCCTTTTCAACTCTCTATAGAAAAAAAATTGAGATAATTTCCCAAGGGTCTCCATTCCTTACTATGTCACATCATTTAGACATCTTTCCCCACTATCTCCTCTACTCTGATCTTAGATGAAGAAGGTTGGTCTTTGCCTAGCCAAATTAAATTCTCCAGTAAATTGTTCTCATTATCCTGTTTGTGTATATTTTTAATTTCTCCCTACCCACTGACTCCTACCTTGCTGCCTACAAACATGTCCATGTTTCTTTCATACTTAAAAAAAATCTCTCACTTGATCTGAATATCCCCACTGGCTATCTTCCTATATCTCCATTTCTTAGCTTAACTCCTGGGTGTTTCTACATTCTCTCCTCTACCTTCTACATTTTGAATAAATTGTCTTTTGGTCTCAATCTTTAGCTGCAACTGCTCTGTACAAAGTCACCACTAATCTCTTAACTGACAAATCTACAGGTCTTTTTTCTCAATTCTGATACTTCTTGACCTCTCTATAGTATCTGACACTACTGATGACCTTCATCTTCTGGATACTCTGTCTTCTCTAGGTTTTTATGTTCTCTTCAGGGTCCGTTCCTCCTAACTTACCTCTTTTTTTCAGTCTTCTTTGTAGGTTCTTTATCCACATCAGGCCCATTAACTGTGGGTGTCCATCAGTGCTCTATCATAGATAGGCCTTCCTTTCTTCCCTCTCTATAAACTACCTGCTTGGTGATCTCCTTAATTCCCATAGGTTTCAATTATTATCTTTATACAGAGAATGCCCAGATTTATATATCTAGTCCTTATTTCCTTCTTGAGCATCAATCGTACTTCTTCAATTGCCTCTTGGACATTTTGAAATGGGAGTCCATAGTCAACTCAAATGTAAAATCAGAACTTATATTCCCTCAAACCTGCTCCTACCTCTATTCTTAATTTCCCCTATCATTGTCAAAAGTACCTCCATCCGCCATGTCTTCCAGGCATGTAACCTCAGTGTTATCCTCAACAACTCACTCTCACTAACCTCACTTATCAATAGTGTGGTTGAATCTTTTTATCCCCTCACAGCATCATTTCTATATGTCCCTTTCTCTCTACTCATTTAGCCAGAGCTCCTTAGTGCCTTTCATCTGGACTCTTACTGTATCTTTGAACTAGCTTCTCTTCTTCAAGACTCTTCCCTCTCTAAAGCATTCTCTATTCAACTCCAAAAGTGATTTTTCTAAGGTGTAGGTTCTGAGTATGGCAGCTGTTTTCCCAACATGTTTCATAACTTTGATGAAATGTAATCAGAGTTCTAAGTAACTGTTTATAATATCAGCATCTTTTTCAGTAAAACAAGATTTAAAAGAGTACTAATTGGAATTAATCCAAAGATGCTTCTACTATTTTCTAATAGAGGAAAATATCTGCTTTCAAAATGTGCTTGCTAAAATATCCCAGATGAAGCAAAGGTTAAAAAAAAAGTTTTAGGAACAAATTGTTATGAATGAGAAGAAGTTTGATATTGGCTCTTGCTCAAGCAACCAGTTCAAATACTTCTTTGCTCCTTTAAAATCTGTTAATCTTTGTATTTGCCAAATACTATGGACCATTCTCATCACTTCTTTTTTATGAGATCATAATATTACC
Organism: Gracilinanus agilis; assembly: GCF_016433145.1. Taxonomy (NCBI): domain Eukaryota; kingdom Metazoa; phylum Chordata; class Mammalia; order Didelphimorphia; family Didelphidae; genus Gracilinanus; species Gracilinanus agilis. The sequence continues at coordinate 175,647,410 of NC_058133.1, forward strand.
ATTCATTCTCATAGAATTACATAATTGATAAAAACATATTCACTTGCATTGTCTTCACAACAACCCTAGGAAAAAGTTATTGTTGAGCATTTCATCCAGTCACCCAGGCTTGCAACTTTAGTTATCCTCAATTTTTCAAACTTTCTCACCCTCCCCCCACGTCCAATATGTAGACAAGACCCATCGATTTTACCTTCATAATATTTCTCTTATATACTCTCTTCAGCAGGCCTTTCCCACTATATCCCTAGTTGCTAATGCTCCCCTTTCAAATTACCTTTCATCTACTCTGTGAACTGTATGCATCCTGTTATATACATGTTGTCTCCTCCTTAGAATGTGAGCTTCTTGACTGCAGGGACTGTTTTTTGCCTTTATCTTTATCTTCAGCACTTAATATGTTGCCTGTTACATAGTACTGTTTTAAATGAATGCTTGTTGACTGGCTAATTAGAAGGGAAGAGACTAATCAGAGGAAGACTAAAGATGCATGATTTAAAAATTGACAAGTAAAACAGAACAGTCTATACAAGTTATGATAAAAAAAATTGATTTCAATAAACAGGCAGCTAGCTGATATAGTAGATAGAATACTAGAGCTGGAATCAGGAAAACCCAAGTTCAAATCTAACCTCAGACATTTATTAGTTGTATGACCCTGAGAAAATCACTTAACCTCTGTTTGTCTCAGTTTCCTCAACTGTAAAATGGGGATAATAACAGTACCTACCTCCCAGGATTGTTGTGGGGATCAAATGCACTTAGGACTTGCCTAGCACAAAGCGGGCGCTATAAATGCTAGCTATAGTAATAATTACTATTATTATTTGATTGTTGATAATAATAATTATTAAATTAGTCAATGTTTAACGAATGCAAAATATAAATTACCTAGGAAAGAGTGCCCTATTTAGCAAGAACTTCTGAGAAAACTGGAAAGCAATTTGGAAGAAATTCGGGTTAAACCAATGTCTTCTATCATATACCATATTCAATTTAAAATTGATATATGACCAGAATATTTAATGTCATGTCATAAAAACTTAGAAAAGAAAACCAGATTAGATGCCTCTCAAGGCTAAGACCAAGGGGTAAATTATTAACTAAACAAAGGAGAAAGATAGTAACAAAAGATAAAACAAGTAATTTTGCAATTGAAAATTTTATACAAACAAAATTAACAGAAGTATGATAAAAAAAGGAGTCAATGGAAAGGGGAAAATCTTCATGTCAAATATCCCTAAAGAGGCTCTGATATCAAGATATATAGGTAACTTATATAAATAGTTAAGACTTAAAGCCATACTCTAATAGAGGAATGGTCAAAGGATTCAAACAACTAATCCTCAAAAGAAGTTAAACTATTAATAACTATATATAATGGTGCTTGAAATCACTAATAAAAAGAGAAATACAAATAAAAACAACTCTTAGGATATCACCTCATTCTGGAAATTGGTAAAGGGCAAGATATGCAAATAGTTAATGTTTTAGGGGCTGTGGGAAGATATGAGTACTAGTACATATAGGATCAATACAACCACTTTGGAAAGCATTTATGAATTATACAAATAGTGATTAAAATGTCCCCTTTAAACCAATGATAGAAAGTCCTACAGACATCAAGACATATATAGCAGTACTTTTTCTGACAACAAAGAATTATAAACAAAATAGATGCTCGATGACTAGGGAATGGATAAACTGTGGTATATGAAATGTAATGGAATATTACTGTTTTGTAAGAAAGGACAAATATTATGAATACAGGAAAGCACAGAAAGATTCACAGGTGCTAACACAAAGTAGCAGAGTCAAGAAAAAATGTATATAATAATAAATGTATACAATAACTATAAAAATGTTATATAATATATATGTTATTATAAAGATCACATGAAAAAATCAAAAGTTGATGAATGCTGTAAGATTACAAAAAATAAGCACAACTCAAAAGAAGAGATAAGATATTCCTATATCACCTCTCTGCAGAGATGGGATATCAAAGAATATAGTACAATGCATGTATTTTCATACTTTTTCAATATACTGATTAGTTGTACCAATTTTTTCCTTCCCTCCATTCCTTCCCTCCCTCCTTCTTTCCCTCCCTCCCTCCCTCCCTCCCTTCCTTCCTTCCTTCCTTTCTTTGTTTCTTTCTTTTTAAAAAAATATTATTTGTTATATAATATTGTTCTCTGGGAAGAAAAATGGAAAGGATACTGAAGAAATTATTGTGATATAATAAAATTAGCATTAATAAAATTTTATTTTAAAAAATAACCATATGAAACATTGTATGAAGTCACTGAGAGAAATGCAAATCAAATCAATTCCAAGGTTTCACTTCACACCCAAGAAATTGGCAAAGACAATAAAAGATGGAAACAGTGAATGGAAAGGCAGGCATATTAATGTACTATTGGCAGAGCTTTGCATTGTTCCAAGTATTCTGGAAAATCAATGGTAATTATGCTAAGAAACTGAAGAAAATGACTATATCATTTCACCTAGAAATCCCACTGCTGGACAGATACCCTGAAAAATACAGTGATAAAAAGGGCCACAAAAATATACTCTAAAACAGTGTAGCACTTTTTATAATAGCCAAGGCATAAAATCAAACTAGATGCCCATCAATTGGGGGTGCTTACACAAACTATGGCACATAAATGTCATAGAATATTGCTGTGCTGTAAGAAACAATGATATGATGAATACAGAGAAGCACAGGAAGACATATGAAGTGATATGTTATAAAGTGAACCAGGAAAACAACATAAATAAAAATAATGGAAATAGAAAAAACATAAGTTATAATAGAATTATGCAAAATTATATTGACTAAGGCTGGTCCCAAAGAAAAGACATGAAAAGTACCTCTATGAATATTTTCAAAAATGGGGAGAGATTTTAAGTATGGAATACTACATGTGTTATTTGGAATTTTGGGGGTTCTTTTGAAGGTTATTTGGGGTTCATTTGAGTGTTAAATATTCAGATATATGACATAAACTTCCTGTGGAGGTTTAGGGGACTTGAGAAACTACATTTCCCATGATTCCTCTTGTAATACAGGTAGACAGGAAGTATGATTATGTACACAACAGTATAAGACTCCTGAGGTGAGGGGGAGGCACTGTCTTTGGTATGAGGCAGACAGGTGGGTAGAAGGTATATGGTGGGAGATTTGAATTAGATCTTAGCAGGTACGTGGTCTTCTTTATTTTACCAGCATAGCTTTAATTAAAATATTAATACTTTTTTCAATATCAATCTATATCCATTTTATTTGTAACATGTATATGATGTGAGACTTTTTTTTTTTAAAAACCTTTACCTTCCATCTTAGAATCAATACTTGTGTACTGGTTCCAAGGCAGAAGAGCAGTAAGGGCTAGGCAATGGGGATTAAGTGACTTGCCCAGGGTCACACAGCTAGGAAGTGTCTGAGGTCAGATTTGGACCTAGGACCTCCTGTCTCTAGGCCTGGCTCTCAATCCAGTGAGCCAACCAGTTGCCCTCCAGATTTTTTGATGTGTAGTTTTGCAGAACTATTTTCCTTTTTCTCTCTTTTATTCTTTGTTATAAGAGGCAGTTCTCTAGGAAAGGAATAGGAGAGAACATATTGGGAAATGTGGGTGACAAAAACAAAAGATTTCAATAAAAATTATTTTTTAAGCAGTAGAAATGGCAAGATTCCTTAGAAATAGCATAAAATGTGGAAATGAATGAGATTTATCCCACTCTCTAGAACATTAAATTAGCTTATTTTTAGTTGCCCAATGAAGTACTGAGAAGTTCAAATGGTAGCCAGAGTTTCAAAGGGCAACATTAATCATAGTTTATGATGAGGGAGTACTTTGCCTTCCTTCTCAAAAAGGAAGTACTGAGCAATGTGCTCTTGTTACACAGGAGGAGCTCACAGCCTTGCCAACCATCCTATCACAACAACCTAAAGACCATTAGATCTGTCTAAATGCCCTGTAGCTGAACCTACCAATGTTGTTTCTCTACAATTAGAAGTTCAATCCTAGAGAGCAAAGACTATCTTGTTTTTTCTATCTGTATCTCCAGCATTAAGAACAATGTTAGCCACAAGTGCTTAATAAATGCTCTTTCATTCATTCATTCCTAATGTAAAAAACTGCAAACATCTTACTGTCAAGAATAAAAGTGGTATGTAGTTACCAGTATTCTTTGCAAATCTTATTAGTCTACTATTTAGATTTTCTTCTAGTCCTAACTGGTTGTCTTGGCTCATTTGTAGGTAGACAGGCTAAGTCGTTTTGGGACATAAGACTAACATTTAAACCATACTTTATACTACAATGAGGAGTAAAATGGCCAGGGAATGGAAGTGCTAACTCTTCTATACTGAAAGATAAGAGATCAGAGACTAAATAATATCTTAAGCTGAAAAGGAAAAACAAGGATTGGCCAAGCTAGCACTTCCTGGAGTGGAGATTTAGGTAAAGCAGGTAAAGCTGTGATAAAGTTGGGAGGCGGTCAGGTAGATAAAAGCCAACAGGAATTCATGAGGTTCTTCAGGAACCAATAGATAGACCTGAGTACAATCATGTATTTCTATGCATATTAGTTCTGTATAATTTTCCAAGGAAGATACTATCCTTCACAGTCTCTTAAGATATGGCATCTTTAGGTTCTGACAATTACAAACAAATATAATCTAAAATCTCTACTTACATGCTAAGACCTTTGATCAGTCAGTCAATAAACATTTATTAAGTACTTCTATTGTGCTTCACTTTGGAAATACAAAGAAAAGTAAAAGATAGTCCCTACCCTCCAGGAAGTCACATTGGAAATAATCAACAGAGAGAAAGGCATTAGAATTAAGGAGGATCTAGAAAGGCCTTTTGGAAAAGGTAGGATTTTAGTTGGTACTTAAAGAAAGTCAGGAGGTAGCAATAAAGAAGGAAAGCATTCCAGGCAGAGGGGATTGCCATTGAAAATGCTCAGAGTTGGAAGATGAAGTATCTTAAGGCTAGTGTCACTAGATTGCAGAATACATGGAAGGGCTGGAAGACTTTAGACAGAGGAGAAAGGGAGAGAGGAGAGAGACAGAGAGAGGGAAAGGGGGAGAGAGAGGAAAAGAGAGAGAGAGAGAGAGAGAGAGAGAGAGAGAGAGAGAGAGAGAGAGAGAGAGAGAGAGAGAGAGAAGGAGAGGGAGAAAAGGGGAGGCGGTAGAGAGAGACAGACAGACAGACAGACAGAAAGACAGACAAACTGATGTAGGGTGTACTCGACCCTGGAGGTGATAAAGAACCAGTTAAAAAGGAGGTATTCGATATAGTCAGTGTGCTTTAGAAAGATCATTTTGACAGCTGAATGAAGAGAGATTTGAGGCATGGAGATCCAGCAACAGGCTACTGCATTAGTCAGAGTGAAGTGATAAGAGCCTGCAACTGGGTGGTATCATTATTAGAGAGAAGAGAGCATATAAGAGAAATGTTATGAAGGTAAAATTGGTGGGTCTTGGCAACATATTGGACATGGTGGGGTGAGAAAGTGTGAAAAATTGAGGACTAAAGTTGCAAGCCTGGGTGACTGGGTGAAATGCTCAACAATAACTTTTTCCTAGGGTTGTTGTGAAGACAATGCAAGTGAATATGTTATCAATTACGTAGTTCTATGAAAATGAATGGTAATATTATGATCTCATAAAAAAGAAGTGATGAGAATGGTCCATAGTATTTGGCAAATACAAAGATTAGCAGATTTTAAAAGAGCAAAGAAGCATTTGAACTGATTGCTTGAGCAAGAGCCAACATCAAACTTCTCATTCATAACAATTTGTTCCTAAAACTTTTTTTTTTAACCTTTGCTTCATCTGGGCTACTTAGCAAGCACATTTTGAAAGCAAATATTGTCCCCTATTAGAAAATAAAAGCATCTTTGGATTGATTCCAATTAGTATTCTTTTAAATTTTGTTTGACTGAAAAAGATGCTGATATTATAAACAATTACTTCGAACTCTGATTACATTTCATCAAAGTTATCTTTTTTTTGAATAATATCTTGTATACTAGAATGATGGCTGCATAAAGACAGTTTCTTGATCTAAACTTTTTTTAATATCCCTTGCTAATTTAATAATAATTTTAATATCATTTATTGCCTGGCACAAAACTTTGCACATTATTAGGTACATCCATAACATCTGTTCAACCAAACCCTAAATTTTTCAAGGAAAGGCTACATTTGCAGATCATCTCCACTTTTTTCTCATTTCTCTTGCTACCTCTTTCTCTGTTCATTTCTTTGCTTATTAACACTGCCATCACATTCATGAATACTGAGACAGAGGAAAGGACAACATGTTCCAGAATGTTTTACACAAATAGTAAAACATTCATTGTTAGTACAAACATTTAAGAACTCTGAGATAGAGGCAGAAACAAAAAGTCTGTGTTCTGTTCTAAGAAGTCTTGGTCATCATGATCTAGTTGGTCTAATTTAAAAATGCATATTTTCTCCTAGTTCTTATCTTAGCCTATTTGTAGTTAAGTTAGCCAGTCTAGGAGTTGTTCTGGGGCATAGATCTGGATAAATTTTAACAGCCTTGGTGAACCTTTACTAATCTGATAAATTTAAGGAAAAGACAGCCTAAATTATACATGTAAATATACATATACATGTATGCATATACACATTTACTAAGCTTAAATTCTAATCTTGGTCCTCTGAGTCCAAACACACACACACACACACACACACACACACACACACACACACACACACTGCATAAACTCATATTTAGAACTGGAAAGGATTTTTAAAGACACTGAACATCCAATTCTCTTATTTAGATAAAGCAATTGAGATCAAAGGAGGTTAAGTGATTTGCCCAAGGTAACTATCTGAGACAGATTTGAACCGAGACCTCCCTAATTCCAAGTCCAACTCTATCCATTCATTATAACATACCAATTCTCAATTTAGTATTTCCAAAATAGTTTAAAGATATTTTTATATGTAAAGATATTTTTAAAGGAAATACAGCTTTACTGTTTTCAAGTTACGAATATTGCTTAACAAAGATTCCTTACTCAATAAGCATATTGTTTATATGTATCTAGATACTCCCCCAGATTTTTAAATATTCCCTTAGATATGTGAAGACTTCTTTGAAAAAGTATTTATTCTGATATTAATTTGCTCAGAAAAGACAATTTTCTATAGGTGGTTCAAAGAAGATAAACTTAAGCCCGGTCAATACAACAAGCAATTACTAAGTACCTACTATCTACAAGATGATATAGTAGGTATTGGGGATGCAAAGGCAAAACAAAAGTTTTTGCACTTAAAGAACTTGCATTATATTGAATAAAACAAAAGATCCAAGCTACAAACCCAAATTTAGCAGGAAATGGATTAGTCAGATCAGATGTATTTGCAAACTTCAAAAGTAACTGAAGCACTCAGATTTTTCTTAAAACCAGCTTTGCTATATCCCCCTCTTGGATAACCCAGTAGAAATGGAACATTCTGTCCATATCTAGATATAGTAAAATGAACATAGGACTAACCAGGAGATCTGGATTCAAGTTCTGACTTTAGATTTTTAACTCCATTTATTTATTTATTTGTATGGTCTTTTTTTTTTTTTTTAAGTCCTTACTTTTTGCCTTAGAATCAATAATAAGTATCAGTTCTAAGGCAGAAGAGAGGTAAGGACTAGACAATTGGGGTTAAGTGAAGTCCAGGGTCATATAGCTAGGAAATGTCTGAGGCCAATTTTGAACTCAGGACCTCCCATATCCATGTCTAGTTCTCTATCCACTGAGCAACCTAGCTGCCCTCTATTTGATTTTTTAAAAATAAATTCATAAAGTCCACTATTTGAGAAGTAGAACATGATTCCTTCTCATTTACTCAAGGCTTTCCTTACTCACTTTTATAAATACCTCATGAAGAAAGAATGTTAAAGCCTGACCCCTTAATCCCACCGGCAGGCATTAAATTGCTCTAGTTTCTAACAATACTTGTCTTTGCTGACTTGACTTTTTAAAAATGATCCTTCCTTATTTCTCCTTTCCAAGTGCAAGATGCTTGTTGTTAAGTTTCAAGAGTATGAATAGACATTTCCTGCTTTTACTTTAGCAGCTTTCTTTTCAGTGCTATTGTTGATAGCTTCACCTTAATTATAACCTCTTTGGTGATAATTAAGGCATTCTATTGATTTTTTTAAAAAGTGTTCTTACTTGTGCAGACTCTGCATGTTCCAGCATCTCTTCAAATTCTTGGTACTCCTCATCATCAGGTTCAGCACCTGACAGCCGTGCTGCCCTGGCCATGAAATAAGGGGGTAGTTCCCCAATGGCTGTGCCAGCTCCCTAGACGAAAACAAAACAAAACCACCCACATGAAATTCTGTTTTGTTTCACAGGAAAAATTACATTTAATGCACATCAGTGGCAGAATTAACCAGTAAATAAATTCAATTGGTAGAAGAAGTCCCAGACAGTATAGTAAAACATATATAAAATGTCCAAGTTGACAATGTTATCTCTTTAAAATAACTACTAACAGTGAAAAATTCACATATGCTTTACTGAACTTTATATCTTCACCTGTACACTCTTGTGGTTATGGTGTCATTCTCTCTTATATACACCTAATATTCAAAGAATCTAGTTAGAAAATTCTTCAGATTAATGCTATTGGATTTTCTAGGCAAATTCCTGGCCTCCTGGATGTTCCTTAAACTTTTCCTTCTCTTTGGCCTGGTTTAACAACCAGACAAGCTATAGTCAGGAAGGTAAAGGAATTGTAACATCACAATAGACGATCCTTTATTAACCAGAGGAAAAATGTTTATTTCCTCTGGGCACTGAATGAATCACACTTCAGTCTCTTTTTTTTAAATTAAAAAATTTTTAACCCTTACCTTCTCTCCTGTTAACAACTCTAAGCCAGAAAGGCAAGGTCTAGACAAATGGGAATAAGTGACTGGCTCAGGGTCACACATCTAGGAAGTGTCTGAGTTCGGATTTGAAATGAGATCCTACTGACTCCAGGCCTAGCACTCTACCCACTCTGCAAACTTAGCTGATCTCAAAATTCGGTTTTTAATTTTTCAAGTAACTAAAAAACAAACAGATTTACACAAGAGTACAAAACAAAGGTTAGTGAAATAGCAACTTGTACTAAACTTAAATGCTTAAGAACTGGGTGTTCCAAAAGTCTTGGTGCAGTTTAAAGCTTTAGTAGCTTCTTGTTAAGCTATGTATTGTACCTCCTGAGCCATAATCGACTTCAAACTTCTGATATTGCTTTTTTAGAGCCTACAACTGCCTTGCTGTGAACTATCAGATGGTATGGATGTTGTGCTTAAAAATCTGGGTTCATGAGCACAAATATCTACACATCTAATCCCCACCCTACTTTTTTGCAATCAATAACCTCCTCATATTCTAGTCTATCCCTATGTGTATCCTTAAGTCAAATAAGAGCTTTGAGCAAAAACATGTTACTGTGCAAAAAGGATAAATTGTTAGTCAGTTGTGAATATTTTAATGGGAAGAGTGGGGAGGGAAAGGAGAAGCTGGGGGCACTCAAGAGAATACAGGAACAAGGAAATAACAAAACACATTTTGCCCAATAAGACTAGAGCCAAAGCTGACTGTTGCATTTTTGGGGAGGAAAAAAAAAAAAAAGAAAAAAGTCAAAGGAGTATACTGAATGTGAACTTCTCTTGAAACCTGCTAAGTCATATATTTAACAAGGCTGAAATGAGGTCCTATGATTCAACTCATGACAGATTTCCTTAATGTAAGAAAGGAAACATTGAATGGATCCTAGGAGCTGTTTAATATCCTGCAAATCTGAATAACTATATTTATTGTTACATTTCATTTTTCTCATGTTCTTCCATGTTAGCAAGAAAAAAAGAATGGCTGCTTCTAGTCAGCATTCTTTTTATGCAAATAAATAAACAGGAAAGTTAGTCAGCCAGGTACTTTCCTGAGAACACACTGTATCCTGGGCATTGAAGATCTTCATTTAGTCAACTGCCTCAGTTTTGGATGTGTTATCTCTCATCATTTTATAACTTAAGCAATAGATCTGGTTGTCTTACTTTTGTGAGTTTTTTTTTGCAAAATCACAAAAGGTTAAAAAAAAAATCTACTATTCAAATAAGAGGAAAAAAATAGAACTGCCTCAGTGCTAAACTATACAATTTAGAGATAACTCTAAGAACTAGCTTAAAACTTGAAAGCCAGGGAGCAGTTAGGTGGTTCAGTGGACAGAGTGCCAGGTTCAAATCTAGCCTCGAACACTTCCTAGCTGTGTGACCTTGGGCAAGTCACTTAACCCCTCAATGCCTATCCCTCATAGCTCTTCTCCTTAGAACCAACACATACTATTGATTATAAGACAAAAGGTAAGGGTTTTAAAAAAAACAAACACACAAAAGACTTTAAAAAGCCACAATCTGAAAACCAACATGACGACAGTGAATTTATCATAATAACTATTTGGATTTCATGTCTTATGGTAAATCTTGATCTGAACAGTAGCTTAAAAAGTAGGATTTAAAAGATATACCACTATTCATGGAATTCCAAGTACTACAAAAGGGCTATTATATTTTCTAATGTTAACAAAACTTCCCATTCCTTCATCACATCTAGCCTTCAACTAAACCATTCCTCTGACCATCTGCCAGCACTAGGACCTCAACTGTTGTCCTGTTGCCCCTCACCTTCCACCCAGGTCAAGTACAAGTACACCTCATTTCATTAGGAAGATATTGAGGGTTTTTTTTTTTTTTAAAGTAAAGGTTTGTGGTGACCCTGCATCAAGCAAGTCTATTGGCACCATTCTTTGAACAGCATCTGCTCACACTGTGTCACATTTTGGTAATTGATCTTTTGTGTCACATTTTGGTAATTCTTGCAATATTTTAAAAATTTTCATTATTATTTTATCTGTTATAATGATTTGTAATCCTTGATCTTTGATGTCATTATGTTTTGTATTTTGGGGGTATCATGAATTGTCCATATAAGACAGTGAACTTAACTGATAAATGTAGTATTTATTGACCATTCCACTAACAAGTCATTCCCCATTTTTCTCTCTCTCCTTCAGCTTCCTTATTCCCTGATATGCGACAATACTGAAATTAGGCCAATTAATAATTCTATAATCCTACAAGTGAAAGGAAGAGTCAATTGATGTGGCAAACTTCATTGTTGTCTTATTTTAAGAAATTGCCACAGGTCCCTCAAACTTCATTCAGCAACCACCACCCTGATCAGTCAGCACCCATCAAGACTCTCCACTAGGAAAAAGATTATGACTCACTAAAGGTGATGTTTGTTAATAAAAGATTGTTAGCATTTTTTTTTGCAATGAAGTATTTTTAAATTAAGGCATATACTTTTTAAAAGACATAATGCTGCTGCACATGTAAGAGACTACCATAATGTAGAAATGTAACTTTTTTAAGCACTAGTAAACTAAAAAATTTATGATTGTGTTATTATGATATTCACTTTATTGTGGTGTTCTAGAAGAAAATCTGCAATATCTCCAAGGTATGCCTATAGTCCAAGACCAAAGACCTTCTAGCTGATCCCCTTATACACTAACACATGTGTACAGGAGAAAATAATGTACTCAACAATAGATTGATCTCTAGGACAAAGCTAACCTAACATCTGCTGATCTGAGGGTGAGTACTTCTAATCACATCCTAGCCCTGAAATCCATGCCTTTCTCTCCATTCACAACTAATTTAGGTCCTCATCACCTCTCCTGTGAATTGTTACAAGGGTCTCTTAAGTGGTATCACAGTATCCAGTCTTTCCATTCTCCAATTCATCCTCCTGTAATGAGTGTCTGGTACATGCACAGGGTGCCTGAGATGATATCTTTCTCAATATGGAAGCTTGTTTCTGTGTGTAGCAATCCAGGTATACATTAATTGTGATATTATTTTAAGAAGTATTCAAAAAAAACTTAACTCTTATACTGCTAATGATTGATCTCTGTAATCTTGAGTCAAATTGCCAAATCCCTAGCCCTTCCCTAAGGCTACACCCCAGAAGAGAGTTAGTTATCTCAGTCTCCTTACTTTTCCTTCAATGATCAATTAACATAGGTATCAAACATCAGTAGATGCCTTAGGCCATATCAGCTCTGGATCCCGATCTTAGCTCTACCTATTGTTTCAGGTTTTGGCAGTTTGCATCTTATGATGATTACCTCATAATGTTAATGTATCAGGGCACTGGCCTCTCCCCTTCCCCCCATACTGTTGTAACCCCAATAAAAGTGACAAGACATCAGTTGGCAAGAGAGCTCTTAACCATCAGAGCTCCTAACCATGAAGCTCTTGACCATCAGAGCTTACTCGCTGTCTGTCCACCTTATGCCAAAACTTTCTGTGTCTGCGTATCTTTATTCTCGCCTTATGTTCTCTTTCCATTAGTCCTTAACCCGTAACCCATTTTCACTCAGTCCTTGGTTCCCCTTTCTAAGTGTCCAACCCACTAGGAATCTTCGTGAAGCTGCTGGACGGCTTCACTGTGGAACTGTAATGACATGTAAGTGGAATGAAGAGACTATGGTACATGTGTTGCCATTCTATAATGAGTTCCAATTGGTTAAGCATGTGGCAAAGAAGAGGTGGCTCTTTGACTGGCAGGGGAGGCATTTCAAAAAGTCTACTGATATTAGCCATGTCCTTTTTGTCTCATTTAATATTTTAGCTTCATTTGATAGTTATCAATGCCTTAGCTCATAGGAACCTCTGAGAGACAACAACATAAGGGGAAAGGCCTTGGGGTCCATATGGCCTAAAGGCATGAACTTGGTGGGTCCAAAGCTATGTAGAAAATGAGCTAAGTTTTGAGCCAACTTCATTCCAAAGACCAAAGGGAGAGTATGCTTCCCAAGGTGTTTGTTAGGGGGAAATATTGGTATATTTGCTGTTGTTCTATCTTTGAAGTAAATATAACTTTGTAAAAGCTAGTACACCACTAGAATACTAGTAAATGAAAGGTCCCTAATAGAAGGAGGGAAAACATCAGACAGCAGAGGTTTAAACTAATGGAAGAGAAGAGCTATAGCCCATAAAGCCCTCAGAGAACTCTAGAGTATTCTAGAACCCTAAATGGAAGAGTAACATGCCTAGCTCTCAGGATGCAAACTAGCAATACACTTCGAAAAGCTGTCAAGTTGATATTCCTAAAGCATAGGTATGATTATGCAACTCTACTCAAGAAATTCCAGTGGTTCTCAATTGTCTATAGGATTGAATTAAAACTCCATTTGGCTTTTAAAGCCTTTCATGATCTGGCTCTAGCCTACCTTTTCTAGACTTATGTAGGTTACTCATAACACTTATTATTTATTTTACATGCCTTCCTGATCTATCTAAATGACCATTCTTACTGTTGTTCTCCATATATAATTTCACCTCCTAACTATACTTTTGAGTATGTCTAGAATGCACTCTCTCCTCACTTGTGCTGTTTAGAATACCTAGCTTCCCTGAAGGCTCAATATAATACTTCAATATAATACAATATAGTATAATAACTGCTCAAATAATACTTCCAACAGGAAGTTTGTTCTGATCTCTACAAGTTGTAGCATTCCTCCCTCCTCCCCTATCCCCTTTTAAAATTCTACCTAATCTAGTTTCCTTCTATCTCTCAAAAAATGTAAACTTGTAAAGGGCAGGGATGGTTTTATTAGTCTTTGTGTTCTCAGTACCCTACACACACAGTAGGTACTCAATAAATAACTTGTTGAATTAACGAATCCATGTTCCAAGATTTTTTTTTTTAAACCCTTGTACTTCAGTGTATTGTCTCATAGGTGGAAGATTGGTAAGGGTGGGCAATGGGAGTCAAGTGACTTGCCCAGGGTCACACAGCTGGGAAGTGGCTGAGGCCGGGTTTGAACCTAGGACCTCCTGTCTCTAGGCCTGACTCTCACTCCACTGAGCTACCCAGCTGCCCCCAATGTTCTAAGATTTTTAACAGGAACTCAGTATCCCTGGTGTAATACTGTACTAGGAATCTACCTTTTTCCTGCAACAGTTTAAGAGAAGAATCATCTTAAAAATTGAAAATATCAATATTTTCTAAGCATTTTAGGAACCTGAAAGAGAATGTGAGATGTGAGGAGGCAGGTTATAAAAGAGTAAAGAATTCTAAAATTGGAATCAGGAGTCTGGTGTTCAAATCCTATATTTGTCACTACTTGTAGTATGATCTAGTGGAAATCATGTGTATGTATGTATGTGTGTGTGTGTATGTGCACATTTATAATAAAGAAAAAAAAGCTGCTCTTCTTTCTTCCTACCATTAGAAATTTAAGAAGCTGATAAAATTTTACTTTTAGAAAGATTTTCCCCCTCTCTGTTATAGCTTACACCAGAGCTCAGTGTTTTCCAGCAATACAGGAAAAGATACTATGTTATTTTATTTTTTTGAGTGAAGGAGAGAAAACGAAGACAATTTTTCTTTCTCTCCCATAATCTCCCAGTCAGACAAGAACATTAGAAGTATTTTCATCAGACCAGTTTCTGGGAAATCAAAGTTTGAATCACATGGACCTCTAATATTCTCATACTTGTGAAACACTTAAAAGAAGTTAGTACTATGGTAAATAGCTACTATAGATTTTTTTTTAAGTAACTGTTTAGAAGCTGATACATACATCAGTCAACAAGCATTTATTCTTTTGTGCCATGCAATATGCCATGTAATGAAAACTCCACCTTCAACCTAGAGTTGTTTGTTTGCCTCATGTTTATTGGGGACATAGTTCCTAAGATATCTACATACAAGGAGGTTTATCTTTGGGACCCAAAATCAAGATTTCAGAACTTCTCTGCTTTAAGAGGTGGACCAAAATGGTATAAGTAGTTTATCTATAATGTGAAATATGCCCCAAAGTTTAAGATAACAAAAAAGTCAACTATTCATTTTGTAACAAGGAGCCTTTCCCAACTTTTAGGTAACTATGTAGATATCAGAGGAGACAGGAAGCTTGAAAAGGTATGATGGTACCAGACTGTGGAGATATCAGGAAAAGAAAGAAATCTGAACTGTACTTAAAAAGTGATAAAGAAGTATTAAAATTCTTTGTGCAAAGGAATATTACTACATCTTATCAAATTTGCAGATGACAAAGAGCTGGGAGAGATAACACAGTAGAGAACAAAGTCAATCTCTAAACAGATCTAGACTAGTAAGGGCAGCTCTGCTTTAGGAAACTCTCTAGGATTCTAAATTGCATAGAAGATACCAATCTACACAAATAGGGGAAGTATCACCTAAGAGTTCCCTCTACCAATGAAATCATAAGTCAGGGCCTTACTCAGTCTATAATCTTAATCAATTAGCAATTAATGCAGAATGCCAAATCATGTGACCATTCTTTTGTTCCCAAAGTCAGGATGAGTAGCAGACACAGGCTCCTTTCTTTGGTCCTTTATTTCCCTAAAGCCATGGTTTCAGTCATCTCCAATGCAAAGCTATAGTTTGTAAGGTATTTTCCTTCACAGTGTTTGCATGAATGTTTATGGGACAAAGGTAGATATCTATACTTTATTTCAAGCTGAAACAAAAGTAGTAAGCTAGCTTAGTTAGTTTTAGATTACAATAAAAAGACATCTTACCCACATGCAGGCTTCGAGCCTAACTTTTGAGATGATGGTCCATAAAGAAATAGAACCTTCAATACCCTCTTCATCTGGACAAATAATCTGATCAGGATATGGTGGTTCTGGGAAATTAACTGAGTTGCATTCATAAGCAGCTAGTGTAACTGAAGCTATATGTGGCCCCTGCAAAATAAAATTTAAAACATGAAACAAAATAGTATGAATTTAAACAAATACCATCACATTAATGACTTTTTTTTTAAACTCTTACCTTCCGTCTTGGAATCAATACTGTATATTGGCTCCAAGGCAGAAGAGTGGTAAGGGTAGGCAAGGGGGGTCAAGTGACTTGCCCAGGGTCACATAGCTGGGAAGTGTCTGAGGCCAGATTTGAACCTAGGACCTCCTGTCTCTAGGCCTGGTTCTCAATCCACTGAGCTACCCAGCTTCCCCCTAAATCTAACTTTCAAAGAATAAGAACAAAAATATTTAATGATACAATTAACGAATATTTTACATGACTTTAATTGTATGCCTTAATATTACTGTTGCAATCTTATCCACTGCAGCTTCAAGCAATAGCCAGCTCCTTAGTTTTGCATAACTTCTCTTTATCTTCTGAAGTGATTTTTGAAAATTGCATGTTATAATTTTGAAGCAACCAGAACTTGAAAGGAATCAAGAAACATGGACACCTGAGCCTGATCCTTCTCTCCTAAACAGCTCAATTATTTTCCTGTAAATCTTGGTTAAAGCCAAACAGAAAATAAAAATCATCACTGGTTCTATTACCCAGAATAATGCTATTTAAAACTGTTATATTTGAAATAAAAGATTTGAAATTCTTAGCTGTATAATAGAATAGCTCTATCAACGCATAACAACTAAGGTATATATGTTATTCAACAAACATTATGAAGAAACTTCTGTTTTAGATCAATTGCCTGGACAAGTTTGTTCTTTATCTTCATTCTGTTCTATATAAAATAGGGATGTAACTAAGGAAATTTGATATACTTAAAACAACTAACACTAGCAAGGTATAGCAGAAGTAAACCTAAGAAGATCTTGACTCTGACATTAACTAGTTCTGTGATACCATGCAAATAATTTACTCCTCTCTGGGTCTCATTTCCTGATCTGCAATATACTTAGAGAACAGCTAAAATCCCTCCCATTTCTTCTTAGAGTCTTTGACTCTAAGGTTATGTCAGGAAAAAAACAAACATACAACTAATCCATATCATTCAGCCAGGTATCACATAATATATTTTTAAACACTACATTTATTGATATACTTTATTTTGTATCAACAGACCCTACCTCAAATACCCATACAAAACCCTCCAAAGTATATTTGAAGGAAAACAATTACTTAGCAGAGAGGACTGACAGATCCTTAAACTTTCAGAATACTACTAACATTGACTATTATATCTGATTTGTTGCCTCTCAAAGTTAGCTTCATTTACATCATTGCTGTAGATATTATTCTTTGACTTTGCTTTTTCATTCTGAATCATGTCATATAAGCCACTCCAGGATTCTGGGATTTCTTCATATCTGTCAGCTCCTATGGGTATAGTAATAATACATGACATTCATAATATAATTTGTTTAGCCACTCCCCAACTGTTGGGCACATAAGTTGTTTCCTGCCTTTTGTTATGACAAAATGCCGTTATGAATAGTTTTTGTACATCTGTCTTTTCTTGCCATCAGTAACAATACTATAGAAATGAACAATTTAATATCTTTTCTTGTATAGTTCCCAATGGTCTTCCAGAGGCACTGAACCACTTAATAGCTCAAACAAATGTGATTTATTTTTCTTAAGAATATTTCTGATATGTGGAGATATGTACTATATATACATTTTGCACTTAAAATGATAATTAAATTGTATAAAATCCCTTTAAAAGTCCCTGTGTGCTAAGAATAAAAATCAGACCTCCTCTGTTTCACTAGTCACTTATAATTTACTTGTTATTTATAATTACATCTATTCTAAAGTCAACAATCTAGAACTCTTCCAAGGATCCCAAAAAGATTGTTTTTTCCAATGACACAAAGAGAATTAGCACTCTGAAAGTATTTTTCATGAAACCTGAAGATTCAAAGTTCAGTTTTCAAAAATGAGAAAGTGCATCAATAGGAAATAATTTCTAAGAAAAAAAAAAGAACCCATAACATTTAAGATTGAATGTTTTCTTCTAAAAATAAAGATTAAGCAAAATCTCATCGGATATTAAGATTGAATCAGCAACAATAGAAATTATTTATATATTTCAGGAAATCTGTGGATATATTTTATATTTACTACTGAACGGAGAATTAATTTTCACATTGAAATTATTATATTTCTTGGGTTTACTTGAAAATAAAATAATTTCCCCTGATGTTACAAATTTAATGATGCTCATATAAATGAAAATGGATTAAAATTATTCACCTATAAAATTAAGTGGCAATCATCCATAAACCATTACAATTTAATTTAAAGTTGTTAAAACTTACTGGACACAAAAATCTACTACTTATAATATGGTGCTATATTTCATATATTACTTTGAATGTCAATTTTAAATGCATACTGAAAATAAATGAATTTTCCAACTAAAATCTCCCTTTTTATATACAGAGTAAGAAAAATTCAAGTTCTTTTATTAATTATAAGATATAAAGATTTCTATTTTTTGAAATATCTCAAAAGATTTCTCCTGTGATTTCATAAATTAGCCAGGCTCTGAGAACTATAAGTTGTCTCTATATAAAAGAAAATTTCTTTGATCACATAGTAAAAGAATTTACAGTTCCAAGAAAGGGGCATATGAAAAGGAGATGAAAATAAAATGCCAAATAACTCTTAAAGCTAATAAAAGACCAGGCAGTTAAAGTGAATATTATCCTATGTTAATACTTAAAAGCCTGTTCAAAAATATAAGCTATATTTCTTTTCCTAAATATTCCCGGGCTTTTCAGAGGATTAAATTTAGAAAAATGTGGTTTGCTACTTAGTAACAGAACACTTTATTATTACTAATAGAGTATTTCATTTTAGTCTAGCATAGAGGTGGTTTTATCCTTTTTTTTCAGGACTACAAAATTTGAGAAACCATAAACTAATTAGGATATAGAAATGCTATAAAGGATTAACAAATGTTCATCAATTCATAAGTATTTAATACATTAAGATAGAGATTTTAAAAAAAATTTAGTTCAAGAAGGATAACCAGCTTCTAATTATATCAATGAATGGAAAGAATTTTACTTCACTATTATTCAGATATTACAGAAAAAATTGACCTTAATGTTTGTCCTAGGGTGACTGAATACAACTACATACAAAGTTTTTTTCATTATAATCACTTTAAAAATGTTTATGGAACACTTTTAACTATCAAATTCTATTTTTAATACCATCTCTTTATATAGGTATGAAATACCAAATAAAATAGTAATGAATGTGGTAAAAGAGAGTAAGAAAATGTATGAAAATCCTGATGTAAGTACAATCTATAAACAAACAGCTCCAGAACTCCAGAAGTTGGTCTAAAATCCTCACAATGAACAAGGGCTAACTTGCCATTGAGCGGGCTTCCAGATGCTAGATTAATAGAATTCATGAGCTATGAAAGAAGAAACAACTACTTTTCAATTACCCAAAGAAATAAACTGCCCCCTCTACTACCTTTTAGTTTCAATTTCAAAATTAATTTTATAAAGATATTTTATATCTCCCCTACCTTCCCTTGGACCTTTCATTCTTTGAACTGAATAGATTTGTGCATTTTCCCACAGCCATTCTAATAAGTCAAGTCATGATTACTCAGCC
Source organism: Gracilinanus agilis (assembly GCF_016433145.1). NCBI lineage: Eukaryota > Metazoa > Chordata > Mammalia > Didelphimorphia > Didelphidae > Gracilinanus > Gracilinanus agilis. The sequence continues at coordinate 175,666,901 of NC_058133.1, forward strand.
TTAGATCAGATGTGGTATTTCACAAACAAAATAAGAACTCCAGTAACTCAGCCTCTTGTTCTTTGTTCCTTCTAATAAGCCACTGAGACTCCAGCTCAACATTTAAATTTGAACTTTGGTAGTTACATGGAGATAGCTAGTAAATTCTTTTTTACATCCTAGAAAAATGTTCTGTAATACCTAACTTTTTATTTGTATAAGACAAATTCAAAAGTGAACAAAATCAAACCAAAAAACTCCCTTTGGAAATGAAAATGATAACAGGAAAGGGAATTTAGAAATGTTATGTGAACTCAAAATATTCAAAGAGTAGACTTCTTCAACTTTATTCTCTGAACTCTAATAATTTCAAAATGGACCAAAGATGAGACAGATGAATAAGTCTGTTATATCTTAACAGACTTTACGGTAAATGGAATCCTTCTGTGTTGCTCAGTATAGTAGTTCTAAATAAAATCAACCCAACAAGCTCATCTGAGTGCCTATTTGTGACATATTTGACATCTGGTTCTGTTTCAGTTCAAAACCTTGTGTATCTATTCTCAAGAGCTATGTTACATTATAATTTCCAAAGCTTTGATTATGGAATAATTTTGTCTTTCCTAGTACAGAAGATGCAGTACTTAGCCAAGCAATAGTATGTTTGAGGAATAAAAAAACCCTAGTTAGAACATGAGGTAAGATTTCAAATAAGGGCAATGGGTATAACTGCCTATGAAAAAAAAATTTAAACTATTTTCAGCTGTCTTAGCTAGACAGCCAAAAATTTTACATTTCCAAGTTATCTTTTTGCATAAGCATGAGGTATGGAAATGGAATAATTTATTGGTTGAAGTAACTTAGGAAACAACTAAGAAAAATCTATGAAATTAATTTAATTTTCTTTTCAAAAGCATGAATTATAAGGTCTGGCTGGCTAAGGTATTTGAGAATAGGAAATTTTCTGTTCTAAATATGAAGATTTATTTGTCCTTCCCTAAATCACATCCAACAAAAGCCTTTCGGAGAAAAGTCAAGTTAACACTTAACAATCAAATACTTATGGAGTAGTTAGGTGGCATAGTGGATAAACTCTAGGCTCCCGGAGTCAAAGGACCTGAATTCAAATCTGGACTTAGAAACTTCCTAGCTGTGTGACTTTGGGGAGGTCTTTTAACCCTGTCTGCCTAGCCTTTGCCCTTCTGACTAAGATTTTTTACTAGGACAGAAAGTAAGGATTTAAAAAAACCAATATGCCAGGTTCTCTCCTGAAAGCTGGGAATACAAACATAAGCAGAAAGAAGAGTCCTTGCCCTCCCTGAAACACAAAAAGGAAATGAAGGGGATGGAGGTGGGAGTATGGGAAAGAAAGGAAATAGTTTGAGAAAGTCTGGGAGATTCAGAAATTCAGTCTATTAAACAAAGGTTCTGGGAGAAAGCAGACAATCAGCAGGAGAGACCACTGAGGCTGAGAGTACTTCCACATTTGACATCTAAGAGTATAATAAGTGTGAAAAGGTTTCCGGAGATTTGTAAAGAAAGAAAGTAAGGAGTGTAAAACAAGTTTTGTAGTAGAGCTTTTCTTACTAAATGTGGAGGTTAAAAGAAGTGTAGTTTTAATTCCTGTCCTTTTTCCTGTAACCTGTTCTGTCAGGAGATAGCTAGAAGATGTCCTTGTTAATAGTGACTTTCCAAATTCAAGCAGAAGAGTCCTAGCTGCTACCAAAGCAAAAATAGGGTTCTCATAAGAATGTAGGAGAATTCTGGTATACTTAGGAGCCCTGTGTCTTCCTTCATTGAAAAATATTCACTACACTATTGGAATGAAAACCGTTGGATGGTGGATTGATGATATTTTAGTTTAAACCACTTCTAAGAATCCTTTGTTGGCTCATCATGTATTTTATAACCCCTAGGTAACTGTAAATGTACTGAAGGTTCTGTCCTAGACTTTCTTATCTCTCGTTACATTCTCTCACTTGGTGACTGCATAAGAAGTTTAATTATCATCTCTAGACAGATGTCTTCCAGGATCTATGTAACAGACGCGGTTTCTCTCCTATGTTAAGTTTGCTTATTGGATGTATCAAGAGTCTAAAGACATCTCAAACTCAGCATGTTCAAAACCAAATTAATTTTCTTTTCTTCCAAATAACAATAATTAACACTTATTTAGAACCTATTATATACTAGACATTGTGCTAAGCACTGGAGATAGAAAGGCATTGACAGTTCTGGCCCTCAAGGATCTCAAAACCAAATCAAGGAAACAGCATATAAAAAGAAGCTAAAAAAGTATGTATGTAAGGGAGAAGGATCTAGCAAAAGGTCATAATGAAGTCAGGGTGGGAAGTGGTCTAAGGAGGGAAGAGTTATACAGTTGACTTTATCTTATAGGATACTGAGTTTTTGGAGATCATGAAGTTCAGGAGAATAGTCATGCAGGAAATGATAAGATGAATGTCATTTCATCACCTCTCTCTCTCTCTCTCTCTCTCTCTCTCTCTCTGTCTCTCTCTCTCTCTCACACACACACACACACACACACACACACACACACACACACACACACACACACACACAGGTATGTGATTTGGGGTCTAAGCCTTAAAAAAATCACTTGATAGCAAAAATGAATAATGTGGAAATAGGTATCAAGTGATAACACATGTAAAACCCAGTGGAATTGCTTGTCAGTTCTGGGAGGGGGGAGGGGAAAAATGAATCATAGAAACATGGGAAAATACTTAAAAAGAAATTAATTAATTAAACAAAAAGATGAATGTCATTCCCTGGGTGCCTTCATCAAACTAAGGATAGGGGAGGAGCTTCTAGATGCCCATCCTCCACTTCCTCAAGAAGGAAGGATTGGGCCAAAAGACAGGAGTAACAAACCCATCTGTCTTCTGAACTTCCTTTTTTCTGTCCAGGGCACTATTATCCTTTCAGTCATCCAATTTTGCAATCTCAAAGTCATCCTCTACTCCTCTCTCTCATACATCTAACATATAAAATCAATTGTCAAGTCTTGTTTTTACAATATCTATTGCATTACCCACTTCTGTCTACCCACTTGGCCATCCTTCTAGGTCAGACCTTCCTTCTTGCCTGGACTACTGCCAAGAGACTTCTAATTGGATTCTCTATTTTAAAAATCTCCCCCACCACAAAGCTATAGGAGTGATTTTTCTTATAATGCTGGTTTAATCATGTTACTTCCCAATTCAATAGTCTAGCAGTTCCTTATTACCTCTAACATCAAATATGGGAGAGGAGGGGGAGGCTGGGGCTACAGAGCCAAGATGTAAAGGTACAAGTACCAATCTGATTTCTACCAAATTAGCCTTCAAAAACCAATGCTAAAACTCCTCAAAATGAATTTTGGGGAAGTACAGCCCACAAAAAGATAAAGTAAAGTAACTTTTCAGCCCAAAACAATTTAGAAGGCCAGCATGAGGGATCTAGTGCACTGGTGGGGAGGTCAAGCATAGCATGCCAGTGCAAGACCCTCACCTGGGCAACAAGACTTGGGCATAGATGAAGCAGCAGCAAAGGCTTCTCAGCCACAGATAGTAATGGGGGATAAGAACTGCTCAGAAGGAGATTACGGGGGTCCCTTTGCGGGCTCTGGGTGCAAGACTCTTGTCACATTTTTTTTTAAAGCAGAGCCAAGAAAATAACTATAATGACTATGATGATATAAATGGAAAGAACCACCACACATACAAATAAAAACTTAAGGTTGCAAAATTATATTTAAAAAAAAATTGCTGGAAAGAAGAGATATGAGAAGACATTCCCAACCTACATACCTTGTGCAGAGGTTTTGATCTACAAGTATTGTATATCACATATATTTTTAGACTTTTTAAAAGTATTTATCAGTTAGGTTGAATATTCTTTCTTTTTCTGTATTTAAAAAAATACTGTAATATGGGACAGCTCTCTATGAGAGGGAAAGGGGGGACATTGATGAGAACTATGTCATAAAATGATGCCATAAAAAATAACCCAAAACACATCAATAAAATGTCATTCCCCGAGTGCCTTCATCAAATTAAAAAAAAAAAAAAAGATATTGAGAGAATACACAGAACCAGGTCGCTGGAGTGTAGTTGCAGTGTGAGGAGGATCACCAGCATCCTCCTCACACTGCATACACCAGCACTTGTAGCCACAGGGGAGCAGGGGACCCTGGCTACAGTTCCAAAGGATAAAAGAATGTTTGGAGTTATTCACAGACCAAAGCATAGGTTGGGCGAGTATTAAATACACCTCTCCTTACTTGATAGCACTTTGGAAGAACTAAACAGCAGACAGACTCCCAGAGCCAGTTCTTGAAGTAGCTACAAAAAGAACCTGAAGCTTGGAACAGTGCTTCTTTCACCACAGTTACAGAGTCCAAGTTTAACAGTTTTATAAACTAAAATAAAAGAAAAAGGCAGGAAAACGAACAAATAGCAAAAAAAAAAAAAAAGAAAAAAAAAAAAGAAATTCAGCGTCAAATATGATCTCCTCTATTAAGCATTTAAAACTTTTTATGACTTGGACCCATGTTACCCTTCCAGGTTTATGTCACATTATTTCTTCCACACACTTTATGGTCCATTTGAACTAGCCTTTTCAATGTGGCCTTTCAATTCTCATCTCTATACCTTTGTACTGCCCATTCCCCATGTCTGGAATGTATTCCCTCATAATTTCTGTTGCAATAAAAATTAAGCTCCTGAATGCAGGGACTCTTACTTTTTACAAAAAGTACAAAGTAGGATGTAATGCATATAAATATTTGTTGACTGATTAACTACTAGAAATCTTAGGGTACTGTAACTTTCACTTTAAAAAAAAGCTGGATCAATCTAAACCTACTCCATTTATAAGGAATTCATGTAACTGAAAGGTCTGATTTCATTTTTCTTTTCCATCTACAAATCATAAGAAGCAGAAGAAACTCCAGAAAAAAAGCTATTGAGGATATATGGCAAAAGTTTTAGACCCCTTTCTTCCAAAAACACTTACGTAAGAGCAAAAAATTGAAATTAGATCATATTAATGTGTTCTACTTATTTAAGCTTCAAGACTAACCAAGGTGAAAAATATCACAATAAAAGAAAAGATGCTCTATGTGTATGCTACGTTCCATAAGTTTCTCAGACTTAAAAACTTATTACCAAAAGTTAGTTTTCATACATTTATAATATCAAGTAATAACATGATTCATTGGTAGAACTTAAGCAATTTCTCAAGGGGAAAAAATCCTGATCAGTTTCTTCTGTGAATTTAAGGGCAAAAATAATAATAGCCAGTCCGGAATGCTGTGATGATTCTTATGAAAAACATTTATTTGCCATACTCCATCACTAAAAACTAATAGGAATTTGTTAGTTTAGAATAGAATTAAGAATATTGAGGCAATAAATAAGTGATTTAGAGACAAATGGGCAAATCATACTGTTCTTTGTTGTTTTTCTTTTAAAGGACTTGTAGAGAAATTTGGAAATTTTGCTGCAAGCATAAGCCTTAAACTTATAATCTTTTTAATTTAATGTTTTCTCCCATCAAGATCAAAACAGAATTTCACAAAGATTTCCTTTTTTTGCAGTGAACAATTCTAGAAGGATGGAATAAAGTAGTTTTAATATTCTAAATGGGAGTTAAAAGTTCAGCTCATTTCAATTCTATGTGGTATAGTGGGAAAGGCAGTAAGTAGCCTTAGTCAGAAAAATGGCTCAAATCTTTGCTTCATCACTTATTACACCTATGTGACCTCAGCAAAGTCCTTACCTTCTCTGAACTCTTAGTTACATTATATGTAAAACAAGGCTAATTATACATCTTTCTTCACAGGCTGATACTAGGTGATCAAATGGAGGCAAGGGATATAAAAGTACTTTGTAAATACAAAACAATACCAGTCAACTGGTACTAATATTATTGAAAGAAGAGACTAGAAGTCAGGGTTCTAGTCATGCAACCTTACATCAGTCATTTTGTTTCTTTCAGTTTTCATATGTAAAATGGGGCTAATATAATTGATTTAGCTATTCACAACTTTTATATTTTAAAAGGGCATAATAACCAAGACTGAAAAAAATAAGTGCTCAGCATTAGAGTTCCCCTTTGCTTTGCTAAATAAAATGCTTCTTAATATCTCAGGGAGTCTTAATTTCATCTTTTGATATCATGAAACTTTGATCTGGACAAATCAAAGTTAATACCCAAGTTAGTTCTTAGAAAAAGTTGGGAAGAAAAGTATATCATTCCATAATCAGACAAAAATGTAAATAAAGGAGATTACTTCTCATTTAGGAAGGCTTATTCACTTTTCTAGGAGTTCTGAATCATTGCATGCTTATCATGAGAGTCATTACATGAAAGAGAAAAGAGAAAGCAAGATCAATACATAGCATCACCACTCATTTTTTCCTCCTTCCCTCTCATTACAGAAATTCCTAATTGTTCTTTTAACTAAGAACTTTTTGTGCCCTGGCAAATTCCATGGCTTTCTGCTCCTAAAGGGACAGAAAGATAAACAACAAGCAGGAAAGATAGAGGTTGGTTAATATAGTTATATCTTAAATCTTTAAATCTTTAAACTTTCTGAACAAATAAAAATGTAGAACTAGTGAGAAGAGAAGCAGGTCCTATTTTACTATGGCATTAACACTTATCATGGTGGTGTGATAAAAGCCATTTGAGATCACTTTATGTTTACTTAATCAAATACTTTTATCTGTACAGATGTGCAAGGTTAAATAGAATTCAAGAAATATTTACATCATAGAAAATGAAGCACTTAATAATCAAGTGAAGTAATCAATAAGCATTTATTAAGCAGCTCCTATGTACTAGGTACATATCCTTTATATCCCCACTGTGCTAGGTAGTAGAGATATAAAGCCAAATTGAAACAGTTCTTCTCCCTTAAGAGGTTTACATTCAATCCATGATAACTACATGTTGTAATAATGACATAATCTGAGAGGCTTTCGATGGCTAAGGGAATGGCAAACTTGTTAGATGTGTCTGTCAGGAATCCTCTCTATATAATTACTGGGAGGGAAATTCTCTGGTAAAGATGGATCCCCAGAGAATGGCCAGCGAGGATAGCCTGAAAAGGGTCTCTACTAGCAAATAGATGTTGGAATTACCCTTGGCTGGGGAAGCTTAGATCCTCTTCACACACAAGCCTCCCCCCTGGGTAAAGCTGCACTGCAGGGGTCCAGCTCAGATGAGGTTTAACTTGAGCTTCCCAACCTCTCAACCCCTTTCATCCCTCTATGTCCCTGAATGAATTTCCTTATCTGACTTCGAATTAAATTATTTATTGTGGTAAGATTAAAGTAGCTGAAGGTGGGGAGAGGGTAAAGGGTTTTCAGAATTCCCTAATTTCTAATCCCCCAAGGTCCTTCTGTCTAGCCAGCCAAAATGGCAGAAACTAGACATTTGCCTTCCCTTCCCCTATTCTTATCCTATCTAAAATCTATACTACTGGAAGTCTGGTAGGGTCTTTATGTCAGGCAGATATGGGTTAAGATTCTTTGGGGTCTGCTCCATGGCTCCCAGGGTCCACAGACCCCATAGGAATAAAGAGACCTCAATCTCTTTAGATGAATAGTAGAAGCTGACAGGAACACCAGGCTTTGAGGTATAGATACCCCAAGGAAACCTTTTGGACTGGCTCTTGATTGGTCACCAGGCCGGCTACATTCCTCCTTCCACACCCGAAATCCCAAACCAAAAGCCCCCAGTTCAGGATTCTTCCTTCCCACGATGCCTTGCTCTCCTCCAACTGATGGTCCAAGTCAATCAAGTTCAGCTTCTTAGCTTTCTAAGCTCCCCTTAACCCATTCTGCTCTTACAATGTATATATAATATATGTATAATAAACATAAAATAGTAAAGGCAACTAACAGCTGGAAAAGAACTGGAAAATTCTCATATAAGAGGTACTGATTGAGTTGTTTTTTGATGTGTTTTTTGAAACCCTGACCTTCTGTCTTAGAATCCATACTAAGTATTGCTTCTAGGGCAGAAAGGTGTTAAGGGGGGAGGGGGGGGCAGCTGGATGACTCAGTGGATTGAGAGCCAAGCCCAGAGACAGGAGGACCTAGGTTTAAATCTGGCTTCATATACTTCCTGGCTGTTACTTTACTGTTCATTCTGTTACAGATCCTGTTACTGTCCATCTGCCTTGGAACCAATACACAGTATTGATTCTAAGATGGAAGATAAGGGTTAAAAAAAAAGTTAAAGGAAAAGAAAAAGAAAAAGAAAGGGTGTTAAAGGCTAAACAACTAGAGTGAAATGATTTGCCCTGGGTCACAAAGTTAGGAAGTATCTAAGGCCACATTTGAACCTAGGTCTACCAGATTCCAGGGCTGGCTCTATCCACCGAGCCACCTAGATGGCCCCTTTAGCTGAGTTGAATAAAGCTCAGGATTCTAAAGAGGCAGAGGTGAAGAAGGAGAAAACAGAAAATGAAATGCTGTGTTTGAGGAAGAACAAAAAGGCTGGTCTAAAGAGAATGATACATAATAAATATGGAAAGGAAGTAGGGGATCAGGTAGTGAAGCACTTCAAAGGCCAAACAGTAGAGTTTGTATTTGGTCACAGAGGAAATAAGAAGCAACTAAAATTTACTAATTAGGGAGCATCAGACTTGTGATTTAGGAATACCACTTTGGGAGCAATGAAATATCTGTTTCTTACAAAAAGCACAATGTCCTAGTCAAATTTTTAATAAATATTATTTAGTGCCAATGGAATCATTTTATGGTATGTTTCAAAGATGGAATAACTCTAACTAAAAATATGAAATCATTTCCAGGCCTTGTACAGAGTGTTAAACTTAGGTACGGAAATATCTATTACTTAGCAATGTAATGACTACCTATTCACACATCTAAATTTAGCATATTACTCTTTATATACTATGGAGAGAAATATTTAAGTGACGATCCATACTTTCTGGTCAACATGGGAATGTTGCTAATTACTATATTTAAAAAAAGTTACTAGATAGCCCCTTTGTTCTTGTGAAAGCTGGTACAGCTGTGACTAGAAGGGTCTTTCTAGTTGCTATTCTTACTTGGCTCAGGATACTAGACTAAAACCTCCAGAATTCTAACTATAACTATGAATATAAATGAGTCCAAATTCAAAGTTGCAGCTTTAAATTCAGGGTTACAAAACAGCTACGGGAAGTTTCCTCTTAGTGTTTACTGAATGTGACTGGTACCTAAAAGTTAGTTAGGGGTCTTTTAAACCTTTTCATTTGTTCAATGATCTTCGAAGCAAGCTAGATGCACAGTGAATAGAGTGCTAGGCCTGCAGTCAGGAAGATCTAAGTCCAAATATGGCCTCAGAGACCTACTAACTGTGTGTCAGCAGGCAAATCACTTTAATCTGTTTGCTTCAGTTTTCTTGATTGTAAAATAAATAAAGCAAGTACCTAACTTGCTGATCTACTGTGAGAATTAAGAGAGATGATATTTAGCATGTGCTTAACACAGTGCCTGGCACATAGTAGGTATTTAAGCATATTTCCTTCTTTACTAATATAAAAGTTTTCAGTCATATTAGAAACAGAGGTAGGAAAAGCCACTACTTTAGAAATGTTTTTTTCGCTTGCTTAGGCATGAATATTTCTAGCATAAAAAATATTTTACCTTTTTGTTTTTGTTTTTGTTTTGTTTTGTTTTGTTTTTAAACCCTTGTACTTCGGTGTATTGTCTTATAGATGGAAGATTGGTAAGGGTGGGCAATGGGGGTCAAGTGACTTGCCCAGGGTCACACAGCTGGGAAGTGGCTGAGGCCGGGTTTGAACCTAGGACCTCCTGTCTCTAGGCCTGACTCTCACTCCACTGAGCTACCCAGCTGCCCCCATATTTTACCTTTTGATGTTACCAAATGAACTGACCGACCTGCCAAGCATTTTATACCCATTTCAGAAGGTATTGAAGGAAGATGCTAGGCTACAAATGTCTGAAAAATGAAACTTAATCTTAGCTGACTGGCTTTTTAAGTTAAAAAGCAACACATGAGTTACAATTATTGGGGCACATTTCTCTCAACTCTTATTTTGCAATACTGAAGACAATACTAACATTTTCTATTTGGATGAAAAGCATGTAAAAATCAGTAAATAAGGTAATCATAGAACAGCAGAACTAGAAACTATTTCAGAGGGTCACAGAGTCCTGAAAGCCTAATATCCTCAGAACTATTTGTGACAAATGCTCATATAGCATCCACTTGAAGAATTTCAGTGATTTAAAAAAAACTCTATCCTTCTTAGAGAGTCCATTCCATTTTGTGACATCTGTTAAGTTTTTACTCAGAGCAAATTGAAATCTGTCTCCTTAACTGATTATCTAAAAGTTAAGCAACATTGAACAGTTTTCCCCTACCTGACATAACTACTTTGATTTTTAAATACACATGAAAATCAACATGAAAATCAAGTGCTAAAATTGCTTTTAATTGATCCTCAGATGTGACACAGAATGCAGAAGTTGGAAATCTCAGTCAACATTAAGCTACCCATATAATTCTTGACTTCTGCTTATCAAGCAGTTTTTCTTCTTTTTCTTCTTTTTTTTTCCCCCAGTTCCTGCATACTAGGGAATTTCGTTTTTTCAGCTTCCTTACTCTAGGTAATGTCTCCATCTAGAGTCAAACTAGATTCATTGCACTGTACATTAAAGCCAACTAAACCTTGGGATCCAACTGCTCATTAGAAATTTTTGGACAGGCCGGAACCTCATGAATCTTTAATGGTTAGGTACCAACTCTGGTCATTTTCCCATCTTGTAATTCGGTGATTTACTATTATCTATTCGTGCCTATAGAATGGTAATTTTCCCCATAGAAAGTCATCGTGGTTTTAAAAATAAGAAATGCTAACCTAGTTAGCTATTGATAGTTTCAGTTATAGAAAAGCATCATAGGAAAGATAATGAAATAACTCCACCATCAATCTCTATGATTTCTAACATTTAATCTTAATCTTTTTTTTTTTTAACTCTTACTTTCTGTCTTATCAATTCTAAGACAGAAGAGTGGCAAGGGTTAGGCAATCAGGGTCACACAGCTAGGAGTGTCTTGGACCACATTTGAACCCAGCTCCTCCCGACTCCAGGTTCAGCATTCTACCTATCTACCACATTACCTAGCTCTCCCTTTACCTTAAGAGTAAGAAAAATAGGAAAGCTTAACTTCATTGTCTCATTCCTATTCGGCTCTTAAAGACTAGACCAATGAATTGTAAGTACTAGCAGATTCTACCAAGCTGGAAAAGCTTTGATTATGGTCTCAGAGATTCTTTCTGTTAGTTAAGACCATGTCAGATTAAATACCAATAGGTTGGCTGCTAGGCAAGGAATTCTTTACTTATGGCAAAACATCTGTAAAATAAAAGTAAAATGTCTACATCACCTCTATCCACTCAAAAATCATTGAGGATCCTTCAAAAAAAATGTCTATGTGGGATTATATCTACTGGCTTTTTACAATGTTAGAAATTAGAACATTTTAGGATTATTATGAAAATAGTTTTGACTTTGAGGACTCCTTGAAGGAGTCTCAAGGACCCTCAGATGTCATGGACAAAATTTTGAGAATCTTTCCCACCAAGCAGTAAGGAACTACTGAAGTTATTTGAGCATTTTAAAGACCTAACTACATCTATTTGTCAGAAAAGGTTGGTTTAGATTAGGGGCAGAGAGTAGCAGCAGGAAGACTTAAGAGGCCATTGTAGTAGTCCAGATTGGTGATAATTAGTGGATATTTGAGAACCTCTGATCTAGAGCAAAATTATCTTAAGTTTATAATTTTCCTCCCCTCCCTGTGTAGATTTAATAAAGAAAAATAAGAAGTATTATTGCCCATGTCAACTGAAGTCAGAGGTACAACTAAAGGCTAGAATAAAAATTTTCTGCCATTTGGCAGCTAATTTACAACCCTCAGTTGTTAATGATTAAAGTTCTGAAAGGAAATCATCAAAAATCACAGTATACACTAACATGTAATTTCATATATTTAAAAGATTGCAATTATTTTTGAGCTACAAAAGGGAACTCATTACACTTGAAAGAAACTTAAGGCTTGAAACAAATAAAAACATCCTCCCTAGCTAAAGTAACTTAATTTAGTTAAAACACTTAATTTACCTCCTGAGGATGCTTTAAAATTTTATTTTCTTTTAATCTACATGAATCCCCAAAACCCTGTTAGTTTTATTTGTTTAAAAACCACCTTACTGTTCTGATTTGGGGATTAGAATATCTCTTGTACATTAAGATTATTAAACTCTATCTCAAAATTTAGCTTTTGAAACGAAGACACTGATTAAAAGACAGATTTCCATAAATCTTGCCTCTTAAAAAGCTACTCTTATTTTTTTTAAACCCTTACCTTCCACCTTAGAATTAATACTATGTATTGGTTCTAAGGTAGAAGAGTGATAAGGGCTAGGAAATGGGGGTTAAGTGACTTGCCTAAGGTCACACAGCTAGGAAGTATCTGAGGCTAAAATTGAACCCAGGACCTCTCATCTCTAGATCTGATTCTCAATCCTCTGAGCTACCCAGTTGTCCCCCAAAAGTTACTCTTTACTGATTATTAAAAATTATATCACTAAATGAGAGAACTAAGCCCTTTCAAAGATATGGCTGAGGTAGAATTCTTAATTAAACAAGCAATACAGCCACTTATAAAAGACAAAAAAAATAATTTCAATTACATGAACCTGAAAAACTTTTACATAACTTTAGAACCCTCTTGGGCTGCCCTTTCAAATCACACTTTTAGGCTGGGTCCTCTGGGGGATAACTACTCCAGGTTCAAGGTACTTTAGGGGTCTTCACTTTACAGAAACTGTTGGACTTTTTAGGACTATTCTCTGTTGGGTGCAGTGTTTCTTACTGGGTGAGGTGTTACATTGTAAGATCTCATTGTTTTTTGAAAGAAAAGGGAGAATCCCTCCCCATCCCCATACTGTACTCTGGAAGGGGTATAATAGAAAAGGCAAAGAGCAATCCTCTTTCAAGAGATAAGATTCATCCTCCATAATTAGTTCTTTTTTCAAATGTCAGAGAAAACTCCCCTAGAAGCATGGTCTTGTCTCAGGTCCCAAGAGATATAAGTGATCCTTTGGCTTGTCAACAATTAATCAATTTTAATTCCATTGAGTTGATTAAGAAATTTTTTTCGCTTCATGGCACTTTTTTTATGTGGGCCAACCAAAGTCCAAAGGGAGAAGAACCCTTAAAATCCTATTGTCTCTGTTACTAACATTTCATCAAGTGGTTTAAGAGTCAATTGTTCAGGTTTTCTCTTACTAACTGCTAAGCAACCAACAAAACAATGCAACTAAGACAAGATAGGAGGAAGTCAACTGTGAAAATATTTCCATCAAATATCTCTAGCAAGGTTTGAGATCAACAATTTTAAGAGAATTTACATAAATATATGAGACTACGAACTATTCTCCAATTGATAAAGTAGTCAACCCACACAATTTTCAAAGGAACCTCAAACTAATAATCACCTATGAAAGATTGCATCAAATCACAAATAATCAGAGAAATACAAACAGCCTTGAAGTTTCACCTGTCACCCAGTAAATTGGCAAAGATGACAAAGATAGAAATAGTGTATATTGGCAAAGGTATGGTAATTTAAACATATTAACAGTCTGTTGTTGCTATTCAAAAATTCTGAAAAGCAATTTGGAATTATGCTAAAATATGTCCATATTCTGACTCATAAATACCACTGCTAGGGGAAAAACGTCACACACACACCAAAATATTCATATCAACACTTATTGTGTAAAATTTTGTATAAATTACAATATTAGAAATTAAAACATCTTAGAATTACTATGAAAATAGTTTTGACCCTGAGAACCCCTTGAAAGAGTAAAAAATAGGAAATAAAGAGGATGCCCATCAATTCAGGAATAGTAGAACCAATGTGGCACATGAATGAATGTACTATTACTGTGTAGTAAAAAATAGGCAAGCACAAAGAATTCAGAAGCATAAGATAACATATAATCTAATGCAGAATGAAGTAAGAGGAAAACAATATATGCAATGACTATAATAACATACTTGGAAACAACCACAAAACAATAACAAAAAGAATGCTATGAAATTGTAATAATTACACTTGGCTTCAAAAAAGATAGAAGAGGTAGCTCAGTGGAGTGAGAGTCAGGCCTAGAGACAGGAGGTACTAGGTTCAAACCTGGCCTCAGCCACTTCCCAGCTGTGTGACCCTGGGCAAGTCACTTGACCCCCATTGCCCACCCTTACCTCTCTTCCACCTATGAGACAATACACCGAAGTACAAGGGTTTAAAAAAAAAAAAAAAAAAAAAAAAAGATAGAAGACACCTCTCACTGATTCTGTGCAGAGAAGAAAAACTATATAGAACATTGCATATAATATTAGTCCTTTATGATATATTAGTTACTTTTGCTGAATGTTTTTTTCCTCTTATTTATTATTTGTTATAAGAAATGGCTCTCTAGGTAAAAGAGGTATGAGGGATATATTGGGAAATAAAGATGATATAAAAAGCAAAGTTGTAAATAAAAGTGTATTTTAAAAAATAAAATTAAACTCAGTATAATTATGATGATGAAGCTTGGCTTAGAAGAAGGATCGGAAATATCTTTTCTTTGCAGTCATTGGAGAACTATGTATGTGAAATACTGTAGGGATTAAGAATTAATGGTTTGACTAAAATATATGAAAATTATAAATAATAATGGTGGTCACCTATTCAAAGTATTATTGCTCAACGTTGAAATGACTTTAATAGCTTTCATGTACAAAAGAGGTGGAAAGAGTGAAAGCAAGAGAAATACAAAAGGGTAGAGAAGACATTAGCCTATCTAACTAAATATTGCTCCAGTGCTTGACTCAGCCAGGGCTTGTTGACCTTCAACAGGAATTAAACTCTCTCCAGAAGACAGGAAAGGAAAACCAGCCATCCACTCACCCAAGTTCCCTCTAAAGGGCAGGTCAAGACAATGACTCAAGCTGAAGGAGTGACTCCTGAGGCCAACTTTCTTCCTTGAGCAGATCTTCTTCTTGAAGCTGACTTCCTTCTTGAAGCCGACTTCCCTAGCCCCAGAAATTCAGGGCCTTTTATAGAGGCTTCTTATCCCTTCCCCACTTCACAAGGGCCAATCACAGCTTCCAAACTGCCCAGCACTGGCCAAGGAGTGGTGTTTGTGGGAACCACTTCTCACCTTCTGGAGAAGTGAATACTCATCAAAAGGGTTCATAGATTCTGGACTGATTGCGGTGTGAATTCTCATTTCCTGGCTGACTGAGTTGAAAGAGTGGAGAGCTCCTCCACCTGGTGCTAAGTAGGGTATTCAAGCTTTTGCTGATTCAATTCAAAAGTAGACAAAGGAGAGTTAATCTAGACTTCACAATCTGGTGAGGTACTAAGTAGAGGTACTTAAGTTATTGTTTAACCAAAGTGTTAATTCAAAATAGACAAAGGGAATAAGGGATTCCCTTTCACAAAGTGTAAACTCAAAACAGACAAAGAGAACAAAGAATTCCCTTTTACAGTATTGCCTATTTAGGTTCTTCTGATATAGTGAATGGTTTTTCTGAACTATGCCCTCATCCTTTCTTTTTCATTCTTTGTTATGAGATGGCGCAAAAGAAAGCAATATTGAGGTTTTAAGGTAAAAACAAAAGATATCAAAAAATTTTTAAATGAATAAATAAATGTTACTCTTACCAGATAAAGCAGAAAAGTATGTAGACCTGTTCCAAGTCCAACAGAAGAGAGAATTCCTAAGCCTACCCAGTAGGCACACCAAAGAATCTTTTTCTCCATATATCTCACATACTGAAAAATAAGAATGCTGCAATTTGAAATTTTCCTCAAATTGTCAATATTAAGTTAAATTAAAAAAAACAACAAATGGATTACAACTCAGAAGAAACTTATGTTCATTTTTCTTATAGAAATTCATTTCCAAACCCGGCCTCAGCCACTTCCCAGCTGTGTGACCCTGGGCAAGTCACTTGACCCCCATTGCCCACCCTTACCACTCTTCCACCTATGAGACAATACACCGAAGTATAAGGGTTAAAAAAAAAAAAAAAAAAGAAATTCATTTCTTTGCAGTAGGAGACGGGCATCAAAATGGTTAAGCATCATTTAGCAAATGGCTTTTAGGTTCCAAATTGTTATTTTCTTAAGTATAGCTAAAATGGCTAACTAAGAAACTACCAATAAAGAGAAGAAATTCTTAAAAGTCACAAATTCCCTAAATTTAAAAGAACATGAAGAATAGAGTGAGGGAAAAAGTGATAGTTATGTATTGTTTGCTAATATAACATGTTTTTCATTATCCAGGTTAAAAAAATAAACACTAAATGAAAGTCACGTACTAGGGATTGGTTGGTACATTAATAGCAAGTACAAACTAAGAGGGAAAGAAAAACCTCAGGTTCATCAGGATATGGACATAAATGGAAAGAATGTCAGAATCATGGAAGAATAGAAGGTAAGAAAGCTGGAAGGAACCTTAGAGATCATCTAGCCCAAGGGTTCTTCACTGTTTTGTACCATGATCACTTCGGGCAGCAGTTTGGTGAAGCCTATGGATTTCTTTTCCAAATGTTTTTAAATGCATAAAATAAAATACACAAGATTACAAAGGAAAACAATGACAGTGAAATAATTCTCAAAATATAAAAAAGTTCATGGACTCCAGGTTAAATATCCCTAACCTAATGCAACCCTTCTATTCTATAGGTAAAGAGATTAAAGTACTTAGGGTTTATGAATTGTTCAAAGTCACACAACTAGTTAATGGGAAAGGAGTACTTTCTAGCCAAGTCTTTTGTCTCAAAATGCAGTTCTCTCTCTACCAGTTAAAAGGAGATCTAAAGTCCTGGCTTCAATTCCTCAACTGTGGCATAGGCTCTTCAGGAAGAAAACCTAATGCCATTTAATGAATAGTCTTTAGACTCTACTTTGGCAACTGCCACCAGGTAGAATCATTTAAAATTTTCTAAAACATGAAGAGATTCTTTTAAAATGTCTATAGCAGTATTTTAAAATTCACAATCAATTAAAAATCAATCAAGGATTGAGATCAACTGCTTAAAAATAAGAGTATAATTTAGAACACAATGTTTTTTCATATTTTACTTATATTATTTTAATCCAAAAAGATGTACTAAAACTTCTAATTTTTCTCCAATCATTTCACATTTGTAAATGAACTTACTATATTATACAAGCCTGTTCCTAAAATAATATAAAAATCTGTCTGGTACAAAATGTAAATTTGCCTTATATATAAAACATGAGGATTTAACAATTCTCTGAAGATTCACAATGCTTGGAATTTTCCCCATCTTTTTTTATCCTTGTTTTTTGGTGTATTGGAGACATGACTAATAGGGATATATGTTCTGCATGATTTCACACGTATAATTGATATTATATTGCTTGTTTTCTCAATAGAAAGGGGAAGGGGGAAAGAATTTGGAATTCAAAAAAATTTTAAATGAATGTTAAATTTTTAAAGATACATAACTAGGCACATGAGAAAGTGCTCTAAATCTCTAATAATTAGAGAAATGCAAATCAAAACAACTCTGAGGTATCACCTCACACCTAGTAGATTGGCTAAAATGAGAGAAGGGGAGAGTAATGAAATGTTGGAGGGGATGTGGCAAAATTGGGATGTTAATGCATTGCTGGTCGAGTCGTGAACTGATCCAACCATTCTGGATGGCAATTTGGAACTATGCTCAAAGAGCTATAAAAGAATGCCTGCCCTTTGATCCAGCCATGCCATTGTTGGGGTTGTACAAAGAGATCATAGATAAACAGACTTGTACAAAAATATTTATAGCCGTGCTTTTTGTAGTGGCAAAAAACTGGAAAATGAGGGTATGCCCTTCAATTGGGGAATGGCTTAACAAATTGTGGTATATGCTAGTGATGCAGTACTATTGTGCTCAAAGGAATAATAAACTAGAGGAATTCCATGTGAACTGGAAAGACCTCCAGGAGTTGATGCAGAGCAAAAGGAGCAGAGCCAGAAGAACTTTGTACACAGAGACCAATACACTGTGGTAAAATAGAATGTAATGGACTTCTGTACTAGCAGCAATGCAATGACCCAGGACAGTTCTGAGGGATTTATGGTAAAGAACGCTGCCCACATTCAGAGGAAGAACTGCAGGAGTGGAAGCACAAAAGAAAAGCAACTGCTTGAACACATGGGTTGATGTGGACATGATTGGGGATGTAAACTTGAAACTAACACTCCAATGCAACTATCAACAATTTGGAAATAGGTCTTGATCAATGACACAAGTTAAAACACAGTTAAAACAAGTTTGTCCATCACTGTTCTGAGGCAGAAGGTAAGGGTTTAAGGGAAAAAAAGTAACTGGGAAGTATTTAACAAAACACATAAAACCATAATTTTTTTAAAAAGATTCATAATACTTGGTTTGGGCACCATCTGAAAAATGACATTTATCTAACTCCCAGAAAATCCAAAAGTATGTATAAGCCAAAACTAAATGCTTGCAGTTGGCTAAATCAATTGGTGTAAGCCCAGATACCATGCTATTTGGTCAAACTTCTAGGAAATCCTGAAATTTATGGCAGCCTCTTGGCAAAAATGACCAGTTTTATCCATGTTAGGGGCATTAAAAAGCAGAATGTTAAATGAACTCTTACCTGTTGATGTGTTCCTTCAATGTAATACGTAGCTGTAAGCACAGCAAGCAGTAGTAAAAAAGATACCACAATGCTTCGACGATGCCACAATCTTAAAAATAAATAAATGATAATCAGAGTTTCCTTGCAGTCTCAATTTCTGGCCTCTTATCACTGTCAAAAGAAATTCTTGTTGAAGCTGTTAGGATGGGCAGCTAGAGGGTTTGATTAATGGAAACTACTCAAGCAAAATGAGTACTTCTTCAATCCATAAATATTCTGCCTTGTGGAGTATCATGATAATCTGGCTTTCTTGCTTTAAGGCTTTGAAGCCTTTCTTTCTTTATACAATGAATGCCCCATTCCACATCAGCCTAAACTTCTATGATGAGAGTAGATCAGGTCCTGATAAGTTGTTTATGACATTTGAAGCAACAAGATTTACTAACACTAAGCTTAAAGGCAGAATACATTTTCCAAACAAAGCCCTCTCCTAGCTTAAACTATTAATAAAAACATTTACTACATACAAGGCTTGAACCTTGTTTTATTAAAAAATAAGGAAAAATTTAACTTAATAGTTTTCAAAATCACAGTAATTAGGGAGCTGTCTCTCTTAAGGCAGGGGTTGTTTACCTCTTTGGTGTCAAATATTCTCTTGGCTGTTGTCTTAAAAAACATAAGATAAAATACATAATGTCCCAAGAATATTGAAATATGAGTCAAATTTTTTAGACAAGTTCACAAGTTCACGTACTTTTAGACAAGACCCCAAAAAGCTAGATCTTAAGGTAAATCCAGAAAGATAAAAAAGTTCTAGTTTTCAAGAGCTTCTTTGTATAAAAGGACATGATCAAGAAAACCTAACACATTCTAAGTGTTTTCTAATTAATTTGAGAGCACTTGTAGTATAAGGTAATACGTCAGAAACCACAAAAACTAAATTGGTAGGAATATTTGCAGTGTTCAGCCTGCCTTTGTTTTTTTTTTAAGTCTGCAGAGTTTAAAAGAGAAAAATATACTTTCATAATAGTTTTTCCAAATGCAAATAATTATTATTGGTAAAAAATATAAAGAGAATCATAACTCGGGATTTCAAAAATTATTAAAAAGTTTATATCAAAGGTAAAGAAAAGTTTTACTTTACGGTCCATTCCTTCAAGTTTATTAGGATTTCCAGAAAAAAATACTGCAAGGTAATGAGTGGCTGCCTCCACAGGACAATATTCTGCCTTTCTTCCCGATCCCGTCTCTTCTTTTCATTCAATGAAGAGGAGTCTGAAAGGGAGTAGAAAAAAGGGAATATACTTTCTTTTTATCTATATCAAAAAATTATGCAACTTGCCCCCTCAACTTCTTATGACTATTAATTTGAACTTTAACACTGTGGTAATAAACACTAAATTATATCTTAGATATGGCTGGCTTAAATGTGTTTCACCATATGACATTTTGGTCTTTCCTTAGAGAAGAGAGGCCATGGGTCACAATTCTAACTAACTTGAAATAGTAAATTGCATGTGGATCTACAACATGTTTGGCAAGTTACAGATATTTTATTCCACAACCACAACCACCCAGACTTCATCCTTAAAAGCAGATGATCTTTTCTCCATCTTCTTAGGGAAGAACAATGCAATCTCATGAATTACCTTAGCTTCCTTCCCCATTCCATTGTTGCAGAAAGCTCATCAAAATATTTATTGTGCCTTAAGATCAATTGTAATAATCATGCTTCTATGAGGCTACCAATATGACCAAAAGGTAACAATAAGTTATAGTTGTATTTCCATCATGCTGAATGTGTTTTCTTATGAGTATCAGGCTTGAATTGGTGTGTAACCCTATTCATGTGTTCTCGCTAAGCTACAAAATTTTAGTTCTAAGCTTACCTGTAAAGTTTCCATTGTGCTGTTCCTTGTTCATCCCTGTAAGTCTCTGTTCACAACTTTTTCCATTCTCTGCCATTTCATATATCAGTACTCTTGAGGATCTACAAAGAAAAAAAAATCCAGTTAAAACAATACATTCCCATTTTGTACCATCAGTGAATATTTTATCCAAATTTTGATATGAATGCTTATGCTTTAAATCATGGCATTATAGAATATTTAGGACAGCGCTCTGTGGGAGATTTATAGTTAATATGATCTGGATGAGTATACATCAAAGAAGATTGAAGAAAAGTCTGATAGTAGGAGAAGTATCAGGAGAGAGTGATGTCCTAAAAACTTAAGAGGGTAGAGAATATCAAAGAGGAGAGTGATGAAAAGCTGCTGAGAGATCCGGGAGAATGGAGATTGGTTAAAAAAAAAAAAGCCACTGGATTTGGCAAGTAAAGAGATTCCCTAGTAACTTTGGAAAAGGCAGTTTCAGTGAAATCAGAATATAAGAAGTTAAGAAGAGAGTAAGGAGCGAAAAAGGAGTCACTTACTGTAAATGGTCTTTTCAAGGAGCTCAGCCTCGGATGGAAGGCTCAAGGGATAGAATAGGATGGTTGTAAAAGTAAGACGAGTTTACCTTGGTAAGGAGTAAAACTAACTTCTTGCATGAAACAAGGATGAAGAGGAGATAATGGCAGAAGGGATCTGAGTGATATGAGATGTAGAACAGAAGAGAAGACAGAACTCACAGTGAATGGCCTCAATTTTTTCTATAAAATAAAAGGCAAGATTCTCATCTGGAAGGGTAGTAGGAGAAAGCATGAAAGGCTTGAGAGGGGATGAAAAAGCTTTAGAAGAACCAGTATGGAGAATGGGATAGTGGGCTGATATGGAAGGCACATTTGACTCAATTTCCTATATATCTTAGAAAGGAAACCTTTATCAGAGAAACTTTCTGCAACGATTATTTTTTCCCTCATTTTTATCTGCACTGGTTTTGGTTGTACAAAACCTTTTAAATGTTAGGTAATCAAAATTGCCTATTTTGCCTTCTATGATCCTCTCCATATCTTACTTGACACTGAACTCCTTACTATTCATATATGAGAGGTAATTTCTTCCATGATTCTTTTATTTGCTTATGCCACTCTTTAAGTCTGAATCATGCATTAATTTGGAGTTTATCTTGCTCTATAAAATAAAATGTTAGTCTTTACTAAGATCCTGCCATCATACAGCATTTTAGTTTTCCCAACAGTTTTTGTAAAAGAGTAAGTTTTTGCTCCAATAACTGGGATCTTTGGGTTTATCAAACACTAGTCCACTATGTTCATTCACTTCTGTGTACTACTACTTATGTGTAGTGTATGTATGTGTGTGTGTGTGTGTATATATATATATATATACACACACACACACACACACATATACAGTACTATACTGTGTATATATAGTACACTATAGGTGTACTATAACTCGTCTGTTCAACTGATCACCTTTCTGTTTCTTTAACCAGTTTCAACTTGTTTTTTACAATGACTGTGTTGTAGAATAGTTAAAGATCTGGTACTGTTAAGTGTTCTTCCTTCCAACATTTTTTTTATTAATTCCTTTGAAATTTTTGACTTTTTTTTCTCCAGATAAATTTTTTTTCTAGCTCTTTTTTTAGTAATCCTTTAGTAGTTTGGCATGACACTAAATAAATTAATTTAGGCAATATTGTCATTTCTATTTTTGACTAAATCTACTGATGAGCAATTAATATTTCTCCAATTATTCAGATATGTCTTTATTTTTTAAAGAGTGATTTTTAATTATATTCTTATAGTTCATTTGTGTGTCTTGGCAAGTATAGTCCCCAGAATTTTATATTTTCTGGAGTTACTCAAGTGCAATTTCTCTTTCTATTTCTTCCAGTTAGATTCTCTTGGTAATATGCAGAAATACAGATTTATGGTGATTTTATATTCTGCAACAATGCTGAAGTTGCTAATCTTTCAATTAGTTTTTTAAATTGATTTCTAGGGTTCTCTAAGTAAATTATAATATTATGCTTATTCATAACCCTTCCCATCTTATTGCTATAGAAGCCCTTCTAGCACAATATTGAATATGAAGGATGATAATGGACATCTTTGCTTTATCCTTGGATCCTGCTGCAGAGAGGTCTTTAGTTTATATATATTATAGTATTGCTGGCTTTTTTGGATAAATAGATGAATACTAACTTAGATAAATACTATTGATTTTAGATAAATACTATTTGCCAAATTAAGAAAAGATCCATTTATTTCTATACTTTCTAGTATTTTAAATAAGAATATGTTTTATGTTTTCTTTCTTTTTATTTAAACCATACCTTCCATCTTGGAATCAATACTGTGTATTGGTTCCAAGGCAGAGGAGCAGTAAGGGCTAGGCAATTGGGTTTAAGTGACTTGCTCAGAGTCAGACAGCAAGGAAGTATCTGAGGTCAGATTTGACTCCTAACTCTAGGTCTATCTCTCAATCCACTAAGCCATCTAGTTGCCTATTGTTTTTTCTTTTCAAAAGCTTTTTCTATATCTATTGATAAAATCATATTTTATTATTCTTTTTTTTTAAACCCTTCACTTCCGGGTATTGGCTCCTAGGTGTAAGAGTGGTAAGGGTGGGCAATGGGGGTCAAGTGACTTGCCCAGGGTCACACAGCTGGGAAGTGTCTGAGGCCAGATTTGAACCCAGGACCTCCCATCTCTAGGCCTGACTCTCAATCCACTGAGCTGCCCCTATTTTGTTGTTCTTGTTATTAAAATGGTCAATTATGTTTATAACAGTTTCCTGATACTGAATTCCTGATGGAAATCTGGTCAAATCATTGTTAATAATCTTTGTGATATGTTGCTATAGTATCCCTGCTAAAATTTTCTTTTTACTGAAACTGAACCAGCTTCTAAGAGCTCTTATTTCTAAACAGAAGGCACCAACATTCAGTCTCCTAGGTTTTATTTAACTTCTCACTCTCCCTCACCTTACATATCCTATTAGTTACCAAATCTTGCCATTTCTATCTATCTCTACAATATCTCTTACATCCTATAGTTTACACAGCTTCCACTTAGTTCAATCTCTCTTCTATATTATTACAACAGCCCCCTATACTAATCCTCCCTACCTCATGTCTCTCTCCACTACTAAGGAGGAAATCTATCTTCTAGTGCACTGCTAAAGTGATTTTTTTCAGCACCCATATCACATATATTTACTCAATAAACTCCACTGCCTCCCAAGTGCCTCTTGAACAAATATAAATTCCTCTGTTTAGCTTTTAATGCCCTTCATGAACTAGCCCCAACCTATTTTTTAAACTTCGGAGGTCTTTCCTTACAACATTCTGTGATCTAGTCAAATGACTTTTTACTCCTCACACACTCACATCATCTCTTGTCTCTGTACTGACTGCACTTTCTCATCTCTGCCTCATCAAATTCAAGAGGTTATCTTCATCCTCATCTTCAGGTGCCTTCCCCCCCAGATTACCTTGTATTTATCTATCTTGTATTTGTTTTCTGATAGAATATGGAGCTAATGGGTCAAGACCACCTCAATCTTCACATTGCTTAGTATCCCTTTATTCCTTGATTATTTCTACCTACCTACTGATCACAAAGGAGACCCAGCAAGAGACTGTAAAAGAGGAACAGTCATTGAAGTACCTAGGAAAGTGCTTTCTACATATTAAGAGCTCAATTAAATACCCATATATTTAAATTTAATTAATGAAAGCTGTAGGTGATCCATAATTGGCATGGTATATTTCCTAGATGCCTAGGAGGCAAAATTCTGACAGCTCACAAGTCACATCATTTCTATGCATGCACTGTAGCCTACACTTGTTCTAATTATAACAAGAACAGATTATAACATCTAATGAGCTCACTGAGGAAATGGGAACTGGGGAATGGAAACAGTGAAAATACAGAAACTACTTGTATTAGAAAAAACTTAAGGTTATGCCTTATTGCTGCTGACTTAGCTATAGCAGCTTCAAACTTTAAAAACAGCATATGGGGAAAAGTATGACAGTCTTAAAGTATTAAGCTTTAAAAGAAAGCAAACCAAGCCATTTTAAAGTTCAAGTGCTAAAAACGGACAAAATATGTTCAAATGATCATATAACAATAGCATTATACCAAATTCACATAAAAGAAACTGACTCCCACAAATCAGTGTTTTGGGTATTTTATTCAGTTAAATCAATAAAAGATATACAAGATGTAAACAAGTACAAAGAGCTACACTACAATTCAATTCAACAAGCATTTATGATGTATCTACTATATACAAGATACCGTGCTAAAGAAAAGTGCCACACTTTCTTGCAAAAAAGAGGTACCTAAAAAAAAGAGGGAGGGGGAAGGAATTTATTGTTCCCAAGAAGTTTGTTCTATGGGAAGAAACAATAGGTTTTTAAAAAGATACACCAAGTCATATGGGGGAAGAGGAGCACTAACAGTTGGGCTAGGGGTGGAAAACTAAGTAAAGCCTAGAACAGGAGGTGGCACCTGTGCTAAGCATTTAAAAAGGAGTATGGAGGGTGTTCAGGGAATCTTGTGGAGAATCCTTCTTTCAGGGCTGCTCGGCCTCCTTTGGTGTCCACCTGCCATCCAGCTCTCATCTACTGCTCCAAGAAGCTGTAGCATAAAGTGGCCCACACCACAGTAAACTGTCTCATAGCAGGAAGGCTAAACCAAGTTGAGGGTAACCAACAGGCCTCAAACCCAATAGTGAGTTGGGAAGATGGTATCTACTTTAGGCATATGAAGACTGTCCATGGTAGAAGGGTGGATAAGACCAATTTGTTTCAATGGCCATGAAGGCTGTGGAAGCAGGCACTTCTAAGGAGCACTTAGAGCTTGGTCAAACATCAAAGATACCAAAGTCATCCACTGCATTCTGAGCCATGACCACAGTCTTGCCACTAGACCTCAATAACACTGGAAAAGTGAATGAGGTCTAAAGATTTTGTGCAACTCTGCTTCACTTAATTCCAATTTCTGTGCCAATTAAAGACATGTGAATGGTCCTCTTCCAGTAAAAAGGACAACAACCAACTAAGCATTAAAAGGACTGGTTTATTAGCTCCATTATGATGGTCATACAAGGTTATCATGGGGCTTGGAAAGCCTAAAGGATGTTGATAGAGTGTCAGTGATTCCTAGAGACCAATGAGAAACACAGATGACAAGTAGCTCTTTGACTCAGAGGGAAATAAGTTTTACAGACCCATAATGGGATGCTTTATGGAACTCTTAACTTTTTCCCCTGTTCTATCATCTAAGAGAACATTGACAAAATTGAGGCTTCCCACAACTACCTTCTTTTCCTAGTACTTAACTCTGGATTTAGCAATGGAAGGCCATATTCAGACAAATTATTATAAGCAATTTTTTTCATGAAATGTTGTTTACCTACACCACAGAAACTATAATCTAAATCAGTGGTTCCCAAACTTTTTTGGTCTACCGCCTCCTTTCCAGAAAAAATATTACTTAGCCCCCTGGAAAATTTTTTTTAAATTTTAATAGCAATTAATAGGAAAGATAAATGCACCTGTGGCCATCACTGCCTCCCTGGACCGCTGCAGCACCCACCAGGGGGCGGTAGCACCCACTTTGGGAATCACTGATCTAAATAATTTATATTAAAAGACCAAGCAGTAAGCATTGAGGCTCCTTAAGAAAAATGTTCCAATACTGTTTTTTTCTTGAAGAACATTCTGAAAATTAAAATTTCTTCCTAATCATCTAATTATTTAAATGTTGGTTAAAAAATAGAAAAGCAGAAAAGAAGATAAATGGAACAGTTAAGAAGGAATCAGAAATAAAAACTATTTGATAGCTCAGTATTCCAATAAACCCAAAATATAAATTATCTAGGAAAGAACTCCCTATATGAAAAATTTGGAAAGCAGTCTAGAAAAATCAGGTTTAGATTACAATTTTTACCAAAGTATACAAAAAATTCAAAATGGATGTGACTTAAATATTAAAGACTATATCATCAAACAAATAAAAAACCGATAGTATCCCATTCACCCGTATGATTAAAAGATGAATTTTTTTAACATTTATTAATATTCATTTTTAACATGGTTACATGATTCATGCTCCACCTTTCCCCTTCAACCCCCCCCCGACCCCCCCCCACCCTTGGCCGATGCGCGTTTCCACTAGTTTTGTCATGTGTCCTTGAACAAGACCAATTTCCAAATTGTTGGTAGTTGCATTGGTGTGGTAGTTTCGAGTCTACACCCTCAGTCATGTCCACCCCGACCCATGCGTTCAAGCAGTTGTTTTTCTTATATGTTTCCTCTCCTGCAGTCCTTCCTCTGAATGTGGGTAGCGTCTTTACCATAAATCCAAAAGATGAATTTTTAATGGAGCAAGGGATAGACACAATTATAAAAGATAAAACAGATAATTTTGACTACATGATACAGAAAAGCTTTTGTACAAGCAAGATGAATTCTGTAATGTATGATGGATAAGAATGACAGTAGTTGACTATGAAAAAAAATTATTAAAAAAAATACAAGTTCCTTAATGGTAAAGATTATTTTGATTTATCACTCTTTTTAATTTCTAGACAAATCTAATCTTTTTCCAGACTGTTTTCTAATTTTCTCAACAGTTCTTATCAAATAGGAGGGAGGGTCTTTCCTAGGTAACTTATATTTTTGGATTAACTGAACATTGAACCACTGAATAATTATTTCTGATTCTTCCTTATCTAGTTTATTCCCTTTTATTTATACTTTTCTATTATTCTAACCAGCACTAAATGATTTTAATGATTGAAGCCCTTATTCAGATAGGAATGAAGAGTAAATCAATACATATAGAAGAATGGTGACCAGAGAAAAGAACTTTTGGGCAGGATAATATAAAGGGTTCCACTGGAAAAAATGCTAATAATGCATATTAAACTTAAAACTGTGTCATCCCCACATTTCCCTCCTACTGTCCCAGTTCTTAAACATTTACCAGTATAACTCATCTGTACTGTCTTTCCCAGAGCTTTACAGGGTGTTTACAGCTTGATCTTAGCCAAAAGGCTGAGAAATCTCTATAGGATATTCATCCAAATTAATACATTTTAATCTACTTAAGTCTTTCTTTTATGGATGGATAGCCCAAATTCCTTGAGTGATTACAAATTTCTTCCATAATGCTCTAGAATGTCTTGAGGCTTAATATAATCATTACAATGTCATCAAAATACAGGAGAACCTCACCAGCTACAGTGTTTCCCTTTTTAATCTGGACTATGTACTAGATCTCTATCAAAGTGGTAAATTCCTTTGGTAAATATGTGTCCCTGCTTCACAAACCTTGTGTTTGTTATTAGAGAATCACCAAACAGGGTTTTCCTATTACATCTAAATAATCATGAATGAGCTCACTGTATGCATGGGGAAAACTTGCTCTAGGAGACTAATTAAAGGATGGAATATTTTTCTAATAACAACCATAACAATAACTAGCCCTTGTATAGTGCTTTAAGTTTTGAAAAGCATTATGCATATATCTCGTTTGATCGTCATGTCTTTTAAAAATAAACACAAAAGACAATCCTACAACATTCTATTAGAGGATTTGGTGTTCAGTCATTTGGTGTTCAGTGAAACTCTTCATGACCCCATTTGGAGTTTTCTTGGTAAAGATACTGGAATGGTTTATAATTTCCTTCTCCAGCTCATTTTATAGATGAAGGAACCAAAGCAAGCAGGATTAAATGGCTTACCTGCCCATCATCATACAACTAGTAAGTGTCTGAAGCTGGATTTGAACTCTTAAGGATGTCTTCCAGACTCCAGGCTAAGCACCACTAAACTGCCCTAGAGTATTAGTTCCCAAATTAGTAAATATAGTATATGTACAAAACAAATAACAACTGCAGCTAGTTCATTTTTTCCCTCAGTAATAAAAGCACCACCTAGCTGTCCTATAGGATTAGTTTCCCAAATGAGTCACTACAGCAGTGATGGCAAACCTTTTAGAGATTGAATGCCCACCCCCTTACCCCACACAGAGGAGGGAGGAAGCTTTCCCACTGGGCTGCTTGGCAGAGGGGTGGGGAATGTGAAAAAATGTCCTCAGGCACAGTGGAGAGGGGGAGAGGAGCAGTTCCACCTGAATCACTGTGCCTTTCTAGTAATCAACTCTGGGGGTGGCTGAGTGCCTACAGAGAGTGCTCTACGTGCCTCTTTGGAACCTGTGCCATAGGTTCACCATCACTGTATTATAGCACTAAATATATAAAACAAATAATCACTACAGCAAGTTCATTTATTTTCTAAGTAAAAAAAGGTAAAGTTCATTTCACTAAGTATTCTAAGCATTTTGATACTAATGAGTTTTTCTGATTTTGAACATATTTGTTACCATACAATTATAAAACAATAATATCTTGATTAACAAAGAGAACATCTTTTATATCATACTTTGTTGTTAGATACTTTATCATCAGACATAGAAACACAGGAGATATATTTATATTTAGAATTGAAAGGAACCTCAGAGGTCATCCAGTCTGATACTCTCATTTTACTTTTGAGGAAATTGGAACCCAGGGAGGGAAAGTAACTTACTCAGGGTCATGAGGATGATAAGCACCAGAATTTGAATTGAACTCCTCTGATTCTAGAGTTAATGCTCTTCCCACTGAATTAAGACCTAAAAGATTTGTGCCAGAACATATATTCCTTCCCCATTACATCTCAGCTGAACATTAACTCAGTGATATAGTTCTACTTTAGACCCTAGGAATACTGCCCCCCACTCTGTTCATGGCGCAGTCATGAGAACAGACAAAATTACTGCCTCCTTCTGCCTAGATACCATCAGAAACTAAGCCCTGAGTCAATCAGAACCTCCCTGGCCTAGCAGACTTTGTTAAAAGGAGCTTTCTTCAAAAAGGACATGATAATAATACTGACAATGACATTTATATAGTGTTTACTATTATGTGCTAGGCTAAGCATTTTATTATTTAATATTAGTCTCACATCAACCCTAGGAGGTAGGTACTATTATTACCCCCATTTTATAGATGAGGTAACTGAGGCAAACAGGAATTAGGTGACCTTTCCAGTCACACAGCTGGTAAATATCTGAGGGGGAAATTTCTTTTTTTTCCAAGGGGGAATTTAAATTCATGTCTACCCAACTCCAGGACCAGCATTCTATCTATCCATTGTGCCACCTTGCAGTTCCAATACTTGTTAATAGAAGAAAACTTCTAGAATTCTTTGCAAGTAAGGATCAATTTTCAATCATTTTCACCCTTGTACTTGTGCCTTCCAGTACATAAATAGATGCTTAATAAATAGTTTTGATTAATTGATTTTGCCGCCTGAAATATCAAATAAGAGCATAACAGCACAAGCTAGTCATTAAAAAATATATCTCTTAATAAAGAAAAATAATTTAGGGATTAATGAGGCATAACTTACTTTTATAATGAGGTAAGAGAAGCTGAAGGACAGTTAGGTGTCACAATAGAAAGAGTCCTGGCAGTCAGGAAGATTCATCTTCCTGAGTTCAAATCTAGCCTCGGACACTAGCTGTGTGACCCTGAGCCAGTCACTTAATCCTGTTTGCCTTACTCATCTGTAAAATGAGCTGGAAAAGGAAATGGAAAACTAGTCTAATATATTTGCTAAGAAAACCCCAAATGGGGTCATAAGGAGTCTGGCATAATTGAAAGAACCTAGGATATAGTGGACAGTGAGACCTGGATTCAAGTCCTACTTTAGATGCAAACTGACTGTCATCCTGGGCAAATCACTTAACTTCTCAGTGTCTCCAGATAACTCTCTAAGAGTTCCTTTTACCAGTGAAAATTACAAGTTTGGAAAAGAAAAAGAAAGAAAAATATAACAATGCAATAATTCTCATTCAGAGAATATTTTAAGATTTTAAAAAGTGTGTTTTAACACATTTTAAAGAGAAAATGAAAGGTAATTACTTCTCAGAAATTTTTAATAAAAGGCAAAACTAATTCTCTAGGATCACCTTGAATAAAACTATAGTAATACCATCTCATCCCTTAGCAACAGCTTCCTCTGGAGAAATAAATTCTGAAAATAGTGATTTATTGGATTTATCAGCAGATAAATGGGCACATAGAGAGAAGCAGTGAAAGGCAGGGACATTTTCCATTTGTCCTGTAAACTGCTAATAATATCTACATGAATACACAGAAGATGTCAGACATTTCTTGTTTCATTAGACAGATGTGGATGGAAAAGTAAATTGAGACTACTTTACTTATATTCTACACCTTGATATATAATCTTTACTGGGCTGGCCCATGAAAGTAAGCAGGAGACACATTTGTCAGTTATGTCTAGGGACTTCATGCAAGTTTAAAATCAGTATCTCCTTATTTCTAGTTCTGACCTGGAAGGAGCACCTTTGAGTTCACAGGTAACTTACTGACTAGCTCATACAAGCCCATCTGAAAAAGAATATTCTGTACAACATACTAGGTCATTAAGGGCTTTGCTTTAAAGATTTAGTAAAGGTGAACTCACTACCTCCTGAGGCAAATTATTCCACTTTTGTATCACTCTAATTATATGAACATTTTCTTTATACTGAACTGAAACCCAACCCTCTGAAATCTGTTATTCCCCATTCTACCCAATGGAGCCAAGGGAGAAAAAAAAATGAGACTTTTCTTTTCCACAAGGCAGTTTTCAAATACCTGATGATAACTATCATGTCTCCTCAAAGTTTTTTCTTCTCTGCAGCTATATATCTCCAGACATTCCAACTGTTCTTACCTTAAGGGGTTATATGAGGCTCCAATAAGCTGATACATATATGTTCTGCAAATGTTGAAATTTCACAAAAAATGTCATTATTATGAATGGTCTCAAGGCCTCTTCATCACCTTGATTATCCTTATCTGGAGGATCATCATATTATGAGGTATATCTTATATTTCCTAAAATGTGGTGAGGAACATGATACTCCCAATATGGACAAATGTGGGCCAGATTTATAATTAGATCATCACCTCTTGCTGGACATTTTCTTAATGCAATCTAATTACATTAGCTTTTCTGGCTATTGTATGATTTTTAAAATGACTTATAAGTCCTCTCCCCAGATCTTTTCCAAACTGCAGTCTAGCCACCTCTAACTTGTGAAGTTAATTTGTTGCATTTAAATTTCATCTTATTAAATTTTAACATGCTTCTCACATCTTAGCCTAAGATCTTCTAGTATCCAGCCCTCCATCATTCATTTTTTAGCTATCCTACAAAATTTGTTAAGTACTATATCATTTACATATTGGTCAAAGTCACAAATAAACACAGGACCAAGGAAAGCCACCTCAAGCCTTCAACTAAAAACCACCGTTTCAAGTTGATTGTTATTGTTGAGTTGTTTTAGTAATGTCTGACTCTTTATGACTCCATTTTGGAATTTTCTTGGCAAACCACTGGAGTGCTTTGCTATTTCTCCAATTCATTTATTTGACCAATGAGGAAACTGAGGCAAAGAGTGTTTAGTGACTTGTCCAAGGTCACACAACTAGTAAATATCTGAAGCAGAATTAGAACCCTTGAAGATGAGTCTTCCTGACTGTATTGTCCACTATACCACCCAGCTGCCCTCCAAAGTGATACTGCCCAGGATTACAGGTCAGAAACTTAATCACGGAAGAAAGGAGGTAGAGTTAGTTAGGCTCAATAAAAAGAAATATCTATCAATAAAAAGAGCTTTAAAAAAAAGTAGAATGGGAAGCTGTGGTAGGGGGTCCTTTTCCTCATTTGATATTTTCAAGCAGTTGTTGGATATGCTGTTCAGTTATGCATTCCAGACATTCACTGAGATGCCTTTCAAGTCTTAAATTCTGGGACCTTTTTTCCCCCCTCAGTCCTCAGTACTATAATTCTACTTGTACTATGCACTTACCACACTGTATTAGGATTACTTGTGCAGAAAAATTATATATAGACTGTAATTTACATGAAATAGGGATCTCTCATTCTATATTCTATTATCCCCAGCATCTAACTCTGTACACTGTAAGTGCTTAATAATATTTAAATGAATTGGCATCCCTATGCTGTAAGAAATTTTATTTTAATTCTATTTTTAGACAGGTCAAGCTGACATATACTATGTGAGTCTGAACTCCTTACCCATGAAACTTTACCTCTTACATATTCTGAAGAAACTTGCCTAAAGGTCAAGATTAAAAAAATTTTTTTTACCTTCCACCAACCAATACTGTGTCTTGGTTCCAAGGCAGAAGAGCAATAAGAGCTAAGCAAAGGGAGTTAAGTGACTTGCCCAGGGTTACAGAGCCCGGAAAGGTCTGAGGCCACAACTGAACCCAAGACTCTACACCTGGCTCTCAATTCACTGAACATCTAGCTGACCCCAAGATCAAACCTTTGCCTAGAAACTACCTCTACCCTTTGCTCAGGCTGGTCATTTGAATCTCAATATCCATTATTATATCTATATAAGTTTTTCTCTCCACTCTCAGTACAATCCACCTTTGTAACTTCACCCACCATACACTCAATTCAAATTCAAGTTGACTTAGTCAACTTGTCAACTACATTTAATTCTTGAAGACTAATCCTATCATCTAGGGATAATTTCCATCTTCTGAAGAGGAAATAAGAGGAAGGAGCTGAGGTGACTCTTATCCCACCTCCTCATCAAAATATCTACCAATCAGGATTGTCCTATTTTTGTCAGGGGAGGTTCAAATGATGTCAGGCCATTCAGAGGGAAGATACTCCTAGGTTTAAAAGATCCTGTCATCTCCCACTCAGGATCTTAGGTCATTAAAAGGTCACTGACCAATTTATTGATTACTGCTAGTCTAATTAATAAATTGATCATGCTTGGACCACTATCTCTGTTTACCATAATTTCCAAAAGTAACAAAACACATATGCCCACTTAAAGATGAGAAGTTTTATTTTCTGTGATGGAACTGAGACAAAATAAAGGAATGAAACAAAGCTGAGAAAGTAGGTGGAAAGAGCATAATGGGAGGTTTGAGTAGGGATGAGAAGGTTTAGAAAAGTCACTATCATAAATAGTAAAGTTCACAATTCTAATGATAGCAAGTAAATTTTATTAATTACTTTCAGACCATAGGTTATGTAAAGACATGTAATATCTAGAAGTGAGTGTTTCTTATACCCTAACAATAAACAAACTTTTCCCCAGGTTTTACTTTTAATCTTCTTAAGGATGAAGTCTTCCTGGGTGAAAGAAGACATAAGAAAAGAGATCCTCAATAGTAACGTAATTTTCTTTGAAAAACAATACTACCATGCTTTTGTATGGCATTTTATATATTTTATTTACATTTTCCCAAACATTCTCTAATTTGATTCTCACAAAACCCTATAAAAAGTATGTAGAGAAGATAGTATCATATCCATTTAATAGATAAAGAAACAAATACTCAGAGAGATTTAGTGACTTGCCTAATGTCACCCAGCTAGTGTTAAAGCCAAAATTCAGTCATTCTGCCCATCAAGTTCTGCAATAAACTGAATGAAGAGGGCAGCTAGATAGCACAGTGGATTGAGAGCCAGGCCTAGAGATGGGAGGTCCTAGGTTCAAATCTGACCTCAGACACTTCCCAGCTGTGTGACCTGTGGGCAAGTCACCCATTGCCTACCCTTACCACTCTTCTGCCATTCCAAGACAGAAGGTAAGAGTTTGTGTGCAAGTTTTTTTTTTTTTTTTTTTGTTGTTGTTGTTGTTGTTTTTTTAATTTTAAACCCTTAACTTCTGTGTATTGACTTATAGGTGGAAGAGTGGTAAGGGTAGGCAATGGGGGTCAAGTGACACAATGGGGGTCACACAGCTGGGAAGTGTCTGAGGCCGGATTTGAACCTAGGACCTCCTGTCTCTAGGCCTGGCTCTCAATCCACTGAGCTACCCAGCTGCCCCCTGTGTGCAAGTTTAAGTAATGCATTTATGTTCTATTTCATTGCTTGCAGGTGGCCCTGGAGAAAATCTAAACTAAATCACTATTCTGAAAGAGCAAAATATGAGAATAATACAGGACGTAATAAATGCAGAAATTCTCTCCCAGTCTGTATAGGACACCTGCTGGAAACCTAAGCAAACAGATATCCTCTACCAGAGGTTGGCTATATACACAACTCATCACTGGGTTGGGTCCTCTCACTGTCAGCTGAGCAAGAAAAGCTTATGAGGAAAGATAACAAACCTATAAGGTAGAGGAGGAGGCAAGCCACTGGTAGTCTCTTGGAGGGTCCTTTCAGGAAGGCAAAATGTGATCCTGGGAGGATAGAAATAAATGTCCTTTCCTACTCCAGCATAATGGGAGGTGCAGGATTGGATGTTATACACCTCCCTTATCTCCAAAGTGAAGCATGGACTCAAATATCTAAGCTTGTTCTAGAAAATCCTGGGTACCCTGCCTCTCCTTTATCTTCTTTCCTCAAGAATTTTTTTTCCAACCCTAACTTCTATCTTAGAATCAATACCAAGTATCAGTTCCAAGGCTGGAGAGGTTAAGGGCTTAGGCAACTGGGGTTAAGTGATTTGCCCACAGTCACACAGCTAGGAAGTATCTGAGGCCACATTTGAATTTAGGACTTCCCTTCTAGCCTGGTTCTATCCATTGAGCCACCTAGTTACCCTTCTTTCCTTCAGAATTAACTTTTTATTTTTAAAAAATTTTTTTAATTTTAATTTTATTTTTTTTTTTACATTTTTAAACCCTTAACTTCTGTGTATTGGCTCCTAGGTGGAAGAGTGGTAAGGGTGGGCAATGGGGGTCAAGTGACTTGCCCAGAGTCACACAGTTAGGAAGTGTCTGAGGCCACATTTGAACCTAGGACCTCCCGTCTCTAGGCCTAACTCTCAATCCACTGAGATACCCAGCTGCCCCCAAGAATTAACTTTTTAAACATCAGAAAGTCTTAGAAGGGCTGCTGTAGCAACATGGCTTAGTAAATACTGGATCAGTTGTTTTTTTAGGAGCAGTAGCAAAATTAGATTTTTGACAAAGAAAGCCTGAAAGGAAGATTCTGATTGGTGTTTGACCAGATAATGCCAGTACAAGATGTGTAAAACTTCTAATTAGCAACTTGCAGACATTCTTATCACCATGTTTCGCAAAGTACTAATATTAAATATTTAATAAATGCTTTATCTAACAATCTATGAATGAAGAAAAGCATTTATTAAGCAACGACAATATGCAAAGCACTGGGGATATAAATAGAAAAAGACAGTCCTGATTTCAAGGAGCTCACATTCTAGGAAACAACAAATACAGAAAGTTTCAGTTGTACATCAAATAAAAGGGTTCCATGGTCCCTGGGATATAACAATGAAGCAGATGTTAATGCCTCTTCCTTAGTGTCATTTTAATTAATAAAATCCTATCGGCTTCTGATGTTGAAGTTCTGACAGTGTAAAAGATTTTGGTGATAAGAACTTGCTTTTCTAGGTTTTCAGAAGATATGACTATAGTACCAGCAGAGCAGTTGTTGAACTGCAAAGGAATTGTTTCCCAGCAGGATGTCTGGGAGCACAGGGCTAGACAGCATCATGGCAGTAGGGACAACATGATTGGTTACATCAAAGAAAGCAGTCTAGCATCCACCTAGGGCTAGTAACCACACCTCTCTGTCATAAAGGAATGCTTAATTGATTTATGGATCCTATCTGCCTCCTGAGGACTAGACTAGAGATAGCAGACTCCTAGGCTGCTGGGAGTTTTTTAGGGAGATAAGACTCTTCTTAATTGTCCAAGGACGGGAAAGGACAGACAACACACCTCCTGGAAATATACCAGATCAGCTTGTAAGTCTTAAATCATGGTAGATGACAATTTTAATAAACATTATACCTTTAAACTAACTCAGAATGAAAGCTTAATTCCTGAGCTCAGCTTGAGGATATAGCAATGTGGAGATATATATAGATATAGATATACATACACACATATGTAGCAATGTTAAGAATCAATTATAAAATCAATACAGCATAAAATCAAAACAGCAGAAACTAGAATTAATATTAATTTTGATTTTTTTTTTAACAAGACACTACTATTCCCAAGACTCTTAAGTTTCAAACCCTGAATTTCCATCCTCAGGGCCTGAGGCAAAATAGTGGTCAAAGTGGTGGTGGTGGTTTGAATTGCTATGTATATGGTGCCTCTTCTATCTTCCCCAGTGTACCTTGCTACTCCAGTGAGGCTGGCTTACCTGCTTGCCTGCCTGCCTGTCCGTCCATCCATCCATCCATCCATCCATCCATCCATCCATCCATCCATCCATCCATCCATCCATCCATCCATCCATCCATCCATCTATCTATCCATCCATCCATCCATTCACCCTTCCCTCCTTCTTCTCTCTCTCTTTCTCTGTCTCTTCCTCTCCCTTCTCTCTCCCCTTTCTCCCTCCCTCCCCTCTCCTCCCACTCTACTTCTCTCTCCCTTCCTCTGCAATCTTTTTATTCTATATTAGCAAGGTTAAATATTAAGCTACTAAGTAAATGTACTAGAAATGAAGTTATTGGAATCTCTTCTAATTTATACATGGAAAGCAATTCTGGACTTCAAACACACAACCATTTCTATAATTAACAATTCTGTAAAATAGCTTTTACTCAGGAATTGGAGGTGGTGTTGGAACGAAGTACTGGGTAGCCTAATTCCCCCAGTAGCCTAATATTGAGACTACAGGTGACCCCAGAGCAAAGAATGCTTTATAGAACTCCATAGCTAGGTATAGAGATTTAGGAGAAGTGGACATTCTGAGTTCCTATGAGCTTCAACAGGATTTGGTCTAACTTTTAGTATACACACACACACACACACACACACACACACGCACGCGCACGAGCACGCGCACGCGCGCGCATGCATCATTTCACTTATCTAGATAGGAAGCTAAATAACACCTAACATACGATACCTGTAATAAGGGATTTTTTTTAAACCCTTACTTTCTATCTTAATAACAACTCCCTAAGACAGAAGTGCAAGAGCTAGGCAAATGGGGTTAAGTGACTTGCCCAGGACCACAGTACTAGGAAGTATCTGAGGTCAAATTTGAACCCAGGTCCTCCTGACTCCAGGCATAGTCTTCTATCCACTGTTACCACCTAGCTACCCCAAAATAAGGGATTTCTAATGGCAACTTTAAAA
Organism: Gracilinanus agilis; assembly: GCF_016433145.1. Classification (NCBI taxonomy): domain Eukaryota; kingdom Metazoa; phylum Chordata; class Mammalia; order Didelphimorphia; family Didelphidae; genus Gracilinanus; species Gracilinanus agilis. The sequence goes on from NC_058133.1 coordinate 175,704,721, forward strand.
GTGCATATCTGAATTTCTTCTATTTGAAAAAAGATGGTAACATTAATTTGTTATTTATAAACACTGTGGAGAAGATAACAAAAGAAAAAAATAGAGCAGAAGCACAACTTAACTAAAAGAGTTCTTACCTTAAGGATTTATTTAAAAATAAAGAATGTTCAAGCCAGAGCCTGTTACCAGCAGTCTTCAAAAGCAGGGATGCCAAAATACATTTTTGCTTTGTCTCAGAATGAAGCCTTTAGAACTGCTGAAACTAATACACAAAAGGTTCTTTGTGGGCTGAATATCTAGAACTATGAGCACAATTCCTCAATTCTATTCTAACATAACTGCAATATTTGTAAACCCTTAAACAATACTAAACTGGACAGTTCTGTGGACAAAACTAATTTATCCAAATGGAGATTGTAAGAAGGATATCATTCCAGCAATTAAGTAGGTGGTTCCTGTAATTAAAAAAAAAATCTTTATATCCCAAATCCCAGTACAGTATGATGCACATTATAATAACTAAATAAATGTTAACAGAATTGAATTATAACTCCCACTTTAAAAGAGGAGAAAAACTAAAGCTCAGAGAAGTAAAGTGAGGTGCTCAAGATTAGAGGGTCAGGAAAAGGCACAAACAGAACTCAAACCAAAGTCCCTAGTATAATAATTTCTTTGGTCCATGAAGACCTTTCTTCTCTTAAAATGAAAACAGATCTTGAAGGGTGTCAAATTCAAGTTACTGGTAGATGGTCAAGAATGCCCTGTAGGAGCACTATGCAATGATATTTATGTAAGTAGCTTCCTATTTTATTTTAATTTGAGGTACAAGGGTTGGAGAAGTTAGAATGGTACCAAAGACAAACTTTTGTTACTTTATTATTTTACTTGTGGTTGGCCCTGGCATTAAGAAACATGTACAACTTCCAGAAACAAACAAAAATGTAAGTGTTATATCTTAATATTTGAAATAATAAAATATTTAAACTTTAAAACATTCAAAGTGATCTAGTTGAGAATTTGTTAAATGCTTTCATGATCTTGAGGACTTATAGCACATTATCTACCAATCACCAATGAATGACTGATTGACTTGTTAGTAAGTCAGCCAACAATCACTTAATAATGATCTATTATGTGCCAGGCACTGTGCTAAGTTGTAGGAACAAGGGGGAAAAAAGAAAAAAACAGCCCCTCTTTTCAAGGGACTCTGAGTCTAACAGGGGAGACAATATGCAAAAAAAAAAAAAAATTTAAACTATGTAAACAAAATATATATACAGTAAATGGAGATAATCAACAGAGACAAGACACTAGCATAAAGGAGGATCTAGAAAGGTTTCTTGTCGAGCTGAAATTTTAGCTAGTACTTGAAAGAAGTCAGGAAAACCAGGAGACAAATATGAAGGAGAGCATTCCAGGCATGGGGAACAGTCAGTTAAAATGTCCAGTTGGAAGATGAAGAGTCTTGAGCAAAGAATGGCAAAGAGGCCAGTGTCTCTAGATCACAAAGTACATGGAGGTGAATCAGATGTACCTGGAAAGGTAGGGAGAACCAGATCATGAAGGGCTTTTTTTTTTTTAACCCTTACTTTCTATCTTAGTATCAATTCTAAGACAAAATGCAGAAAGGATTAGGCAAAAGGGTTTAAGTGACTTGCCCAGAATCACAAAGCTAAGTGTCTGAGGCCACATTTGAACCCAAGTGTCTGAGTCCACATTTGAACCCAAGTCCTCCTGACTCCAGGCCTGATGCTCTATCCATTATGCCTAGATGCCCCTATGAAGGGCTTTTAAAAGTCAAATAGAGGACTTAATATTTGATTCTGAAGGTGTCAGGAAGCCACTGGAATTTACTAAATAAGGGAATGGCATGACCAGATATGTGCTTTAAAATCAATTTGATAGCTAGATGCAGGATGGCCTGGACTGGGGAGAAATTTGAGGCAAGGAGGCCAAGCTCAAGGAGACCAGCATGAAGTGCTGAATGCTTGTACCAGGGCATCAGCAATTTCAAAGGACAAAAAGGAAGATTAGGGTTGGAAAAATTTGTTGTGGGGTAGGGAGAGTAAGAGTGAGTAAAGGATAATCCATAGGACTTCAGGGACTGGTGAAATGGCTGTGCTCTCAACAAGTAATAAGAAAGTTAGGAAGTGGAGAGAACTTCATTTGGGAGGGGAGGAAGATAAAATGTTTAGTTTTGAACATGAGTTTAAATGTCCAATAAGCAGTTTGGAGATTTGAGATTAGGGTTGAATAAATAGATCTGAGAAATCATCAACAAAGACATGATAATTAAATGCAAGGGAGCTGATCAAGCCTATTACTGTTCTATGCATTTAAACCAGGAATAATACAGACCACAGGATGTCTTAAGAAAGGTTGGATAACAATCCACTAGAGACAAACATTCTCATTTTATAAATTAAGAGCCTGAGGCCCAGAAAAGTTATGGGACTTGCTGCCCAACATCACACAGCAGACAAATGAAGGATAGAACTAAATGTTCTTTTAACATTCCATCATCATTAGCAGGCATTTATTAAGTGCTTCCTTCATTAATTAAGTGCTATGTTCTGGTTACTATAAGCTCTTGGGGATACCAAAACAGGTAAAAACATGATCCCTGTCCATAGGTTCTTATCCAGTGGAGGAGATAATATGAAAATATATATTTATATAGAAGATACACACAATGTAAATGGAAGGTATTTTAAGAGGAGTAATTATTAAGTAATCAGGAGGGAGCAGGGGAAGAGAGTGGTAGAACTTGGAAATGATCCCTACAGATTTTAGCTCCATCTTGAAGGAAGCCAAGAGGTAAAGGTAAGTAGGAAGGGCATTTCAGGTATGCAGGGCAGTCAGTGAAAAAAGCAAAATCTAGAGAAATGGGGTGTTATGTACCAGAAACAGCAAGAACAACAGAGTTACTGGATAGTAGAGTAAATGTGTAAGAAGACTGGAAAAATACGAAGTCTTCAAAAAGACATCTATCAGGCTAGAGGCTAGTTACATTGGTGGCTTGTTTACTTATTGTATTTACCTAAATGGCCATTTAGGGCCTCCAGCTCTGAAATGTGCTTTTGAAGAACTAATTATGAAGGGGAAAAAAAGGAGAGAATGAATAGAAACTGAAAGTTTTCAGGATCTGTTGCAACAATTTTATAGCACTCAGCAATTACCTAACTAGTATAATGATTATTGAGGAAGGTCATGGGGTGAAAAGGAAAAAAAGATTATGAATTAATGATACCATATTTTGGTTCATGGATTTATTCTTATTTTATATACTGTACTTTCAAAATGAAATCTAAAACACTTTGTGTGAATACTTTTATTACACTTAAAAACTTAAAATATTCTTCCATAGAACACATTAAAACAGTTTTCTTAATAAAATACATTCCTAACATGTCACAACAGTATCAGCAAACTAAAGTAATGAATGTTATCATTAAGTTTTGAGACAGCAGTATTTACTAAATTACTCAACCACTAAATATCAGGATAACAATTTGTACATGCTACCAAAGTTCAACTAGGGCACTTAATCTTTAAACTCCTATCACTATTTTAATAGCACTTAAAGTAAAACTGAAGTGAATGAAAACAACCATAAAAGACAGAAAAGAAAGGTTTTTTAAAAAGCTCAAAATCAAATCTTTGGAAACAGGGGTGTTTGCTGGTAGATGTTTAACAAATGACTGAGGGGTGGGGGAGTGGGAATTTTGCACAAAGCACTTTAAAAAAATCTGCATAATTATGATTTTCTTCAATGCTTTTAAAGTCTCTAGATAATAAATATTATGATTTGTAGTTTGTTGGTTTCCTAGGTGTAAATACTCTTGGATTCAAAAACAGCAGAAAAAAATCCAATTTTGTGGAAAAAAGGAAGTTGGGCAGGCCATTGTTTTTGGTCTTCTTAGTTCCTATGATTATATGGTAGTGGTAGGCTTCAATATAACACTGTAAATTATTTCTAGAAACACAGTAAAAGAAATATACTCTCCAGAACCCCCCCCCCAAAAAAAAATCTAGTTCACTGATGGAGATTTCTGTCAGTGCTGAGGGATAAAGACAAAATTCAATTATTGTAGGTAAGGTCAAAGTGATTACTAGATCATCTGACTCCTTTCAATTGGCATCTTTTCACATGATTGTGCCACCTAATTTTTTTCCTGAAGGTTAATGACTTTCATGAGAAAAATAATTTTTAATGGCTTATACATCAGGCTTCAAAACACATTCAAGGGAACTATTCAATTAAAATCCCAAATTTGGACACATCTTAAAGGCATTCATAATATGTTCATAGATCTCATCATAATGAGTTATAGTATACTGTAAGTATATTCCTAAACAAAAATTTCCCACTAAATGTATTTAACCCGACAAAGTACAAGTAATTTATATAAAAATAACTACAGGTTTCCATTTAGTGCAGGGGTCAGCAACGTATGGCTCTCGAGCCATATCTGGCTCTTTTGAGGGCCAGATATGACTCTTTCTGCAGGAGCCATAAAGTCAATTTTTTTTCAGGCACTGTTACAGGATCGCGCACTGTGAGCAAAGTACAGCTCTCACGAAATTACATTTTAAAAAATGTGATGTTTATGGCTCTCATGGCCAAAAAGGTTGCTGACCCCTGATTTAGTGGAATGTCATTGCTCCAGATCTCTTTTGACTTAAGCCAATGTTTTTTTCTGGCAAAAATGACCTAGAACCAAACAAAACAAAAGCACCTAGAGATAGGATTTTTATTGAGTGTTTATCTAAAAATACTTGCTACTGCTTTTATCTCTGTCCTTTAGACATTTTATTTTGGTAGAAAAAATTTCTGAATTTGTACTTTCTTAGATGAAAACATTTCTCTGCACTCAAAAATTCATCTTTTAAATTAAAAAAAAAATCAGCTATACTCTTTTTTTTTTTAACCCTTACCTTCCATCTTGGAATCAATACTATGTATTGGCTCCAAGGCAGAAGAGTGGTAAGGGCTAGGCAATGGGGGGTTAGGGGGTGGGGTGTGTCAAGTGTCTTGCCCAGGTCACACAGCTGGGAAGTATCTGAGGCCAGATTTGAAACTAGGACCTCCCATCTCTAGGACTGGTTCTCAATCTGCTGAGCCACCCAGCTGCCTCTGAAATCAGCTATACTCTTAAGCAAAACATCACCACTAGGTTGAAAGTAACAAAAGAGTTAAATTTATAGATTTAAGAGTTTTGTTTAAATGTCATATAGAAAATAACAATAAGCTCTGGAGAGAGCCTCCTTCAATTCTCCTCAAGCAAAGCAAAGGCTCTTGAGGTCATCATTCTCTAATAGCAACTTTACTTACAATAATTTATCAATCCACTAATACATTGTTGGTGGAGTTGTGAACTGATCCAACCATTCTGGAGGGCAATTTGGAACTATGCTCAAAGGGCTAGAAAACTGTGCATATCTTTGACTCTGTAATATCTCTACTAGGTCTGCATCTCAAAAAGATCATAACAAAGCAGAAAGGACCTACTTGTACAAAAATACTTACAGCAACTCTTTTTGTGGTGGCAAAGAACTTGAAATTGAGGGGATATCTATCAATTGGGGAATGGTTGAACAAAATGTGGTATATGATTGTGACTATGCTTTAAAGGCTACATCTAGCTACTAAAGAGGAATGAATCTAGAATGGGAGGAACTGAGTTTGAATTCCAAACTGGTTATTTCTTGTGTGACCCTGGGCAAATCATCTCTCTGGGCTTCAAGTTTCCTTATCTTTAAAAAGAAGGGTTTAAGCTGGACTACTTCCACTGTACAGGACTTCCTGAACCTTCATTATATTCTTTCATTATAGGCTTTATCCAGGTCCCATTAAATCTTTCTTAATTACAAAATCCTGCTCACCAGAATTCCCACTCCTAAAGCCACTACTCTCATTACTCCAGTCCATATATATTCTTCTCATTTTAACCTTATTATCTAAACATGCAATTAAAAAAGTTTTTAAAAACTGTTTTCACTCACCATGACATAAAATTAAATTTTTTTTTTTAATTTTAAACCCTTAACTTCTGTGTATTGACTTATAGGTGGAAGAGTGGTAAGGGTAGGCAATTGGGGTCAAGTGACTTGCCCAGGGTCACACAGCTGGGAAGTGTCTGAGGCCGGATTTGAACCTAGGACCTCCTGTCTCTAGGCCTGGCTCTCAATCCACTGAGCTACCTAGCTGCCCCATAAAATTAAATTTTTAATCATGCTTAATATAAAGTTACTTTTAGATTATTTTTGTGTGGCTTATTTATGGCAATTTTTATTTCATTATGGCTTTCCCAACTCATCATCCTGAGTCTTCTTACTCCATGATTATCAGTTCACCGGTTCAAGAAAAACAAACTAATTTTAATAAGCCTTGATATCCATAATTAGGAAAATAAACAAATCACAAGTCATATTCTAACAAAGAGAAAATGGTTCTGTGGTTATTCCATCTGATAATGGAGAACTTGTGCTAAATGATCTATATCTAAGCCCTCTTCTTGCTCTTAAATTTTATGATTTATAAATTAAAAGTTATTATTATCTATTGTTTGTAATGATCTGTGCAGTGTTGTGTGTTTTCCTCTCACTAATCCAAATATCAGAAGCCTTTTATTTCTGTATTTATTTAAATATACTTGTCTCTTGTATCATTTATTCAATCATCTACAGAGAGTATTATGCAAAGTGCTGCAGGGGAATGCAAAAATATACAATCTTGACCTTCAAGGAGCTTAAAATCTGACAGGGAAAATATCAGATATGCAAATAGCTAGAAGGAACAGTGTGATAAGATTCTTTAGTCTACCCCTCAAACCTCCCCAATAGTTAGGGGTATAAGGCAGGAGGAAGAGAGAGGAAGAATGTCAGTTTAACTAGCCTAAAAGCAGTATGTAGGATGGCTAAATAATTTTTTTGAGGTGACAACATTGTTATCTAGTTCATCTTATATTCCAATCCCTTAACTTGTTTGGACTTCTTTCAATAATTTACAAGTATTTTTATAAATGAGACATTTCAAATCCCATTCACTCCGACCCCCCCCTTTTTTTTTAACCCTTAACTTCCGTGTATTGGCTCATAGGTGGAAGAGTGGTAAGGGTGGGCAATGGGGGTCAAGTGACTTGCCCAGGGTCACACAGCTGGGAAGTGTCTGAGGCAGTCACTCCCTTTTTAAACATTCTCTATTTCCAGCATCAGGTTCTCTTCCTAAATGTGTCCCACTTAATTTATTTAGGTCCAGTGGACTCTTCCCTTATGCCTTCTAGAATCCCTATTCAAAGCTCTGCTTATGTGCTCCCTGCCTTTTCTGATTCTTTCAGTAGCTAGTACCTCTCCTTTAAAATTATCTTACCTAAAAAAAAATAATAAAATAAAATGATCTTTCCTTCTTTCTGTATATACTTATATGCATACATATAGTTTCTCTTAAAAGAATGTAAGCTCTTTGAAGGCAGGGACTGTTTTAGTTTTGCCTTTGTATCCCATAGTGCAGGCATATAGGAGATGATGATCTTTTTAGGTAAATTTTATTAATAAATCACAATAATCCAAAGGGGTTCAAACTCATGGACTCCTCTACATAGTCTTTATAAAGATTAAAGAAAATGGTGGTCATGCTATGGAATGGCATTAAGTGCCAAACAAATATTTAAATGCAGTTCTATAAGTAATTTTTTCGTTGTTCAGTCATGTCTAACTCTTCATGATCCAATTTGAGGTTTTCTTGGCAAAAATACTGGAGTGGTCTGCCATTTCCTTCTCCAATTCATTTAATGGATGAGGAAATGGAGCCAGATAGAGTTAAGTGACTTGTCTAGGGTCACATAGCCAGCTAGTGTCTGAAGCTGGATTTGATTTCAGGTCTTATTGACTCCAGGCCTGACACTCTATCTACTATACCATCTAGATGCCCTTAGGTTCAAATTTCAAAAGCATCAAGCACCTCAAAAATCTTGAGGGAAAAGATATTTCTAGAGTCATAGACCCATGATGTCCTCTTGATAAAGTGATTTAAATAACTTAGATTTAAATCAAATCTAACCCTGGGCAACTGTGCATAGTTTTTCCCAAGCAAGAGTCCCAAAAAGGTAACTGAGGTTCATAAAGTCACACAGGTGGTGAGTAGGCCTAAGATTTATTTTAAGAGGTTAAAATACACTCTTAAAGCATTTTGACCAAAAAAGTTGAGAACCAACCCTTCCTGACAGAGCTGGGGGGCTGGAACATTGTATATATTATCAGACCTGGACACTTTTATCACTTGGTTTTTGCTGACTTTTCCCCCCTTCTTTCTTTTGAACTCTTTTGTCAGAAGAGTTGGCCTTTGAGCAGAGACCCGTATGATTTAGTTGGAAATAAATATAATATAACAACAAAAGGAAGCAATTAAAATCTGAAATGAAGAAAGAAAAAGAAGTTTAAAAACAGAAATCCTTGTGTATCCATTTCAAGGATCAAAGACTACTATGGCTTGTTTCCCCAAACATATCATAAACTTCTTGAGATCAGAGATCCTATCTTATGCTACATTCAGAAGCTTGATGATGGAATAATTAAGTAGAAAGCCACATAAACCACAAACCAGCCACAAAAGTATGCGCAATAATAGATGTTTATTTAAGTTTTCATTAGGCATCAAACAGCCTACTCTTTGATCCTTACTGTAATTCTGAGGCCATTACTCTTCTATTAACTCTGTCACTAACTCTCTCCTTTGAGGCTCATGTCACCCTCCTCTCATTCTAATCTGTGCCAAACTCCTAAAAACTGTTCCAGTTTCCTTAATGACTTTAGTACTATGCTAAACTGGAGATACAAATAAAAGTAAAAAAGAAAGAATGAGCTTGCCCTCAAGGAGCTTATATCCTAACAGAGGAAGTCAGCACAGGAAAGGGAGCTCAAAAGACTGAGAGAGAAGATGATAGGCACGAGGGCATGGTAGAGAAATTCCTGTTGAGATGAGTCAATAGTACAGCCTGAAGAGAGGTGAAGACATCTTTGGCCCAGGATTCCTCCCTGAATTTTCAGAAAGAGAGGCCTCAAGAGGGTACTAGAATCAATTTTCAATATACTAATGTGTGAGTTTTCCGAAAACCCCATTGACATTTGTCATTTTTGCTAATCTGATGGGTAGGAAGGGCCTCATGTTTATTTCATTTGCATTTCTTTATATTCAATGACACAATAACTTTTCTCATGGGTCCTTTCTTTCTCAGCTTTTACCCATACCATTCTGGTAAGAGTATCCACCACCTCTTAGCTAGACTACGCTTATAATCCCCTCTGAAATGGTCTTCCTACCTCTGGGTTCTCTCTTCTTTAATATAGCCTTCACTGCTGACAAAGTAATCTTCCCAAACAAAATATATGACCAATTGCTGTGGAATGGCTGAATATCCTGTAATTTATAACTGTAATGAAATATGATTGTACCATAGTACAGATAAATATGAAGAAATCAAAGAATCATGAGAACATTTGTATGATATGAACTACCAAAAGAACAAAGAGAATGACAACAATGTAAATAAAGTCAAAATTGAAAGCCCACAGAAAGTTGACCAAACACAATGAGTTACTAGAAATGTATTTATAGGGGCAGCTAGATAGCACAGTGGATAGAGCATAAGGTCAGTAGTTGGGGAGGTCCTGGGTTGGAATATGACCTCAGGCATTTCCTAACTGTGATTCTGGGCAAGTCAATTAACCCCAACTGCACAGACTCTACCACTATTCTGCCTTGGAATCAATACTTAGTATTTTTAAACTTTTGCCTTCTGTCTTAGAATTGGTATTGATTCTAAGACAGAAGGTAAGAGTTTGAAAAAAAAATTTTAATGTATTATCCTGCCAAGGTTAAAGTCAATAATCAATAAACTATTAAAGTGTAAAGTGAAATGCACAAACATACTTTTAAGCAGTTTTGCTTAATTGTTGAGAAACAGACAATAGGCTGGTATGATTCCTAGAAAGTATATGTTGTATCAAAACACATTATATTGACAATTTAAAAAATATATATATACACAATGAAAAATTTAAAAATTATTTGCCTAATATACACATCAGCTCATGTCCTTCCCCAATATAGTAAAAAAGCTAAAATGCTTACACTGGCATTCAAGGCTTTCCATGGTCTAGCTCCAACCTATCTTTCCTTTCTTTTTCATGGCACTCTCTTTTATGTATTTTATGTACCAGTCAAACCCGACTATTAACCATTTCTAATCTCTCTTAACTCCATTCATTTGCATGTGCTAGTTCCTAGTTCTAGAATGAACTTTTTGTGCCAGATGAAAACCTTACCCTCCTTTAAGACCTATCTTACCTACCTCCTCTATGAAGAATTCCCTTCATCCTACCTGCCAACTGCTCCAGTAACTGGGGAAATTTCTCATAACAATTTTCCATGCTTCTCTCTTTTACTTCTTCCATGCACTTTTCTCATTCTAACTTGTAATCTCTGTATATGTGTCAAATCCCTGCTAAACTATAAATTCCTCGAGGGGGGAGGTTATTATTTTTTATCTCTGTACCCCCAATGTCTAGCACATACATTTTTTTTCTTTTTCTTTTTTTTTAAACATTTATTAATATACATTTTTAACGTGGTTACCTGATTCATGCTCCTCCTATCCCCTTCACCCC